>NW_025335942.1:784399-842945 GCF_004798865.1 Varanus komodoensis | reverse complement strand
GGGGGTGGAAAGGAAGGGCTTGAGGGAGGAATAGTGTCTGAGAGAGCATTGGAGCCCAGAAAGACATTAGAGAGAAATGGAGAGGAAACGCTTGTGTAGATTGTCCCGGCTCGCTTAAATTACTCCACCCATTTTCCTGCTGCCCTTTTGTCTCTCCCCAAATGCTTCCACTTCCACTTTGGATCAACTTATCCTTAGTGGATGAAGGGAAGGGAGTTTCAGGTTGTTGGAGCACATCTGGGGAGGAAACTGGCAACAGGGTCACAGCTGGGGAGGACCAAGTGCCAGAGCAACAACTGCACACAGGAAGAGGAGGACACAGTCCTCGGAGGCTCCCATGCACACACCAGAAACCGTCGGACCAAACTAGGAGAGTCGGAGTGCGTGGCAGTAAGAGAGAGGCTGGATGCTATTGTCCAGGGCATATGCTCATCCCTGGAGGTAAACTGTACAGAAAAGATGGGGAAGGAAACAGCAGAGGAGGCATTGCCTTCTGTGTCAAAGAGACCATTGAGTCCAGCAGGTTTCCAAGTCTAGACTGTGAAAGCTCCTCCACGGAGGTGCTATGCGTGAACGTTCCTGGCTCCGAAATGAGCTCAGTCATGGGAGTCTGCTCAGGGTGATCTTGAGATGGGAAATGAAATGGGGTGTGGGGGCTCCAACAAAGGCACCACTGTAATAATAGGTGACTTGAACTTCACATGGACTGGATAAATGTGTTTTCCAGCTCTGACAGAGAGGTCAGATTTCTTGGTGTCCTAAATGCCTGTGCCCTGGAGCAGTTGGTCATGGAACCAACCCAAGGGAGGCAATCCTGGATTCAGTCCTAGGCAGGCTAGCTCAGGACATAGTACAGGATGTAAATGTTGTCGAGCCATTAGGCAACAATGACCATGCTTGGACTCAGATTTAATATACGGTTGGGTAGAAGACTGCCAAAGAGGCCGAACACAGTTGCATTTGACTTCAGAAGAGAAAACTTGCCAAAATTAAGGGAACTGGTTAAGCAGAAGCCAAGGAAGGGAACCAAGAAGATAAATTTCCTTCATAGCACATGGAGATTACTCAAATACACTATAGTGGAGGCACAGAAAGTATGCATACCGCAAGTGAGGGAAGGCAACGAAGTCTAGGAAATCACCAGCTTGGTTAACAAGTAGAGTCAAGGAAGCTATTAAGGAGACTTCAAGAGATGGACGTCTTGCCCAAATGAGAAGAATAGAAAAGACCGTGAGATTGCACAAGGGAGACACAAGCAGACAATCAGAGAATCAAGGGAGCAGTTTGAGGAGTGCAGCGCTATAATGTCAAGGCAAACAATGAAGAGTTCCTTAAATATATCAAAAGTAGGAAAGCAGCTAGAGAAGCATTTGGGCATTGGATGATAATGAACTCAAAGGTGCACTAAGGGGAAGAGCGGATTGCAAGGAAGCTGAATGGACTTCACAGCAGAGGATGTAGAACAGGTACCTTTCCCTGAGCTGGAAGGGAGTCTGAGGAGTTAAGGCAGATGGTAGTGACCAAGAAGGAGGTTCTCAACTTTATTGAGAACCGAAATGTCTACAAATGTCCAGTTGCTCAGGACACAGGTCTTGCACACATCCTGCTTGAGGGGTCCCATGGGCAGCTAGTTTGCCACCATGTATATGGAGTCCTAGACTAGACGGACCTTTGGTCAGATCCAGCAAGGCTTTTCTTCTGTTCTTTAGTCTAACTTTGGCTTAAACCCTACAAATCTTCAAATGCACCTAAGTATGTTTTCTCATGTTCATCCCTTCCTATCCACATTCTTCCTCCAACTTCTCCAGCACTGCCTAAATTTAGATTGTAAAGATCTTGTCCCAAGTACTGTTGGTATCATCTAAATGCATATTATCTATGCCATTATTATGTGAGCCTATTTCCTCATGATGTCTAAACTCTGGGAGCAGGGGTTTCTTCTAACTATATTTGGTTAACAAACCAAGATCTCAAACTACCATTACATCCAGACTTGTTTTAACCAGCAAAAGCCTGAATGTCACAGGAAACTGCTGTTAGTTCTAGAGTGAATGGCTTAGGTCTTGTTTTAACCTACGTGAAGGAGGAGGCGGACGGCACACATAATCCCTAGGCTCGTGGAGGCTTGATCTGCAAACACTAAACTATGGCAAATTTGAGATCATGGCCCTGTGCAGCCAGGATTTACACACGTGTCTTTCGGAGAAGTTTTCTCCCACCTACTGTGCTCCAGATGTGTTGGACAATGCTTTTCATCCAATTATCATTCCCTATGTTGGTTGACAATGATTGGAGTTGCAGCATGACCCAGCTGGAAAACAAAGTGTTGGCAAAGATACTCCGGCTTAATTCACTCCTGAAGAGATGCATGCCTGCCAGTGCAAGCAGAGAGCAAAGGTCCCTCCGTCTGCCTCCCCGCTGCGCTTTGCAGGAGTATTTATTTCTGATTGTGAAAATGCGCTCCAGCCAAGTCCTGGGTGAGGTGGTGGCCAAGTGCGTTTGAGGGACCTCTCTCTCACCACCTGGAAAGACCTTGGCTGGTGCTAGGAGCAGGGATAATCTCTGTGTGTGGAGCGAGGCTTATTAAATTATGCATTTTAGGCCTTTGCTGTGGACTTCTGGTCTGAGCAACAGTGAGAAGTGCCAGTTGGAGAGCTCCAAATACAATATGAATGAAAGCATTGGCTGGGAGATAGGCCAGGCACAACAAGGTCCATCGTTTCTTTCCTGAGTTTGGGACATGAATTTTTTTTCCAAAATAATTGCAATAGTTTGCAATTAAAAAACAGCAGGCTCTTGTACCTGCAATGAAAGTTCTATTTTGTACATCCTGAAAAAGACAACAAACCTTCTAACATAAAGTGGAACACTGTTTATATAAAATGCAAAGAGAGCCAAGATGCTATTTTGACAAGTAATTTCCTCCAACTCTCCCAGAACATGAGGTATCAGTACCGCTTAGACAGGAATGCTACATTTTGGGCAGAATCAACAGAAAAGCTGCTAATGTATTCCTGATAGCAATGTTAAATGTGTACAGCCTGCGCAGGAACCTCCACTCAACTTCTGGGGAACAGAGCGCATCCCCCTACAAGCCCAAATTTACTTCAATGTTTTCCTGCCAAACTGTTGACAGTCCAGCCATTCACTGTAACCTCAAAGTAAAACAGGATGTCAAGGTTCTTAATGTAACTGCAGGGAAAATGACGATGTCTACAGATATCTGGTAAAAAAAAAATCCTGACAGAGATGGGGAAAGGATAACCCATAATATCAGAATATCATATGCTGAGGTGGGCAATTGACAGCCCTCCAGGTCTTTAGCATAGTGGAAAACTGGCACCTGTGGGCACCCAGGTACAGGTGCAAGGCCTGATGCGCTGGAGACATCAGTGAGAGCAAAACCATGCTCCCAGTCTCTTGGGAATGACTGGATTGGGGTCCTCTGGGGCCCCTTGGTGTACTTAGGGGTAACACCACTGAGTTACAGGTTCTGCCAACCCATTGCATGCAACCTGGCTGTTGAAACAACGAAACATGGCCCAGAGTATAAGCCATGCCCATTTCATGCCCAAAGCGCACCATCTTGGGTTTGGTGAAAACAGGGTAAATCATTTATTAAGGACTGAAGGGAAAATACAAAATGGGGAACAGGTCAGTCAGATTCTGAACGCACAAAAAGGAGTAGTCAAAGTAGTAAATCAGAGGCAAAAGACAAGAAAAAGGGGAAAGTACAGTCCAGCCAGCACAACCTGCTGCCTTCCAGATCCCCCGAAGAAGAACAATCATCTCTGTGATAAAGTGCTCCTAGTGTCTCGGTCGAATCTCCCTTCTCCCTTTTGTTTGGGAAAAAGCTACAACTGGCCACCTATACCTGGAAGACCTTGGCACGATTGCACCTGGTGCTTGGCCAAGCTCCCCTAACTCCCTGGGAGAGCTGAAGAGAAAGGCCTCCAACTTCCTTTTCCAATGGAGCATCTGTCCCCTTTCCCACCCACCTGGAAATGCCAGAAAAGTCTTGGTTTTGGTCTGCTGACTGTCTAGTAATGGCTCAGCTCGGATTCTAGGAAATTCTTCATTGTTTAGGGACCTGAACAAAGGGGCTTGGCCTTGAGATGATATTGCAAGACCATCACTCAGAGGTCTGGCAGTTGCCTGGCAGAGACCTGCAACTGACTACAACAGGCAGGTTTCTATTTCTTGGGGTCAGAACGGTCTGGCTGAGTGGGCTTCTCCAGGTTGCCGATAAAAGGCCTACAGCTCCCATCAGCCCTACATAATTTAATGAATGGTGAAGGGTCATGGAAGTCACTCCTGGTGTTAACACAGAAGACAATATCACTAGTTTCTTGTTCTTACAATATTAAGGTTGCCCTATAGCTTTGGGGGACTATGTTTATGAGAAATGTTTTATTGAAACAAAAACATGGGCAAACTCCACTACATATTCTGTTTATTATGGACAGAGATTGCCAAACAGAATCCATAAACACTACAAATGGTGGCAAGTTAGCAACTCTAAGCAAAGTGCTTCTCACTTCTGCTTCATGAAGTCAGAGTCATGGCAACGGATTCAGTTTGAGTCAGTTGGTTATGGGTGGCTTGTCATTGCTTCGGGACAGTCTTCTGGGATCTCAGGCTACACTCAGTACCAGCTTGGTATTTTTGACTTGTTGCAGTGTTTGAGTTGTGTGTCAAACATTGGTTTCATGTGACCTGCATTGGACTTTAAGTCAATAACAACTGATTTGATTGAATCCAGAAACCCAAGGGCCAGATTGGAAGTTAGAGGCATGGATGAGTTGCACATGGATGTATTTAATGTCCACTGCCAATAGCAGGTAAGAGGTGAGGGGAGAGTTGCATCAGAGAATCAAGACACGGGGTGGGACAAATTTCTCTGCAACCACCCATATTTACCCCAACAGTTCGTCACCAACCACAGTCACTGGCAGATGCATTCACATATCTCCAACTTCATGCCTAGTTAGGCCAAGAGGAAACAAGCACTGATTTGGCTACTCATTTCAGGTAAATAAAGCATAGTCTTTCTGGATCTAGAAGTTGGGTAACTTGAAGGCTAATTTTCATGCTTCTAAGGGTATGTGGATCCCCATGAAAGGTGCGTGATAGTCAATCCACCCTTCAGGCTGGTCATTCTGAATAAACATAATGATATTTTAATCTTGCCAGCTGAAAACTGTGCATAATCTTTTATCCAGGTCAAACCTTGAGAGACTAGAATTCACTAACCATGTTAGGCTGAGAGAACAAACCCACGTTTGACAGTCAGGTGGCCAAGTCTCCCAGAGGTCCAAGCCATTTCAGTGACAGCATTTTGACATGATGTCCACAGAGCACGATTTCATTTTTCTGTAGTCCTGTAGCTTATGAAAAAAAATACATATTCATCACCGAGATGGCAGTTCTGCTAGGGTAGGAAGCAGAAGTAAAATCCATGTGTGCGTCCAATTTTACCTGATCAAAGATTATATTCATGAATTTTAAAATTCAAGCAGCTTTGCTGTTGCATTCCACTGTAGAGTATATAACTAAATAGACAAATTAAAAATGAATTGGAGCTTTCAGTTCCCCTCCTGTGCAGCTCTCCCAGGTGAATTGAAGTGGAAAAATGAATAAACCTCTATTTAATGAATACTGATCTGGAGAGGAATAATTTAACAGTCTGGTGCCAGTCCCTGCCGGCCCACAGGTTGTTCCAGAGTCGGGTTGCCGAGGTTCTCAAAACATCACGATGAAACAATGACAACGGTGCGAACGTCATGTTCAATTCTTTGTAAAGTCAGAGGCTCCTTTGGGAGCGCTCCGCACTGAAAGGAGTCGTAGCTCTCATCACAGTAGCACTTCGGCAATGTCTACTTATGCAGCAAAACGTAGCGGGGAAGGAAGCTGGCAGAAGGAAGGGGTACCATTGACTGCATAGCTTCAAATTCCCCCATGCTGAATTGGTCCCTCTACCTTTTAAGAAGGGGATGCAGGTGGCGCAGTGGTTTAAACCACAGTGCTGCTGGGCTGGTTGATTGAAAGGTCGCTGGTTCAAATCTGCACAACGGGGTGAGTTCCCATTGCTCTGTCCCAGCTCCTGCCAACCTTGCAGTTCGAAAGCATGCAAGTGCAAATAGATGAAAAGGTACCACTTCGGTGGGCAGGTAACAGCATTCCGTGCACTTCGGTATCTAGTCATGCTGGCCACATGACCATGGAGACCATCTGCGGACAAGTGCTGGCTCCCTCGGCTAGGAAACGGAGATGAGCACCGCCCCCTGGAGTCAGGCATGACTGGACTTTAATGTCAAGGGGAAACCTTTACCTTTACCTTTTAAGAGTCTCTCTAATATAGCAAGGACTAGGACCTTTCTCCTTCATATGATCTCTTTTTATTAGCAGACAGAAATTAACATGGAAGGATTTTTTTTGAAAATGTTGTCCAAGCCACTTGCACTCTGTGAAATCGGTGATCTACAGCTATCTTTAATGCGCAGACCAGCTCTTGGTCTCATCACACATTCTGAGAAGGCCATGATGTATCTACGGGACATGGAGAACAGACACTAGCCTCTACCGTAGCATCGGGCATGGCTAGAACATTATGATGATAGGAATTAACTCACTGAAGGAGACAGTCATGCTAAGGAAAGTCAGGCAGAAGAAGAGGTGGAAGACCAGCTATGAGATGGATGGACTCCATCAAGGAAGCCCCAGCCTTGAGTTTCCAGGAGCTGAGCAGGGCTGGGAAGGACAGGACAACTCGAAGGGCCTTCATTCATAGCTAACAGCATGGAAGCAGCCACTCTCTATGGTGGGCCAACGGATGGACTGTCTCGTTCTACTAATGTTCTGCACATACAACTTCATGGGCCTTTATCTTTCTTTCTCGTTAACTATTCTAGAGCCAAATTTGAATATGGATTGCAGATTTTGTGAATTTGGCTTTGAAATTATACCCCAATGGATAAAGTCAAACCAGCAAGGAAGACCACAAACTTAAGCTGGAATGGATTCAATGGTTCTTTACACTGCAGTGCTTTATGCAGGGTCAGCAGATAAAATAGAGTAAAACAATATACAGTATTGCTATGCAGAGACCTGAAGGACCTTTTTTTTTTTTTGGTCACCCTATGATTTATCAACAATCCTTCTATTAAGCATCATGGCTGACTAAACCTTTAGTTCACTCCAGTTGCAGTTCTGAGCCTGTAGTCTTTCTTTACTGGTTGTTGGGAACAAAAGAGGGCATTGTTCCTGATGTGTGTCTCAGGGCCAGGGTGGCACCAACTCCTGGGATGAGGACAGCAAGGCCTGGGAAGGGTGGCCTGAAGATACAGAGATGGCAGGGAAGGGAGGCTGCCATCTCCAGGTGACCAGGTGGGACCCTGAGAACTGAGAGGGTCCGGGATGCTGGGAGGGGACTTGGGAGAGGAACCAGAAGAGCCTGGACTGATCCCTGAACGTGAGATGTCGTGTTGGGAGAGAAGAGCTAACCAACTAGAGAACCTGCATAGAGCTAAGAGGCTTGCCTGTCTCAAGAGGCACACACCCAGGGAAGGGGCCCAGGGTTACTGAAAAGGAGGATACTCAGAGATAGTCTTCTCTCAATGAACTAGGAGGAGTTTCTCAAGGAACCATTCTGTGCATGCTCCAAGGCTCTTTCTTTGCTTGCTGGACATACACTGGAGATAAACAACTCTTGCCAAAGAACTGTCTGTCAGTTAAGAGAGAGAAGAGGGAACCCAGCTCCTGATGCTGGTTGAGCTTCGTCCACTGGAGTATCGCCATGAACAGAGTTTGTCCTGAAATATTTCCTGTCCGGGAGAGAGCAGGGAATGGCACCCCCCAGGTGAGTCTAGGTGTGCAGCACCCACAGCCAGCCACGCCTCTTCGGTGGGAACATGGCAGAGCACGAGGCAGAAAATCCTACAAACAGCCCTTCCGATTCTTGGCAGTGAAAAGTACAGGATTGCCACTTTGGTAAAAATGGAAGAAACTGCGGTGGGTTCCTGTCGTAGAAGGTCTGCTCCCCGAGGCTGTTCTAACCTCCCCACCCCTCCCTTGCCTTGTGCTATGGGCACTCCAGTTGTGAGCCTGGATTTATGCTCCTAGGGTATAAAAACTTCCTGGAAAAATACAACTAGCTCTCATGCTGGGGAAGGATTATACTGAAAGGATAATATATTATAGGAACAAGTGGATGCCACAATAGATCCAGGCCACCCTACAGAGCACCTTCAGATATGTGCAATAAAAACTCAAAGGTTTTTTCTTCTACGCTTTCACTGTTGCACAAGAAGAGAAGTTATGAGAATTGAACTGTGTCATCTCATCCTCTCAGCCTTGCTGTGCAAGGAAGATATCTGAGGATTCGGAGAGAACTCCAGCTTTTCCTAGGAGCGTTGAGCCACAAATACAGAAATGTCACGTTGGCTCTTGGGGTCTGTTTCTTTAAGAAACTGCGTGTAGCTGGAATTGGCAGCTCTAAGTTCCCGCATTCCCGCAATTGTTGAGTTTACCAATGCTTCTGTGCAGCTCCAGCAATGTAATCTGGGCCCCCTGCTGATCTGTAACCAATTCACTGCAGTCATTTAGTGTGCATTGCTTACATCCTAGACTAAGCAGAGGGCAAATGCACCATGTGCTACACCAGGGGCATACACAGAGAACAATCATTTGCAGAAAGCCAAAGGCTCAGGAAATAAATCTGGCACAGGTCCACCCATTTGCAGAAGTGCTTGGCTATGAGTTAATAGTACCTCCTCTTGTGCTGTGGCAACACTGAGGGGGTGCGGGCAGAGAACATTAAACCTCTGAAAAACGAAGTCCTCCCTTCAGCAATTTGGCGAGCAGTGTGAAATTTGGCAAACGTTCCTGCCCAATAAGAGGGAGAGAAGCAAACATTGCCCTCACTTGGATTTGGCTTCATGGTATTTTCTGACCAGCCACGAGTGGCCAAGATACCATCACACTGGTTATGTCACCTGGATCGGGTGGAAATGCCAACATTCCAACATGTCTGTTGGTTAAGAGAGAGAAGAGGGGAACCCAGCTCCTGATGCTGGTTAAGCTCCGTCCACTAGTGTATCGCCACGAACAGAGTTTGTCCTGAAACATTTCCTGTCCGAAAGAGAGCAGGGAATGGCACCCCTCGATGCCAACATTCCTTTGGAAATGAATGTTCTGTTTTTCACGAAGCTGCTCTTCATTACAGAATGGGGGCCTCCATTTTGAGCTATCCTCTCATAGCACGAGGCACGGAATGGTAAAATGTAACCAGTTCCTTTATCGAAACTACCAGCTTGTCAGCACTGGTGGCTGTGTGCATTGATGCCCCTGGAGAACGAGGCTGATCAGCTTAAACATGGGAGGCATGCCATTTGAGCAGATGGGCCTGGCGGAAGACGTCCAGGAGGATGTTCAACAAATATGGAACATAAAAGCAAGATTCCTGCCAAAAGCGTCCAAACAGCAAGCTGCCCGTTCTTAATCTGCATGCGATGTGCTTTCATCAAACCTGAATCGTGTCAGTGACACGATTTCTGGGTGTATAAAAGAATGCATCAGCTTGCGTAGTATCTTTTATGTATGTTGCTTAACAGAATAAAAATATCCAGTAAGTACGGGATGCTTGCTTCACTATGAAAAATCATGTTGCTATGGCAAATAACACACAGGCATTTTTCCGCATATGTCTTATCTTGTCAATAAGGAATAAAAATAATCAAATTCCGAACAAGTGTGTTAGAGCTTTGCTTTCCATTTTTCAAACTAATATTAGAGTAGTTAATTATGACATGACAATGGCATAAAATGCCTCGTTAAACCGTGGAATTTGCTACCGAAAGATGCCATGATGGCGGACAGTTTGGATGGTTTTAAAAGGGACTATGGGGGGAACTGAAATGAGAAGAGGAGCACCATGGGCGGTACCCCCATAGACCCCAGTTGCTGACAACCATGAATGGAAAGGAGATTTTACACTCAAGTCTTTCTTGTGGATCTCCCACAAGCAGCTGGCTGGCCATCGGGTGCTGGACTAGGTGGATCCTTGGATCCTATTCCTGCAGTTCATCTTTTTCTACTTTCTTTTGTCTGTCCTGAATGGCATTGGATGACCAGACCACAAACACTGGCCTCGTGAGAAGAACTTCTCCCTAACATTCATAAAGTTCTGACCTGTGCCCTGAACTAGATTCTACCAGGTACTGCCTTAATCATCCCATTTGCTAAAGGAAAACATCACAACTGTTTTAACATTTCCCTGTAGGAACACCTGTGAACATAATGGTTTCTCTTTTCTTTACCTTTTCTGGCTATACAGTTTCCATTCTGGGACAGGCTGTGAAAAAGTGGGCAGTATCCTAAGTATGTTCATTTAAACACTTGACTTGCTACTTGTGCAATGGAGATTCAATGCTTCCTAGAGAAAGCCCAGATTGAGTGGAAATGCTGGTATCTGGATTAGAACAGATCTAACAAAGCCCATATGCAAGCTTTGCTGCCCTGCCTCCTTTCAGAAACGAAAGTCTTTCTTCGTGGCCAGTTGCTCCCAGAAACACGAAATCTCCATTCTGCAGGCAATGGGTACAGAATAAAGGCCTCGCTGGATACTGCCCCCTCTTTTAAACTGTGACATTGGTCTTGCTGTGTGTCAGAATTTATTTGCCAACAGAAAGGTTCACTGCATATAAAAGCTACTGCATTTTTCCTTTGGGCGATTCAGTCACATTGGATTGCATATATGTATGTGTTTATCGCTGTCACCTTCTCTGTGTATGCGTTGTGTTGTGTTCAGTGTAATAGACTATCTTACCTTACAATGAAGCAATCAATTTCTTTAAATTGGCACATAATATTTACCCTATTTCTAGATACTTTAAGTGTATACATCACTGACAGTCTTGACTCCAATTGGTCACAATTAAATCGTGCTTAATTTCACAATGGAAGTCTAGCAGATTTTTAAGTTCTCATTCCAAAAGAACTAGGAGGAGGAGGAGGAGGCAGAACAGGAGGAAGAAGTTAAGATTCTTAACTAATAGTCTTGTTCAATTAATTTTCTAACATTTGCATACATTTGCATACATTCAAACTGTTGGCATAACCGATTATTCATTATGCATTTACTATTGTCATATAATGTCCTTTGATTAATAGTTGTTCACGCTGATTAACAGATGTTCACGTGTATAAAAATAGTATTTTCTCCACACAGAAACCTCAATATTAGGATTAAAACCTATTTTCTACCTAACAGCATCACAGCAGTTATAAATGTAGGCCACACTCTGCATATTTAGACACAAACATGGATGGTGCCCAGGGTCAGACTGCTTACATCTCTGTATTTATCCCAAACATTTACCAAATATTGAACAAGGGCATACATTTGCCATAATAATGTGATGAACTATTATATTCTGATGTAGCTCAACAATGCCATGTAGATGTTTGGTTTTTGTGTCCCTGCAGTGAAATTTGAATAAGCAGATGGCTTGAGTTGTGCATCTAAATATACATCCAGAAGTTAGGCTCTTGTTCACCGTGCTGCAGCTACTTAGAACCGGCTGGCTCTTTTATATGCAAGAGAGAGATGCAAGAGATCTTGAGCAGGTGAAAACACCCCCTAAGTTATTTTCGGATTAATTGGTTAGATGACTGGCACCGGAAGTGGAACTTATCTCACAACTGACACCTGCCTTCATGAAGGGGCCGGTTTTGATTGTCTCAGATTCCCATCAATATACATGACCTGACCCTCAGTGTTTTTTTCTTCTTGGACACATCTAACCAGGAATTCAAAGCTGCTTTCGGTCAAACTATTCTGGCCGCAAGGAACTCTGCATATATTCTGAAATCCAGGGATCTACTTAGGAGGCCAACCATCAGACTGGGTTAGTCTGATTTTATTGAGGACCAATAAAGTTTGTGAGTTGGATCTACTGTCTTCCTCTTGTCTTTTCTCCATTTTCTCCTTCCCATAAAAGTTATTTTTACAGCATATTTGGATATTAGACTTCATTGTTTTAAAAGTGAATTTCTTGGTAAAGCCTTTCCCGTGTGCAAGGCAGCACAGTTGCTAAGCTACCCTTTGTTTTCTTAGGATATTTCACAAGAATCCTATTCAGGTGGAACGCCTAGGAAGGATGCATTAACGCATAAGCAAGGGACACGAGGCTGTTGCTGGGATCCTATGTTGTGCAGCTTTTACTGTTGGCACATATCCCATCAGCCATTGTGCCTGGAATTCAATCCCCCTTCGAATGTCTGGAGCAGCTTTCCAGGGGGCTCTGTGGAGGCTGCACACCAGGACTGTGGAAACTATGTTGCGGGGTTTGGGTGACCAGAGAAGCCATGGCGACCAGAGAAGCCAGAACTATGGCTTTTGGGTGACCAGAGAAGCCAGAACTATGGAACAGACCACTGATTTCCCCCAATTTCTAAACCCCCAATTTAGCATGCTAAAATACATTGGGGGTTTACATTGTGAGCGGAGCCGGCTGGTGCCGGAGGTCAGACTAGATGGCCTGGGAGACCCCTTCTGACTCGCTCTGTTTCTGTGTTCCTATGAAATACCACAGTAGGGTTCAGATGACACAACAGACGATCCTGCACAAGAAACCACAGTGGCTCGTTGTGTTGCACAAAACTGCCCTCTGCAGAATTCTGCAGGGGTTCAAAACGCTACAAATAGAACCCTTCTTCAGAACTCGCCTTCTGACAGAGCACGCCTGGGAACGGAAGTGGTGAGCGGGGCTGGGGTGGACCTTTCCAGGGCCCATCCTTCCTGAATCCATGGACTTGCTGTCATGCTTGGCCCAGTCCTGCAAAGCAGCCAAGCCAAAAGGAAGTCCATGAATGCTCATGGACCCCTGACTGCACAACCTGCTGGCCTCCCTGTCAGGAGTGGCTGCGGGATGCAAAAAGGGGGAGCGGCAAGCCAGCTGCCATTCCCAGCAACCAAACCTCTTCCCTGTTTAGTGCTGCCGGAGTCAGTGCACAGTGAGTGGGTGCACTCACTGCCGTCCCCAGAAGCCAGCTTTCTTCCTCAGCCACCGCTGCCAGCAGTGGCCACAGCATGCGCGGAAAAATGGCATTGCTTGCACAGCACAATTCCTGGCAAGCACCCCATGAATACAGTGCATGCGCATTGGGAACTTGGATTTGCGCATGCACACCTGGACCACCGCCAAGTAGACCTGAGCCCAGGAAGCTGAAACCAGAGAATCCAACAGACCTTCTGCACAAAATGGATTCCTTGCCCATCTTTAGGGCAAACCAGCGAGCATGTAATGAGTCAGGTATTGTTGTGTTAAAGGCCTGTGACCCACACATGTGCTTCCGGGCTTTATTGCCTGGAGATGTCTATGGCTTTAAGTTCTGTATCTTCTGGGTCAGTAACTCCAAAACACCTTCCTCTTTATTATTATTAGTATTTTTTAATTTAGTCTTAAAGCTTGGCTGGAAGAAGAGGCATTTTGCAGAAGAGCTCAGAAAGCCTCTGAGCTGCTCAGAAGATCAGGGTGTATTCAAGAGGTTTAACTTGATTGTTGCCACCCATATGTATGTATGTATGTAAAGGTTTCCCCTTGACATTAAAGTCCGGTCATGCCTGACTCTAGGGGGCGGTGCTCATCTCCGTTTCCTAGCCGAGGGAGCCAGCGTTTGTCCACAGACAGTCTCCGTGGTCATGTGGCCGGCATGACTAAACACCAAAGTGCGCTGAACGCTATTACCTGCCCACCGAAGTGGTACCTTTTTATCTACTTGCATCTGCATGCTTTCAAGCTGCAAGGTTGGCAGGAGCTGGGACGGAGTACGGGAGCTCATCCTGTTTTGCAGATTCAAACTGGTGACCTTTCGATCTACCAGCACAGCCACACAGCGGTTTAAACCACTGCGCCACCTGCATCCCCATATATATACAGACAGACAGACAGACACACACACACACACACTCCCGAGGGAACCGTTGCAAAGAAAAGGTCCAACCAGGCAGGAAAGCCAGTCTGCCCCCTTCCCCAAATAACAATTCCAGATACACATTCCAGTTAGTTTACAGTAAAACTTAATCCCTTGAACCCTTAAAACTGTTCACTACTTACATCAGCCTTTTTCCTATCCTACATCCATTCTGCTGTCCATGGTGAGTCATCCAAGGAGTGTCATTCAATATTTAGCATCCCCAAACTTTCTTTTCTATCATTTGACAGTGCAGCATTGTTTACCCTTCTGATTCTCCCAGGAAAAGGCCAGCAAAACCTGCCTGAACAGGCCTCTGGCTTTTTTCTTACATATCAGAGCAGAAGTACAGAAACTTGTTCAGCTGGCTTCTTTCCTCCATAGAGGAAATGCTATAACTTGTTAAGAGAAATTTTCATGGGGCTTGTAGGCATCCCTGCTTGCTAAAGAAAATACGATCAAAGAACAGGAACGCAAGATTACTAATGCAAGGACAATTTAGGCTTGGACTGGAGTCCACTCCAGTGCAATAAAAATATATGTTCATTAAAAATTAGTCTCAAGAATCCACCAAAGAGTCGGCTGCCAGTTCTGTTTCTGCATGATTTACTGCTCTGGTCTTGTCCCCTTCCAGTCAGTCTTCACTGAGGACGAGTCCTTTGGCCGTATCTCTGCGTTGGATCGCTCCATTGCTCTCGATCCAACAGAATCGGTTGCTCACAGAGCAGGGACCCCCAAGTCAGCAACTCTTGGAACGCCGTGTGGAAAACACAGATGAAAAAGCCATCATCCACAGAGCTGAAAAATATATTGATCTTAACTCTTAAAATCCTCTGTTTTCATCAAAATTCGGCACTATCGATACTTTCAATGTCTCGCTATCCTTGCTCTAGTATGCACAAGAAGTAGTGACAGATTTTTAACAAAAGAACAGATGCAATCACGGAAGCTGCTCTGTCAGTGGTTATCAGCCATGACAAATAATTGGAGAATCCTTACTTAGCAGGCAGTGCTCCTCTGCTAGGAACAGACAGAGAAGAGCCTCTGCACATGTTTCCACCTGGCCACGTTGCTATAATTAGACTTCCCCCTGGAACGGCCTTGCAGAAGGATTCAGCAGCCCTTGACGTTTCCACATGCTGTGGTGTGGGAACCTGGATCTGAAATGGATCTAGCTGGCATGGCTACTTCTTGATAAACAGAAGACGCTTGAATGCTGTGAAGGTGCCAAATATTTTTATTGTAGCACAAATGCTAAGTAACGCTGGATGCCAGATTCCCTGCACCCCTGCAGCCCTGCTGTGGCCTGGCCAGATGGTGACAGGGACAGGGACCTGCCTGGAGGCAGAGGAGGGTGAGGACCTCCACCGGGCAGGAACCATTCGCCTGGCATGCCCAGGGACACCCCTATTTGAATGAGCAGAGTCCCACAACAGTTACCCATGTACTGGTAACCTCGTGCCTGGATTACTGCAAGGCGCTCTACATGGGACTGCCTTTGAAAACGGTCCAGACACGGCAACTGACTCAGAATAGGGCCACACACCTGCTGACAAGAACGGGCTTTTGTGAACTCATCATGCCAGACCATTGCAGGCCGCATTGCTGCGAGTTGCCATCTGGACCCAATTCACAGTTCTGACTTTAACAAGAAAGGCCCAAAACAGGCTGGGGCCAGGATACCTGAAGGACCACCTCTCTCTGTATGCTCCTGCCCAGTCACTGAGTTCTTCACCAGAGGCCCTTGTCCGGGTTCTCCCCCGTGAAGTGAGGGGGGAGATGACTAGGGCAAGGGCCTTCTCTGTAAGTGCCCCACTACTGGAATCTCTTACCAAAAGAGACCCGCCTGGTGCCATCATGTCTTTCTCTAGGTACCGACTGAAGACACTTTCGTTTTGCCATCATTTCGGTGGTGAGTGGCTATAAGTGGTATATTCTTGCTGCTGCCACCGCATCAAGTGTTTAGAGTCCAGATGATACTTATATCGTTATTTCTTATTTTAAAATGAATGTTTTGAAAGGTTTTATTGGTAATTTTATTGCTTAATTTTACAGACCTATTTAAACTATTGTATTATTCTATTGTTTAATGTTTTATTCTTTAAATTATACTGATTTGTTGCTATTTTATCTTCTTACATAAGCTGCCCTGAGAGCCTTTGGCTCAGTGTAATACACAAACAAACTGGTGCTTCTGGGCTGCAGAAGTATCGACTCCCTGAGTGGAAGGGTTGTGGCAGCAACTGCGGCCATGAGCTCTTCCTGGGCCTGTCTCCGTCTCCGCCATCTTTGTGCATTTGGATTCTGCAGCATGTGCCCACATTGCCTGACGTGTGCTCCAGCTCCAGCGGAAGGGGCACCGATGGTGAACGCAGTTTCCAAGACAAGCCCCAGATCCTCAGTGGTTGCGGCCTGCGCCAGCCCACAGCGTGCAGGCCCTTGTTTCTAAGCCGCTCTGGCGCTACTTGGGCTGTGTGTCGAGGGTCATTGTCCTGCTGGAAGCTGAGCCTCGCCTCCTCTGGAATCGCCCTGTGCTTGGCTGCATCCAGCTTGCCCTGGGCCTGAACGGTTTCTCAGGCCCGCTGAGGAAAGGCATTGCCACCGCATGATGCTGACACCAGCATGTCATGGTCTTCTCAGAGCAACGAACACTGCTGCCTTTGCACCATACACAGGATTTTGCAGCAAGGCCAGGAAGATCCATTTTAGTCTTGCCAGCCCAGAAAATTCATCTTCAAATGTTTGCTGTGTCTGTCACGTGCCTCTTGCTAACTCCAAAAGAGTTTTAATAAGAGTTTGTTTCTTGCCATTCTTCCATAAAGCCGGGCTTTGTGCAGAGGGCAGATGATAGTTGTCCCATGGACCATTCTTCCATCTCAGCTGCAGCTCCTTTAGCGTTACCGTGGACCTCTCAGTTGCTTCTTTGAGTAATGCCCTGCTTACCTGGTTACTGAGTTTCGGTGGATGACCTTCTCTAGCCACGTTCTTTCCATTTTGCAGTAATGGATTTGACAGTGCTTCAGGAAATGTTCATAGTTTAGGATTTGTTCTCATCACCAAGCCAGACGGGTGCTTCTGCACAACTGTATTCTATGGTTGTTTCAACAGCTCTTGGACTCCATGATTCTCTTTGTTTAGATACGTCCTCCAACAGTATCTCCAGAAACAGGTGGATGTCATCTGAGCTCATGTGGCACTGGAATAGCACACAGGTGGACTCAGCCACTTACGGTACATGACTTCTGGAGGCAGCAGGTTGTTTATTTAGGCATGTCATAACAGAGGGGGTGAATACTTATGGAACCCACAAATACTAATTTTTGTTTACTTACCTTTTGTGCCATAATAAACATGTTCTGCTCCTTCCCAGTGTTGAGTCTCTTGTGCACATCAAGAGGACACAATGCCAAGTCAATCCATTTCAGTTCCAGGTTCTACCACAACAAAATGTGGAAAAGTCATGGGGAGCAGTGATACTTCTACAAAAAGTACTGCATTGCTTGTTTAATATTTGTTGCTTCAGTAGCTATACAGAAGATAAATCCTCAACACAAGTGTTCAGGTTTTCCATCACGAGTATGAACAGTGGGAAGTTGGTGAGAGCTGTGATTTTTCAAATGTGCAAGCAACCAGATGTTATACTCCTTCTGTACAACACAGCTGAAAAACCCAAATCATGCTCTTCTTTAAATAGAAGGCGATTTCCTTCTCTGATTAAATTAGTCGAACCTTTCCTGTGATGTCTCCAGCTCAGCTATACTCTGCCCTTTAGAGATGCAGCACTTAAGATGTGGATGTTTCACGGGGTTCCTGGTTAAGGCTGCCATCTCACCTCTTGCTTGTTTGCTCATTTGTCTAGAGTGAAGATGCCCTTGTGGTTGTCTCCAAAGCAGCTTCTGATCATGCAGCAGTATTGCTGGCATCGTGTGAACTGGCGTTTTTCATCACAAGCACAGTGTGCGTAACAGATGCGAACTTTGACCATCCTGCATGCTTCTACGTGGAAGCTCTGATTTAGCCCTAACAGGGTGTCCCAAACATCTTGTTCACACGTTGCATGAGTTCACTTCTCATATTTACATTCTGCCTTTTCTCCAAGGAGTACATGGCAGTGTATGCAGTTCTCTTGTGAGGTAGATTAGCTGGGAGACAGTGACGGCCCACGATCGTTCGGGCTTCAATCAAATGCATGTTCAGCCAGGAAGTCCCACAGTTCCCAGCATTCCTCAGCGAGCCATGGCGCCTGAGTAATGCCGGGAGCTGGTGTGTGTGTGTGTGTAAACATGCACAGGACTGCATGTAAACCTGTGTAAACATGCACAGCACTTTCAAGTGCAGATGAGGGAGGTGGATTTGCAGCCTGAAGTGTAAATCAGCCCTGATTCTGCATGTCCAAGCGGATTAGGCCACGCGGCAATTCGCGCTGTTACGGCCGCGCCAGCCCATCTCTGGTCTCCGTGGGACTCCCCGTTTACTGCTGCCTACCTGTGTACACTGTCACGGCGATTAAGAATTTTGCAACTAAGAGAAATTACTTCCATTCTTCATTCTTATAAATAATGTTCTGTCAAGAAAACATGGAGATTATGAGCAAACAGGCAGGAAATAGATGGAAACGGCTATCATCATTCCATTTCCTTTTTTCCCCGTCTAGTGAGGTATTAAACAATTTTTGCCTAAACTGGTATTGCATGCAAGGTATTTTCTCATGCTTTTTATTCTGTAATTTATTCTGGCACATTCTCTTCATGTTACTCTTCTGTTAGCACGATGCCTTTATCAAGGGGCAACCTTGGGTCGCATGGCCAGTGCACGCTGCGGAGAAAGACAGAAGCAGCCTTGTTCCTATAACCCCCCAAGACTACTGAGCTAAATGAAGTAAAAATGCTGCCCCGTTTCCACACCTACTTGCAAACGGGAGACAAAGGATGCTTCCCAAATGCTCCACCGTGGAGAATCTGCAGACATTTTGTGATGGATTTTCTGCACCTCCTGAGTGCAGGGAACAAGCTGTGGCATACGACATGCATGCAGGTCCACCTTCCAACATTTTAATTTGGAGACTTCCACGGATTTATTTTTCAGCACCTGCACCTCAGCAGCCAGATTTTTCTTACATGCTCAGAATTCAATCCAGAATTTAACCCTCCAGCCTGCCAGATCTGTTGGATTCAAACCCCCATCAGCTGCCTGGCCAATAGTTAGAAAGGGTGGGAGTCGTAGTCCAGCAATATTGGAGAGCCCCCTGACCCAGATGGATAGGGCTCACCCACTTTTGCTGTCTGGGGCAAAAACCAAGATGGCATCACCTGTAATTCCTTCTAAAAAAAGGCCAGGTGAACCAGCCAGTAAATCTGTCCTGAAAATGGATGGCGGGACGGCGTTCTCCAGCTCAGCTGAAGGAAGCAGACTAACCTTGGGTGCGCAGAGCAGGTTGTATGGCCCACTGCCGTCTCCTCCCGAGACTTGCTGCCGTCCCCCAGCCTCGCCATGCCTGACAGTAGGGCTAGCCCTGCAGACTGACCTTTCCCCAGCTTTGTTAGAAATTCTTAGCAGGTACCCACAGATGTAACATGCCTAGTGCTACGCCCCAGCCGAGTGAGAGCATGTCCTTTAACTCTAAGGGTTTCAAGCAGCCTATCCCAACCCGGTGCCTCCAGTGTTATGCCCAGTGCCCAGCATTCCTAGGCATTGGCTGTGCTGGCAGGGTGATGGGAGTTGAAGTCCAAAACATCTGGAGGACACCAGGATGGGGAAGGTGGCCACGAGCATTCTTCCTTGATGGAAACCAGTGGCAAGCACCAGGGCCAGCCCAAGCTCAAGGGCAAACTAAACTTGAAGAAGCCCTTTCCGCTGTCGGTAGGTCTTGGGGTTTGCCAGGCTCACCAGTGCAGTGGGCCAGGTAGTGCCAGCCAGTTGGGTCTAGCCACCCTTTCAATTTCCCACAATGCCTCCAAGTGCCATCAGGTCAGGACCACTACTGGATATTAAAAGGGTGGCCAAAGCTGGTCACCTGGCACTGCCCAGGCGGTCAGAACGGTGATTGTAATGAGGGCTTGGGTATGTATTAGCACAGAGGGCTCCCCAATTTTCAGATTTCATCCCCCTGGCAACACTCTCTCCCTATTTTGCATTTTGAGAGCATCTTCTGAGTTACCTTTTGCTGAGCTTGTTTCCTGCTACAGGTCTCTAAAACTTAACCCCCTGAGCAGGGTAGTGATGCAGGGACAGGCACAACAGAGAGAGAAGCTGCTGTTCTGTCCACAGAAGCTTTGCGGAGCCCAGGGAGGTACCAAGACAGGCTGTGTGTTTGCAGAGAGCAACCTTTGAGGATTTGGGTCATTACGTGTCTGAGTGTCATCTACAGAGATAATAGAAAAAGCTATTTAGATCTTCTTTTGAAGGAAGTGAAATATACGGATTCAAAGGAGAAATTGAATTATTGATTACAATCATCCAACCCATATGTGATACAGCAGATTGCGGCATTTGCTGTTAAAGCCATTAGATGTAGAGCAAATTTTTTAGATTCTATCCAAGTAAAGTAATATAAAGATGTAGAGATTTAAAGCCAAGGGAGCTGATTTTATAGCAAAGATCTTATATGTGAAAGGTCATATTACTGTTGCCTACTCACTATATTTTAATTATATATGTGTAAATATGTATCTTATGCACTTCTATTTTATTTTGAACTGTATTTGCACTGATTGCAAATATTTTGACTGAGCAATGAACACATTATCTTATTTCACTTGTTCATCTTTCTGCCCATCCAGGGTATTTGCAAACCAACTCCAGCCTCTTGTTTCAAACACCATCCATTTTCTTCCTGCCAGCTTCTTCACTGTTCAGCTTTCACACCCATATGTAGTAGTGATCAGAAATGCAATATTGTGGATGATTCTGGCCTTGAACTCCAGGGAAATATCTTACACTTGATGATCTTTTTCTAGTTCCTTCACCACTGCTCAGTCTTCTTCGAATTTCTTGGCTGCCATCTCCATCTGAATTAATGACAGCCGAAGCATTTTGCAATTTCAATTTCTTCATTACGTCCCATTAGCTTTAGAAAAGACCTGCTCCTCCACTAGACCAAAACTGCTATATCTGATTTTTTTTTTTTTTTTTTAATGTGAATCACACAACTGCCTGAATTTGACCTCTCCTTGCAGGGCAGCTATGAGGAGAGCCTGCCATTCAAAATTGCCCACTACTTCGCTGAGCAGGTGAAGGCCAGGGAGCAAAAGCACTCCACCCGGATCAGTGTTATTCAGAGGGGCAGGCTGTTGCCAAATTGCCCGTCAGTCCTCAAGTGCCCAGAGGCTGCCCTTCTGTGTCAGGCCGGCTCCTCATTCCACGCTGGAAGTTCTGCTCTCGGGAGCTGAGCGGAGCAAGTTCGATGCTGCCTGCGTTTTTGCCTTTGTTTAAAAGAAGCTCGCCGAGCGAGGAGCCCCTCGAAGTCTGTTATGCATCTCCTTCCGCAGCTACACCCAAATTTCCTCTTCATGTTGCATGAGCTCATCGACAACTAAAAATGGAGAAAAGCGGCCATATGGTCGGGTTCCCTCCCTGCAACAGAAGAGACGAGCGTTAGGCGAAAGAGCGCGCCCCTCCGTCCCTTAACCCCAAAGTACCTATTTTGCAGCTGCAAACATGAAGATGAACGAGATCTCTGGTTGCGGAAGCTCACGAAAAGGCGCCGAGTGAAAGGGAATGTGAATGTTGCGGGAGCAGCAGGGCCAGCAATCGCGCAGGGACGCAAAGCCACCTTCCCCAGTCAGTTACTTGGGAGCAAGTCCCCTTGAACTCCGTGGGGTTTCCTTGCAGGAGGCAAGTAAAGGCCCTCCCAGCCGTCCACAGGACCCAATCCCCGTCGATTTAGCTGGAGGCAAACCCAGCGTGGCGTCCTGCTTCCTCCTCTGCTCCAGCACAGCTTGTGCCAGAATATTCCCAAGCGCAGACAACCGAGCCTCAAGCCGCCCCCCAGAATTAAACCCTCTCGCAAGGCTGCGAGCGGGAGGGCGCTTCACCCTCCTCCTTTGGGAGAGCCACGCCTTGGAACGGCCTCCCCCAGGAAGGGGGCGCTCCTTGCTCCCCGCAGCCGGCGAGGCGCGTCCCCCGCCCCGCGCAAGCGCCTCGGAATGAAAGGGGATTCCCTGCCCGGGCTCCGGCGGCGCTTCGAGTGCGGCCGGGCCAATGGAAGCGCGCCCCTTCCCTAGGCGCCGCGCTCCAATCGGTGCTCCCGAGCGCCGCTTCCTGTGCGAGGCGCCGAGCGAGGCCGGAGCTTCCCGAGCGCGCTCGCTTGCTCGCTCGCTCCCCGCCCGTGCCGCCGCCGCCGCGCTCTCCCTCTTTTTCTTTTCCTCCGGCTGCCCTGGGCGGGGAATCGCCTCTCTTCCTTCCTTCCCTGTTCCCACCCACCTTTGCAATTGCAAGCAAGATGGAGGAGCGGGGCGGCTTCTGCACCCTTCCCGGGCACTGTGGCTAATGCAGCTGCGCCTGCCGGGCTCGCCACAGACCGCGACGGCCTCCCTCTCGCCCGCCCGCCCGCCGCCACTCGTCCGCCGCTCTCGCCGCCCGCTTCCCGCCGCCGCTGCACGGATCGCAGCCCCCTCCTCCCAGCTCCATCCATGCGCCCTCCCTTCCCCCTCCTGCAATTGTCTCCGCTTCTGTGGCTCCCGCATGCATCCCTCGCTTATGCATGCGCCGCACACCCTGCCTCTCTGGAGGGGCTGCCGCGGGCTCTCCTAGAGCCGTGAGCTCCGCGCACACCTTCAGCCGTGTCCTCCATCTATTGCAACAGTCCTTGCTGCTGCCTGTGCAGCCCAGCCAACCAGCCGCCCTTTTCTTCTCTCCCTTTTTTCTCCCCCCCCCCCCGCTTTGCACCATCACCGCCACAGCCACCACATCGGGTCCCTGGATGGATTTCTTCCTGGGATTTTCGCTAGAAGGTGAAGCCGGAGATCCGGCGGCAACATTTTAGAGCTCTTCCCGCCGCCCTCCCCTGCCCTGCCCTGCCCTCCCGCGGCTGTCAGGATCCCGTCCAAGGGGAGGCAGGAGGCTGAGCAGAGTGGCGGTGGCCGCGGGATCGGGTCCGGAGGAGCCACCGAGCGCGTCCAGCAGCCATGAGCGGTTCCACGACCGCCTCCTCGACCAGCGGCAACGCAGCCGGGGAAGCGGCGGAGGACGCGGCCAAGGATTCGGCGGACATCGCTGCTTTTTTCCGATCGGGTGAGAGTTCTCGCTGCTGCCGAGGGGAAGCGCGGGGGAAGGGAAGGGAAGGGAAGGGAAGGGCTGAGCCGAGGGCAGGAAGGGGCGCGAGCGCTTCGCTCCCTGCCTCGCCTCCCTGCCCTGGCGGTGGGTGTTGTGCGCGCTGGTTTGCGGATGCTCCGCGTGTCTGCCCGGGAGCGAAGGCGGTCGTGGCTTGTTGCGTGTCTGACGGCTTGGGAAGCGGCTCCCCGCTACACGGGGCCGTGTTGTGGCCGTGTGTGGAAAAGGAGAAGTGTTCGCAAGACCGGAGACAAGGAACCACGCGCGCCTGTGCGCGCACTTGACAGTGGCTCGTTAAGAGACGGGGCTGGTGGGGGCGGAGAGAGAGAGAGCCTTCCTTTTTCTCCCCCTCCCCAAATAAGAGATCCTTTGAACCAACTCTGCTACCTTGCTTGGTTGCCCTAAAGTACACCCCCTCCCCGCTAAATGGGTCAGCCGAGGAGGCCTGGTTTAGAGCGTGTGTTTTGGTGTCATCACCCGCAGCCTTTGTCACAGTTCCTCATTACCTGGGTTGTTATGCGCAAGGAATGGCAACAACAGTAACAAACATTCACATTTCCTTCTTGTTCTGCTCTCTGACGTGGAGGAGGGGCGAACACGGCCTTGTAGCCCTGTCTGAGGGCTAAATAATTTATTTACTTTTACTTCTGTGAAAATATTGAAGCCTCCTTTCCCGCGCCTGGCTGCCTGCCTTCTGGGAGCTGATATCCTGAAGGAAGGGTGGAGCATGCCTGCTTGAAATAAGGGACTAAAAATGTAATGGCCCCCCCCTTTGTATGTCTCTGGAAAACCTTTGTATGAATCCCCTGTGATAGGTGGACACTGAGGCTGTGATCTTAAGCCGCCTTATCTGGACGGAAGCCCCCCTGAATGCAGTGTGGCATATTCCGTGTAAACAGAGGTAAGGGAGTGCGGCGAGCTTCTCTGGGTTTCGGTGCTTGCAGCGTTGAGGTTCTCAGAGGCTTGTTGGCAAAGAACGCATGTAGCTTGCATAGTTGAGCCATAAGGAAAACACTTCACCACAAGGCAGGTGCCAGGAGCCTTCCCTTAAATGGTCACTCCAGCTGCTGTGGGCACCTCCTTGTATCCTATTATAGTGATGATAGCAAAACTTTGCTGTTTGTCTGTGTGTGTTTCAAAATGCTCTTCGAGGTGCGTAAGGGCTGCAGATGGAAGGCAATGTGGATTAGGAGCAGAAGGCCATAGAGTCGTCGTTCCCCTTTCCCAAAAACCTACAAGAGAATAGGGTACCCTCTCCGTCTCTGTGTGGATGCCTGCCATGCATGTGTGGCTAAAAATCGTCCAATTACCGTATTTCCTTGTGCCCTGGAGGAATATCTGTCTGTGAATTGAGATGCTTTAAAACGTGGGGCGGTGGGGCATGGGAAGAACTGCTTTGCACCCGGTGTAAAATGACGAGCAGGGCCCGTGTGTCCCTGGCTTGCAGCTGAGCTGCAAAGACTCTGCCCCCTTGAAAAGTGGTGCGGGGTGGGGAGGAGGGAAGAGGTCGTTGGGATATAAATGGAAGCCTCAGCCACCTCTGTGGTGCCTTGAGTGGAGACGCCCACGCGGCCAGCAGGGAAAGAGTCGCGTTCTAAGCCGCATCTAAGCAAAGGGAGAAACCCTACTCGGAATTCAAGAGGTGAGGATATTGGTGGTGGGAAGGGGGAAGAGGTCCTTCCCGGTGCCTGCCAGCCTGCAGTGTCCGTGGCCGGGAAGGGGAAGCCCAACAGGAAGACCCCGTGACTGGCTTGCGTTTCCTTCTGGGCACCCCTTTGGCCGTTAGCAAAGATGGAAGGTCTCCGGTCGGGCTTTCCTTTCTCCTGCCCGTGTTTTTCTGCTCCTTCTTCTCCTCACTGTGTGGGCTCTTGCTCGTCATCCTTTCAAGGAGGGGAATGAGCAGCTTGATGGCTTGCTTCATCTGAATGCCTTTAAAAGGACTGAGGGACCTGGGGAGGGGTGGGGAAGAAGTGCAGACTCATCGCTGGAAAAATGAAGGGGCGTCTGACTTTAGGTCTGTCTGTTTGCTTCTGCTCGTGAAGTGGTGCATGTGGATCTGGGAGACCTTTTGGGCTTGGAATAACAATTGGTTGGGGTGCCTGTGCTCTCTAGGACAAGTAATGGCGGTGGGGTGTAGAGAAGGGAGGGAGGAGAAATGACAATCATTTGGTGACCCTGGGAGAGGGTTAAGGTAGGAGGACTTGTGTACAAGTGCAGTCAGAACCCTCCCAGCACCAAGGACCTTAATCAGGGACAGTCCAATCCATGGTGCCAGGAGCTGTGTGGGCTGCCAGCTGATTCTCTTCTGAGCTTTGTTTTCCTGCGATGAAACATGCTGCTGGGATAGATTGTATGGATTGTATTCCCCCGAAATCCAGAATATTATTCAATATCCCTGTCACAGGCAGGGCCTTGTAATACTGGGGTGCTGGAGCATCTTTTTCCAGCCGGTGGTCACACGGATTTGGGCGAGCATTGTGGCTTGCGCAAGTAATGCTCTGCCCTGGTTAGGGTTGGTACTCTTTTGTCTGGAATAGCCAGCTTTGCTCAGTCGCCTCGTACCAAACTTGTGCTAACATTTGTCAGTTGTAAGACAAGATGTGAGCTAGGGGTCAGGAGCAGGCCTATATATGTCGGCCGTCTGCCGAAATAGGCTCGCCTACATGCCTGCGAAATATGCTAACCCCTGAGAAATTTACAGGCTTGAGTGTCCACACAAACCTGTTTTAGTCATTTTAGGCCTGACAAGAAGCAGCTCTGTAAAGCAACTAACTCTGTGCATGTTTGGTTTGAGGCATATTATGCGCAGCTGGTTCTGCTTCAGGTTTGATTTGGTTTGTGATTCAATATGGCTGTTACCCACCAAGCCCATGGGAATGGTTGCAGTAAAGGCATAAAGGAGAATTTTGGTAATGATAATACCGGAATGTTTGAAAAGCTATCAGAACACAGGAGACAGTTCTTCACAAATACTTGCTTCCCTTCAGAATCACTCTAAGCCGGGCGTTCAGGGAGCACTTTCTCTCATCAGAGATGTCTGATTTAATCCCACCTAAATAATGGTTTCAGAACAGGTTTCAAAATCTCGAGATGGGTTTTTGTGTCAGTCAGTCATTGATTATGTGCTGGGAAAGGCATTGAAATAGTAATTGTTTGTGCAGGAAAGACCTGTAGCAGCGGACATCTGGATGCATGGAAATTTACATTATGTGGGAGACAGGGAAAGAAATCCAGTATGGGGAACTGACAAAAAAAATTTACATTATGTGGGAAACAGGGAAAGAAATCCAGTATGGGGAACTAACAAAAAAGGGAGAGGGAGAAGAGATGACTGGGTGGGAATTGAGGTTGGGGCATTTTGACACCAGCAGTGGTGTTTCAGGCATGTAAGTGGGAGTTTGAGTTGTGCAGCAACAATTTTGGGTCTTCCCAGACTGCAAAGGAGGGAGTGGGCTTTGAGCTTGGAATGGTGCAGCAGCTGTTGGAAGGGTGTATGAGTCACGGGGAAAGGGTGAACTCTTTATGGCATGGAATGCATTGACCATGGGCTTCTAGCTGCTTCTAGTGGACTAGCAAAGTTCTAAGCAGGTCCCAAACCATCAGCCTGGGGACTGTAAGCATTTCCTACGTTAACCATCTATGAGGGAATGGCTTAACCAGAGAATGGCAGACATGAAATGCCTTGTGGTTAAGTATAACTAATGTTAGTCTGTTCTGAATAACTCTCCTTGAGAATAAACCTGCAAAGCAGATTTCAAAGCAACTGCAATCAATGCTTGTAGATGGGTAGCTTCAACTCAACTTTAATGTACGTAGGACTACAAAAAGCTGTGAACTGAGTCTATATGGAAGTAGTATACAGAAACAGTATTTTCCTGTGTTCCTAAAATGTTAGTCTGAATCCCTTGGAGTCCAGAGAACCTAACATTACAGATTTATAGGGGTAAGCCAGTTGGAATAATCTGTGATTCGATCTCCTGATTTTTTCCTTAAAAAAAAATAAAAAATGGAAAAGCAGCTTTTTGTACCCCCGAATTGGATTGGGATGCTGTATGAGAGTGGGGTGTTAGCCGGTTCCTCTGCTCTGAAGCTAACTTTCCCCAAGCTGTTTTTGCCTCATGGGCAAAACATGTAAAGCTTTCTCTAGCTGGGCGAAGAGATTGGGGGTTTAGATTAGAAAGATGGCACAGGTGGCAAAGGGTTAATGTCCTTTCCACTCCCATCCCCCTTTTCACAGCCTTGATCCAATTCGAGGCCACTCATGGCTGCCTCTGATTTCAGCTTGTCTCATTTGGCCTTTGGAAGTGCTGCAGCATTTCCCATTTTCTTGGAAAGCGTGCAGACGCATTTCTCAATGTGCTGTAACTTGGGTGGAAACGTTTCCTTAATGCTTGAAATAACAAGCACAGTAACAGTTATGGCCAAATCCTGTAAGTACAGTTTGACAGGATGCTGCTGAGTTTACCAGCTTAATATTTTGGTTCCTGCAACTCTCAATGTCCTGGGTTTTATTGGCAAAAATCAAAATTGGTAGCATTATTCTTCCTCTCCATTAAAAGGCAGTGTGAAGGTGCAGTGTGTGGATTTCAAGTCCATATGCTTTGTTTTAAGTAAGGAATGAAAAGAAAAATCTTCCCATGTTCTTCTCCCCCTTGTTCTTGCTTTTTCCTTGCAATTATATAACTTGGCCCACTAGTTTTGATGTTCAGCATAGCCTTCGTGGTCTACATTTTAAAAATACCTTCCAAAAATAGATTGAGAGGTCACTTTGAACAAACTAGATCAAGTAAAGTTCCGGACATTGTGTAATGTTAGAAATTTTTTAGTGTTTTGTTGGGCAATTTGAACTGCTTTTAAAGGAGATTATTTTTAGTAAATGGTTGAATTGGTCAAATCCAGGCATTGCATATCAGCTTTTTCTGAATCTTAATTTCTGGGTAGAAATGCCATTTCCATGCCCAAAATACTGTAAACAACGATCTTTTTATCTTTGGATAGCAACTTCTGTCCTATTGCTGGAAATTCATGATTGGTGGATTGTTCTACTGAGCCGTTCTGGGTGATTCAGATGCAGTGCAGACTTTGGCACTGTATGAATGAGCAAAGCCACGGGCTCCTTTGTTCAGGCATGGTGATTCCTCCCCCTTTTGTGGTGAACTACAGTCTGCTCTTGCATCCAGGCTAGTAACCAGTAGGTCCTCTGGGCATGTAGCAACAGCTCATTTGTTTAAAAACTGAACAACAAACCATGGATGACCCTCTGGGTTGTTTAGCCCTTCAACGACCTAGCCATCCAGTTTTGCATAGCATGTGCATTCTGAAAAGGTTCTCAGTCCTGCACGAGAAGCTGACTGTTTTGGTGGGACTAACAGCTCCAAGTCTGAGGATGAAGGGGAGCTGGCTGACCTAGGCAGGGCTGAGAGCTCAAACTCTGATAATGGAACTGTTGTTGTAAAGCGTGGGGCATCAGCTGCAGTCCCGTTTCTGAGTACCCATCTATGCATGTTCAAGATGAGATTGCTTCAAGAATAGCCATGGGGCCCAGTCCACCCACCTGTGGGAATGGAGAACAACAACAACAACATCCTGAGGGAGTGGATTTGGAGATGGGAAGTCTCTTGGATGGAGAACTCCAGCCTCCTGGGGAGGTGGACCCAAAGGTCACAGCTGCCGGGTGGCCCAGCTGGGGACTCGGAGTGAAGAACACAGGTGTGCCTGGTTCCACAGCACCCCTCCTTCCCAAGACAGGCCAGAAGGGTTCATAAGCAAAGCTTTGGGTTAAGGGGGGCAGAGAGGGTTCAGCATTTTGCTTTATGGATGTTTACAGACTTCTGGGTAGCATAAAGATGCTTATAAGACGTGCCGGAGAGTCTGTCTTGCTGGGGAGGGAACACCTAACTCATGACAGCATGTGACACAATCTACGAAGGAGACAATACAGTGGAAGTGACAGACACCAGTTGGTCATAACAACCTGGCAGTTTTTTAAATGCTAGGTTCTCGTTATGCATTAACTTGTTCATCATACTCGGCACTTGCTCTGCAAATCATGGTTTGCTAGTTTGCATGAATTGACAAACTATGGTTTGCTTAAAATGAGGCAAAGAAGAGATTGTGTTCAAAACCAAGACTTCTTGGATGCTCATTTAGATGGTGTCAACCCATGGTTTGGCATGGTTTGAACTATCTGCTGGACCCAGTCTTGTTGAGTTTTGCTGTTTCTCTTGGATGAATTGCAACTATACCTTGGGAATGTTAACCTTATGCTCTGGGTCAGTTAACCCCCCATTTGCTGCTGCTTGCTGTTGTTTTTTTAATGGAAGGAAATGTTACTGCTTTTTTGTTGCTGCTTAAGATGAGACATAGAGAGAGAGAACATGAAAAAGAAGAGGGGCTCACGGAGGAGGAGAAGATGGACATGCATAGCAAAAATTTTAACTTGGCTTTAGGCTGCAAGCTGGGTTTAAAGATGGATATGGGAAAACCAAAGTTCACTGCTACCCAGATTCCCTCTTGCAGATCAATTATCCAGGGAAAACATTTGAGAGAAACTTGCCAGTCACTTGCCCTTTCCACTGAGTAAACTTCTGAAGAACTTAAGTTCCCTGAAACATAGTTTGTACGCATCCATTCTGAATGGAGCCAAAGTATTTCCAATTTAATGAAGGGTTTGGACTTCCTTTTGTCTTTGCTTTTTCCTCAGTTGTTCTTCAGTGCACAAAGTCCTGTTGTCCAATCTTGTCATTCCTTTGTACGATGATAGGAAACCATCTTTCCCCCTTTGCCTTACAACTCTTCACCTCTTACTTTGGCTACTCCTTTCTTGGATTTCCTTTCTCTGTTTAATTTCTTGCCCATAATGTACCCATGGTATTTCTTTTTCCCACAATTAGTAACCGCGTCACTCTTCTCTATTATTCTGTTCAGTGGTTTCCAGTACTTGGCTTGTAGTTAGTTTGCTTGTCTATTTACTTACACATTTGTATCCTGGCTTTCAGAAATAAAATTCATCACAATGCTGCTTTACATTCTCACTTTGCTGCTTAGTCTATTTCAACTCCAGTTTGATTTCTCATTAAGATCAGTCTAGGCTGCTGATTCATTTGACTCTGTTCTTCTTAAAGTAATTATCTCATCTTCTAAACCTCTCCATCCCTTTTCTCTTACCTCCTCCTGTGCTTGGATTTTTTTTAAAACATGTTTTCATCCAATAGATGTAAAAATGATATTTCCAATTTCTTTTTGTTGAATCTTTTGGAAAATGTCACTTGTGTTAACTTTGACAGCTCCTCAGAAATTAAAGTTGCCAAGCTGTCATAGATTCAGTTTGCCATCAAATCCCCACTGTTCAGAAAACTGTATTGGTAAGTTATTTTAGAAATGCTTCACTTATTTCCTTTATTAGCAATCTAAAAAATAACTGAAAATTTCCACTTTGACTAATAAAGCAGATATTGACCTATATAGATAAAGAGTGCCTTATCTACAATTCCTCACTCCATTTCTATCTCTTTTAAGAGTCTGTTAAAGATAAATGTTATCTGATAACTGTTAAGCTGTTATTCATAGAACTTCTTGGCACCCAGTTTCTGGAGATTTAGAGCAAGTTTTAGCCAGTCATCTGAAGACACAATGCTATCCATTCTATCCATAGACAGAAAAATGGTCTAGAGTTCCCAACATACTTAAGACAGCTGGGAATTGTAGGAAATCCTGGGAGTTACGGGACACTTTTCAGTCTGAACATACATTGGATTGTGCACTTATGTCGGTAGTGAAATCCAGGGACCTTGCTCTTTTTGGGTTGAGCTAGGAAATCTTTTGGGTGGAGCCACAAGTTTGGTGCAATTTCATGTGAGAGTTATTGGAATGTTCTCTCTAAAGGCTGTAGATATGGGGCTAATAGCTTTTTTTGTTTTATCCTGTTTTTAAAAAGTCACTGCATGTAAAAAGCTAGCCAATCAAGGAATTTTAAAGGTTGAGAGCATTAAGTAAGGCATTAAGTAATAATACACCAGGAAAAACTTTCAGGAAAGCATCATGTTGGCATGGGGCTACAGCCTTAACTAGAAATCAGAACTGCAGTTGAACAAGTCTTGGAGAATGGCGATGTTGCCAGTGGTAAGACTGTCTTTCCTTGCTTCAGAAAATTGGGGTTGAGAAATCCTCTCTTTCTCCTCCCCTCTCTCACTTAAACTGCAGCTTTGGCTTTTCCAGCCTGAGCCAGTGTTCCCCATAATATCTGAATTGAGGAACTGAGCCAATGTTCTGACCTGAGCCAATGTTCCCCATAATATCTGAATTGAGGAACACCAGACTTAATATCAGCTAAGTAGGACTATAAGCCAGCATCTGATCATGGCGTATCATTCTGGTTAGTCAATATATCTCAATCCAGAGTTCCTGAGTTTGGACAGAATGTGGAACCCCAGCTCAGGACAAGCCGGGAATGAAGTGCCAAAGCAGGTGTGTAAATGGAGGAGGACATGTTTACAGTCTTGTTCTTGGCTTTATAAACCATGGTTTATAGAACCCTGATAGATTGTCCAACCAGACCGGTACGTAACTTCTTTAAAAAGCCTTGGAAAGAGTTGTAAAACAATGGTATCAAAGCAGATAGGACCTGTGGGAGTGAACTTGGGTATACCACAATGATTTCTGTGGAGGAAGGGTGGAATAAACATGAAATTCTGTAATCCAGCATATACATATGCGGATCACTTCTTATTACTAAATTGAAAGTGGTTCTTTGTCTGCCAAGGTATTATAACAATTATATACATTATTGTATTATACAATATAAACACCTCTTGTCTGAATGTGTTAGACCTAAGGCCCTGTTTGCTTTGATCTGGAAAATGGACATTCAGATACAATCCTGTTAGCTTGGCTCAGTTTGTTGGCTTACCTTTTGCAAGTATACACAAATCGATTTTTAAAAAATGAACAGATAAACATGATCGTCAGTTTAAAATAGAACAAAATGGTCTACAGTAGCAAGCCAGCACTGGCTTAACTTTGGGTGAGGCCTGCCCCATAGCCAAAGAGCAGAAACAGTGACTGCATTCGCACAAGGCAGCAATGCATTGTGGACAATAACCTATGATGAGTTGATGGGTCATATGGACCTGGACTGTATTCCCCAGTGTGGCCTTTTTGTAGGCAGCAAGGGGGGATTGCACCCATAAAGGGTTGTCATTATTGCTCCAACCCATTGTGGGTATGGGGCATCGGATGCTGAGCCGCTTGGCAAGAGTTGCAAAAATCCCCTGCAGTTCTTGCATGGCTCCCCTCTTCTCCCTGTTTCATGCTTGCCATGGAGTTCCATTTTTAGGTTTCAGAAGCCAGCTCTTACGCTGGCTTTTGCGATCCCTGCTTCGACAGCTGTTTCAAAGTGCCCCGGTGTCCCCTTGGAAGGCTTGTCTGGGTGCCTGTTGCCGCCAAGCCTTCTTAAAGCTTTTTGTTGTTGCCAGTTGCAAAGTTGTGTCCGACCCATTGTGACCCCATGGGCAACATAAAAATGTTTTAATAAATAAAAATAAATAAATAAACATTCCTCCAGGCCTTCCTGTCTTCCACCTTCCCCCGGAGTCCACTCAAGCTCACATCAACTGCTTCAGTGACTCCATCTAGCCACCTCATCCTCTGCCGTCCCCTTCTTCTTTTGCCATCTCTTGTTCCCAGCATCAGGGTCTTCTCCAGGGAGTCCTTCCTTCTCATTAGGTGGCCAAAGTATTTGAGTTTCATCTTCAGGATCTGGCCTTCTAAAGAGCAGTCAGGGTTGATCTCCTCTAGGACTGACCGGTTTGATCTCCTTGCGGTCTCGCAGGAGTCTCCTCCAGCACCACGATTCAAAGGCCTCAATTCTTTGGCGCTCAGCCTTCCTTATGGTCCAGCTTTCACAGCCATACATTGCAACTGGGAAAACCATAGCCTTGACTATACGCACTTTTTAAGGCTTTTTAGTCCTTCTTATTTTCCACTAATAGTTATGAAAATTAGTTTTACCGGTTTTTTACCTGCACTTGCACAATTGTGGTCATTCACTTGAAACAGGTCATGTGGCAAGAGAGGAAGCAACTTGATCCTCCCAGGCTGCCTGCTGGGATAACCGCGGGAGGACCCAGCAGGGAACAGGGGGCCCGAGCCCATGCTGAGCCCAGTTGTCCATTCAGGAGACCATCAGCTTGTTTGTACGGCAGCCAAACCACCCCGGCTTATGGCCAGAGCAGGTCAGCATACACAAGTGCACCTGCAGCTTGTCGAAGCTATTTGGATATTTCAGAGTGCTGCCTTGATGCAACTTATTTCCATAAGTTAAGACTTTTCACTCATGCCGGATTTATTATAGTGAACATGCTTCCAGGTTTGCTTAATTCTTTTCTGTTTTGTTGGGATTGGTACAAGGAGAGGCACGGCTTCTCTGGCCTAATAGGATGTTTTGCAAAAGAGAGACCTGTCATTCTTGAGGGCCAGACTGGCGGTAGGAGGTACAGTCAGGCTATGGAAGCTCAGAGTGAAGAAACTGTTTTCAGAGTTTGCCCTCCTGATACTGAGCTTGTGTAAAGGACATGTATGTGTTACTTCACTTGTGAGCTTATCGAGGGAATCGGTCTGCTCAATGCCACGTATCTGCCAAGTAAATTAGGCAGTTCTTAACTTCCAACAAAAGGAGACCTCAAAAGGGAAACTTAAAGCCAGATGTTTTCAGATATTTGTGTAACTTGTTTCTATTGTTTAGAAGGCTGTAGCCTGAGTTAGTGCTAGAAAATGATGGTGATGGCGCTGCTGTTAGTGCTTCTGAAACTACGATTTGTGCTTACCAGAAATCTCTCACAGAGAATTATTAGCCTTTTGTTTTATATTTCTGGGAAGTGTATATCTGTGTGGATTCCTTCCAAAAACATGAATGCTAAGCGAAGTCCCAGTGGCAATGTCTGTTGCTGACATGGAGAACATTTTGGATCTTTGGAGCATGGCTTCATCCTGTTTATTTCTGCAGCAGTAAATTTGTGTCTCAACTTGTACAGTTTCACCCTGTAAGTGGTGGCGAATTCTTCCACAAAACAAACAAGGAAATGACTTCCCTAAGGGAAGCAAAAAGGAGGAGGAGGATTCTAAGCTAGCCTCCTTCCTGGCATATTAGTTCAGCCTTCAGCATCCTGTAGCCCTTCAGGTGTTTTGGGCTCCTGCTCTCAGCATTCCTGACCTGGCTGGGGATGATGGGGACTGAAGCCCAAATCATCTGCAGGGCCTCAGGTTGGAGAGGGTTGGGCTGCTTTCTGCTCTGTTTAGCTTGATTGTGTGAGCCTTCCCTTGAAGTGGTATAAGTATAGGCACATCTGTACTACCTAAATGAGAACTTATTCCTGAACAGTTCAGAAAGGACTTGCTTGTGGAGGCAAACCTCCCTTGGGAAAGCCAGGAAAGAAGAAACATTGCATAGGCACAGTTGAACACGCAGGTCTGTTGCCATATGGTTTATGATTTGATATGGTTGCTTAATTCCATGTAAGTTTGATTGAAGCATCACATTAGGCTCTGGTTTAATCCTGGTTTAGAAATCAAAACCTGCTGCCTCTCTGCTTTCAGAGGTTGACAGAAACCATGTTTCACAAACCAGCTTCAAGCCATGGCTTCTGATTCTGGTTTATTGATAAACAGCACACCATATTTTCACCATTCAAGCTTCATGTTAAATAACTAGGCTTCTTGGTTAAGACAGGAAGAGGGGATTTGCTCTAGAGATGGGAACATACAAACTGCAGCTGGTTTCCAATATATTAATTGCTGTTAAGCCATCAGTGTTGTATGTACCCTGATAGCCGGAGAACATAGCTAGCTTGAATAACATTCTGTAATGCTACATAAATGCATCTTAAACTTGTATCAACATCTTGGTTCCTCTTCCTTTGTCGATTTGCTGAACACATTCAGCAATGGATTCTAAACACGTGTTGTTACCTATTTCTGCGTTTTCCCTGGTTTGCCACATAATGTGGACTTTCTCTGAAGTAGACTTTGGAAGCAGCTAAGAGTTCTGTATGCTGCTGTCCTTGCCTGTCTCAAGGATAAATTTTCTTGGGCAAGAGTGGAGAGCTGTCAAGGAACCCATGATGAACCAGACACAAACTTTTGAAGGGGTTTGAACTCTGTATTTAATGGGCTATTGATTGCCTTCCCAAATTTGCTGACATCGCTATTAGTAACCATCCTTAAAAACAAGACCTGATAATGCCTAGGTGAACCATGTGGATATTTTGCTTATGGGAACTTTTCTTACTGGTGAGCAGCTTGATCAGTTCAAGGACATTGTGAAAATCAAAGCAAAAACAACACACACATTGGTGTGGTTAACAAACACGTCCAACAGATGAAGAGAACCTGCATTGCGTTTTTCAGCCTGTTTCTGTGACATTTTGGTAGGGCATCCTTCATGGTAGCTCAACTTGAAGTTTTTGGTAGTAAGTAGAAAGGAAGACTGTGATTCAGTTAAGTATCAGCCTCTGAATCACCTTGTTCAGGAAAAATACTGCATGACTAGGGGGTGATTCATATACTGCTGACTTCTTTGCTGCTTCTGTTACGCCACTCACCCTTATAGAGCAAAATAGGGAGCAGAAGAGGGGAATGTGTTGCTAGAAAAGCATCTTCTCAGTGCTTGAGTCGTTTTAGCTTCTTCGTGACTTTCAGGTCAAGGTCCATGCAGTAACAACAGAAGTCTGTAAGAAGCATCCCAAAGCAAATTTTAAATATAACAAATGTTAGAAAACCCCAGTGACAGTGCCCTGAAAAATAACAGATGCATTTTGCAAAACTAATGATATGTTTTTTCCGTTTAAGTCTAGGCAAGTTTGCACACGTATATTTTGGCACGTTGGTAAAATTCTCTGTTGGCTTGGTGGACATTGGTTAGGTGAAGCCCAGCTAATTCTCACCAGCTTTCACTCTTCGGCTGCATTTGCACTGTCTTTCCTAGTTCTGTCATAGTAGAAAATTTTGCTTTGATGGGTTTTCTCATTGAGCAGATAAGAGGGTCAGGGAAAAGACAATTGATAAGTGCAGGGGGATGAGTGGAAACAGTCCTGACCAAGCTTGAAACTGGTTTGTCAGTCTTCTATGGGCCAAGCAACAGCAAATACAGATGCTGTACAAATATGTGAAGAGACCTTCCGTGGCAGAGGGCAGCCTCTGCTTTTAAGCCCAGGGTGACTGGACATGCTTTGCAAGATGGGCATGAGCTCTGCCTACTGCCCTGTTTGTTTATAGAAAGGGAGCAGCCCTTCCTGGACGCAGGGTGAGAAATGAGTTCACTGTGGGCTGGCAGGGTACATGTGTGTCGCCTTTTGACCAGCTGGTGGTTCTGCAGGGGCAGCGCCTCCTGGAAGACCTCTCCATCTTGCAAAAGTAAGAATGGAGTCTTTTTCCAGCACCGGTTATATGGAATCCCCTGTTCTACAAGCAGGTTTCTTGTTAGTGTTTTGTGGGAAGACTGGGGGGACCCTGCTGCTCCTCCTGTAATGCCTTTATGCAAGAGGAGAGCATGCCCAGTCCTTGTTCAGCCATGGAGATCTGTGTCTTTTGGCCCAGCTTACTGGGTGTGTTAAAGGACATGTCATTCATCCTTCCCTGGACTCTTTGGATGAACGACAGGTGATGGCTGCCTCCTGTGTGCCCTCCAGATGTTCTGTATCACCACTCCCATCAACCCCAGCCAGTGTTGCCAGTGATCAGGGAAGATGGATGTTGTAGTCCAAAGCATCTGTTTAGGGGAGGGTAAGTTATAAACTTACTGCATTTGGGGTTTCAAGATAGCTGTTCTGTTCCTGTGTGTGACTGAAACAGCGATGCTTGATCTGACTAAGCGGAATAGAATTCATGTCTGGAACTTTACGAAGAAAATATGGCATCCTTCCTAGGGTACATCCGGATGAAATGCAGCCTCCCAAATCAAAGTATTTCCTTACTCAGGCTGGATGGCTTCAGATACGAGGGAGCTACAGTTCTGTCCCTCCTTTCATAATGTATATTTAGCAATTTAGCGGATTTAAAAAGAGAACAGAAAGAAGAAACTCTTTTGTCTGGCTAAGAAGTATTACATTTTTTGCAGAATATGATCATATTATGCTGATGTTCCCAACATATGTTGCTAACACATTGATTGGAATTGAATCTATGTGATTTTGGCAAAATTTTACATCCAAATAGCCATTTTGTAATGAAGTGTTAGTTGACCTAGTGTGGTTTGTCTTCAGCTTTTTAAGATCTGAGACCCAATTTTGAGTTGCTTACCATATCACATCTTCGTCGCATTGTATTTATAGCCTTCCTTTCTTCTTCTTGCAAGGGTCCAAGGCAGCTTACCAGATTCTCCTCCTTTCCACCTTTTGTCCTCACAATAACAGCCCTGTGTGGCTGAGAGTTAGCAGCTGACTGGCCCACAGTCACCTAGTAGGTTTCATGGCTGAGTGAAACCCAGGTCTTCTGAGTCTCAGACCAGCACTCCTCATCACTATACCACACTGGCTATAGGGAAGTTCCTATAGTCATGTATAATAGCAAACGACTTAGATACAGAGAAACAGAGTGAGTCAGAAGGGGCCTCCTGGACCATCTAGACTGACCCCCAACTCCAGTTGTCTCCACTCATGTCATGCCTACCATGTGCATGGCCAGCCTATTCTTGAACACCCTCATTGATGGGGCCTCACCCACCTCCCGTGGAAGCCCATTCCATACCCTTGGGGTCCTAACCGTCAGGAAGTACTTCCCGGCATCCACCCTAAATCTTGGTTCCCTGAACCTTGCTCCATTGGAACGTGTCCTGCCCTCCACCGCAGGGGAAAAAAGGTCATGTCCCATCTCTGTGTGACACCCCCTCGCATACTTGTATGTCACTAACAGGTCCCCTCTGTGTCTCCTCTTCCCAAGGCTGAAAAGACCCAGTTCCCTCAGTCTCTCCTCATATGGTTCACCCTGCAATCTAGCTACCAACCTTGTGGCCCTTCGCTGCACCGATTCCAACCTTGCTACATCCCTCTTGTAATGAGGGGCCCCGAACTGAACACGATACTCCAGCTGCGGGCACACCAGAGTTGTATAGAGTGGCAGCCATACCTCTCTCAATATAGAAGCCATGCTTCTGGCTATGCAACCAAGGGTGGCATTCGCCCTCTTGGCCGCTGCATCACACGGCTGGCTCATGTTTAGCCTGCAGTCAACTGGCACCCCGGGATCCCTTTCACAAGTGCTGCTCTCCAGCCACATGTCCCCTAACTTGTTCTTATGACACCCATCCCTATGCCCCAAGTGCAAGACTTTGCACTTATCTGCATTGAACGCCAGTGTGCTAAACTAAACAATCCAATAATTCAAATGAATCTATTCATTCATTCATTCATTCATTCATGCCTTTATTCTATTTATGTCCCACTTTTTTTTCCTTTCAAGGAACTTGACAGCTTACACAATCCCTTTCCTACAGTTTTCATCCGCTTAACAACAGCAACCCTGTGAGATAGGTTCAGCTGAGAGTAACTGACTCAAAGTCACCTGGTGAACTCCATGCCTGAGAAGGGACTAGAACCTGGAGTTCTTGGGTCCCCGATCCAGCGCTCTAGTCACTAGGCCACCTGGCCTGATCTATCCATTAATTGTCTGATAGCATGCGGGGAAGTTTTGCGGCTCTGCTTCGCCTGGTGGCCTGTTGGAATCTGGCCGCAACTGGAGGCTGCCCATCTTGAACGAGCTGTAGCTTGGACTGCACATGATTGAAGGCTTGGAGCTCCTGGTACTCCCAGTTAATGGACTTGGTCTGGTGGCATTGTGAACACCTTTATGGAGACCTGGGAGAAGTGCTGCCTGTCCAAACAAGGGTGCCTTGGCTAGATCTGGAGCGGGTGGCCCATGGCGCCGCTGGGAGCAAGCTTCTTGCTCCAGAAGCAGCGAGAGAAGAGCCCGTGGGACGTGTGGCTCCCTCCAGGCCTTCTCCTTGAAAAGGCGTGTGAGTGCAGAGTGTTTGGGCCAGGGGATTGTGTGCACAGGTGGGCTGGGGAGGAGAATTTGTGGTGCTGAGCTTCTCCAAAGGGAGCACTGCAGAGGAAGGTAAAAGTCTGGGGCAGGAGGAGGGGGACAGGACGAGGGGGAAAGCCGGAGAGGGAGGAAAGTGGGGAAGGAGGTGGGTCTGCAGGGAAGCAGCCCCAGCACTGGGAAAGATAAACTCAGGGTGGAAGAATCAGGCCATGGCAGCAGGAATGAAACAGGCGGGGAGCGCTGCAGAGGGAAGGGCGGCTTTGGTGCACAGGACTCAAGGGAGGGCAGGACTGGGGGGTGGGGGCAGGCTGGGTGCCTCCCCTGCCAGAACAGCGCTTGAGAAAGGAGCTGCAAGAAGGGCACCTAAGGGCCAGTGTTTCTTCCCTTCCCCTTGTTTGATGGAGGAATTGGGTGTGCTAAACCTTCTGGATGCTCTGAACTTTAAGATGGTTGTATTGAGGAGGGTCACCCAATACTTGATTTGGTATTAGCTCTTGCTCAGTGTGTGCTTGTAATTAGGGTCATGAAGAACTCCTGGTCCCCAAAACGGAATGGCAGAATCTTTATGGGTAATGTGGAAATATCTCCTGGCCTTAATCTTGGGTGTTCTAATCTGGAACTGTACTCACCAAGTCTCTTAATCTGCTGAGACATGGTCAGTGTGAAGTTGGGGGACATTCTTGTAGCTTGTGCTGTTCCAGATATTGTTGGATGACAGCTTCCATCAGCCCTAGCCAGCAGAGCCAGTGCTGAATTCTGGGAATTGTAGTCCAGCAGCAACTTGCTCACTCCTGTTATGGACTCCAGAGAAAGGTCTTTTCCTGATGTGATGCTGAACCTTCAGGATATCCCAGAGTCAACGTGAAATTTCCAAAGCTCAGTTGAGCATTCAGTGTCAAATTGTGCACCTGTGGCTGGAGAAGGAAGGTTCCCGGAACAGCAATTGCTTGAACCTCCTGGAGGTTTGTCTCAGTCCCATCACCCTGCCACAGCACTTCCCGCTTCCGTTAATAAAGCACCCCACTCAGGCCTGATGAATTGAAAATAGCTGCTAAGGTTAAAAGGAGATGGGTTTCCTTGAGCTTCAGCTGTTAACTCAGATGGCTCTGCTTTGCTTATTACGTGGTTCAAAGCACACAAATAGAGCAGGGAATGAAACACTGAAGCGCTGAAAACATTGGCCTTAATGGGGAGGATCTGGAATTCTCTGTATTTCTTTTAATTCCTCACCCTGCCCAGGCTTCTCTTGGAGGTCTGGAAGAAGATCTACGGCAAGCAAACGGATTATGAAAGATGGGCACTGTTTTGCTTTCAAAGAAAGATGAAAGCTTTAAAGGAGATAAGATTCTGAAGCTTTGGATTCTGTTATCCAGGCTAGTCCCTATTAAGTTGCAAGTCCATCCATTAGTGAGATATGTCCAGTAAAGACAACTGTATGGGAATAATGTCTCGGATGCTTACAGTGCAGTTTAATAGACAATATAGCTTTTGTGTGTTAATGGCTTTCGGAACTCGCCTGCCAAAGAGCTACATGGCTAGAAATAGGAACGTCTGGAGCAATAAAGCAACATGAATAGAGGGACTGCTTTCTCTGCTTACCTCGCTTTTGTGAAGCAGTTTATCCTTATAATTTCAAATTATTTCCCGCCATGGGTGTAAGAATTATTTTCTGGAATTAGTCTTCCTCCAGGCTTATTATGCCAAGTTTATTGCGTTTCCCCCTTTTAAAAAAACACAAGTGCGTATTAGTTTCCCCTTATCTCCCTCTTTCATCTCACCCATTATTAAAATGTGGATGGTGAGCACCTCATAGGAGGTGTCTGCTTTTGCTTGGAATAGTCTACAAAGCACCACCCACACTGATGCCATGATAGTACAAAAAAGGCACCACAGTGTTGCAAGGCAGTGACCGAGCGGATCTGCTCACCTGGTCTTAAGTCTAAATTTCAGGCAAGGTATTGGCATCAGTTTCAGCATCTCCCTGCCTCGCGAACTACATAATACACATAATAAGGCAGCTTCCTCATGAGGCACATTTTTGAGTTCCCCTCTTGAAAAGCTGTTAGGTTCCTGATTGGGGAAAGCTGTTAGGTTCCTGATTGGGGAAAGCTGTTAGGTTCCTGATTAAAAACAACTTCTGTATACTTTTCTGTGACATTCCTCTTCATAAATGACATTCTTTCCTTTTCATTATTCCTTAGCAACCAGTGAGTTCCTGTGAGAAGTCAGTTCATCCCAGTCTACTTGAAGCTTGCCCTTCAAGTTTCCTGTCCTTTGGAAGGAACAAAACCCTGTGTGCAAATCTTAATATATATTTCAATATATCTTATACAAAAATGACTTGCTCTAAGATGGCGATCACCTGGGATGAATTTAAGCTCTTTACAGTGCTAACCTATGCACTGTAGGTTTAGAAATACAGTTTCTGACTTTCTTAGAAGAAAGTTCTATTGTGTTAAACTGGGCCTACTCCTAAATAAGTGGGTATAGGTTGCAGCTTTTGTGCAGTTTAATTTTGATCCACAAGGAACTGCTTGGTTTTGCTTTCATAGGATATTCTTGTTTGGGAGGGATGGAGCTAGAAAATAATGGCTTTCCCATGTCTTTTGGTTAGATTCGTCCCAGGGCATGTCAGCCATTTCCACAGTATGTCCATATAGTGATCAAACTGTTACCATAGATTTTTTACCTCCCTAAAGTTAATTCAACCATGAGAACAAGCAGAGATTTGTGAGGTTCTGTGCCTACTCCCCATATATACATCAACTCATAATCTTAGCAAAAAGAATATGATCCAAATCTATGCTATGTTCCAGTTGTTTTTGAAAGTATGAAGGATAGGCTCTTGAGGATTCTTTGGACCTAATCCAGTTATTTTTGGCTCGCTGTTTTGCTTCTTCTAATTGAAGCAGAATCCAAACTCTTGTTAAAAAAGTCTACTTGCTCACTGCAGTCTGTATTTCACCTGCCTGTTTTGTAGGTGGTATAGATAAGCAGTTTCTGGAAATGACTTTCGTGAAGCTACTTTGACCAATTTGTCTGGAATTCCACTGTAATTGCGGCATGGAGGTAGTGACGGATGATGCAATACATTAACTGGCTTCAGACATAAGGACAATTTACCCTCAGGGGTTGAGCGTAGGGTTGTTCAGTCATTTCTATTGTGAGTTTCAAAGATCAAACCAAAACCAAAATAAAAGAAACAATGTAGCACTTTTGCTAATGAAATTTGAGTGAATCTATTATACTGAACACATATATACTACACACCCCTCTGGATTTTATGTAGAGCAAAATATACTAATATTCCTAGGAGCAGCTATGCACAGACATCAACAACAAATATTCATGTTTAAAAATTAAAAGCTTCAAGTCCTCAACCTGTTGTATGATCAAAAGTGGCTGTTTGTCTCTTTAGTATTGTAGTATTGTAATAGCGTCAAAAGGGCATGGAAAATCCATTTAGGTTGGCCTTGTGTTATGTTCCAAGAGATGGGTAGATAGTTAAAAAGAATATGTATGTCCATAAATAGTAGAGAACTTTCCATCACAAAGGTTGGCTATATTACTATCTCCTCCTAAAGAGAATCAGCCGTTGAGCACTGCCAAAACATATTAATGAGAGAAGCATTAATTATAACTATGCCTCCAACAATTGGCTGATTTAGATAAACCCTTACTAAAATGATTGTTGGCATCCAGTATACTCAAAACATCAGTTTTCGATGAATTGAATGTAACCTGGAATTGATTTCTCTTTCTGAGTTAAATGCCCATGAATCACTTCATTGATTGATCAAAACAGGATGTTCCAATTCATTGTTCCATTATCACTTAGGACCCCATGTATCATATTTATTAATTGATAATAGATATTTATAAATGTGCATGGTGGACCAGTCTAGTTGTTCACTTCCAATCAGTATGTCAATAACAAAAGGGGCTCTGAAGCCTAGCAATAGGGCTGGCCCTAGATTCTGACAGATGTTTCAATCACATGCATTGCTATTTGGTTGTAGCTGGAAAATTATTTTTAGCACGCAAAGCAGAATAGCGGAAAGTTCTCCTTGTGGCCATGTGTTGTTCTCCATGGGTTATTATCTCCATTGGGCTCAACGACAGCCGCCACTCAAGGTCAACTCACATTCAGCCTTTGGCCCCTGAGTGTGGGTGTTTGTGTTGTCTGAACCCAGGCATTGCTTGTGTTTGCTGTAATGCTAAGCTGTGGTTCAGCATGATGTGAATGAGCTCCAGCCTCTTTGAATCTGACCCCAGTGCCTGAAACTGCTCCAACTTGTGCTGGAAGAAAAGTTCTGTCATTATAAAGTGTTTCTTCGGCTTGCACACTTGGATGGGATAATATGGAAAAAGCGTCAGAATGTAGGTGTAGTGTGTATATTTGAATTTTCCTTTATGGGGGAAGTGGGCAGCATCCTTTTCTTCTAGTCGTATTGCAAACTATCTGTGTACACCATCCCTTTCCTAAAGGCACTTACAGTCTTAAATTCTGCAGTGGGTGGGTGAGGGTAATAAAAAGAAATTGAGGGAAGAGATTGGAAATAAGCAACAGCAGGCCCACTGTCTTGGGCAGCTTCCCCTGGCCTGGTGCCCTCCAGCTGTTTTGGATTTCAACTCAAGACAGCATTGACCAACTTGGCCAGAATTCAGGGAATATTCAGGTATGCTGAAAGCTACTCTCTAAAACATTTGGAGTGCACCTGACTGGCATGGACAGGTCTTGGAATTCATGTCATTTGGGATGGGGTGGAGGATTGAAATCACAGGCTTCATATGAGAGCTTAGAAAGGGAGGAGGAGGATATTTGGGGGGGGACTTTGAAGAGTAAGGGCCACGTGTCCACAGACAAGCAGTCACCTCATTGGGTTTCTTGCTTATGTGACGGTGCTCCATCTGTGACAGTAGTTTTGTGACATCTTCTCACAAGCCAATGTTCAGATATTAGTTGCAGTGATTCTGAAGGCAGGATGAGAACCTCTTTCACTCCAAGGACTGGATTCCGCTTTGGAGAAGTTCCCAGGAGCTGCATTCCAGCAGTGGGAGGAGGGACAAAGGGGATGGGGCCCAACCACCACTATTGTCCTGTAATAAATTAACTGTTGTTTCAATTTCACTGAATGGCCTGAGGTTAGAGGGGGTGCTTCCTGCTCATTGATGTGATGGCTTACCTATTTGTTTGAAACAACCCAACCAGCCATTTATCTGCCTTCCTCTTAAAATTCTGACTCATTTTGCCAGACTGGGTGACTAGGTTATCTTTGTGCATTTTCTTTCAGACACTGGAAGCATTGGTTTGTTATCCAGTGTTGCTGTTGCTGAAACAAACCTTTGGAGTTGCTAAAAATAGGACACTCCTAGTGCCAACTTTCTCTTTGAGTCATGTCCTGCATGAAGCATTCAGAAAGGGAAGTGTGTGTTTGTGTGTGTGAGAGAGACACACACACAGAGAACAAGCAGTAACAATGAGTATAACATTGATGTCATTCTTGAAAGATGAGGGCCGCAATCCTAAACACATTTATAAGGGAGTCAGCCCCAGTGGGATGTACTTCTGAGTAAAACATGCATAGAATTGTGCAATAAGAGGCATAAAATGGAATGGTTCTTGGGCAGCTGTTGGGCGAGGCCATATTTTTGACATGGTTATATGGCTGGACATGATGGGGAGAGAAAAATGCATGTTCTCATTGAATCCAACTTCTGCCCTTTTATTCCAAGTGACGTGTGTGCTTTTAATGGACTATTCTGCTAGGACCCTAGAAGTAGATGCATTCACTGTAGTCAAGAGATTATTTGCTGGAGTGACATGGAAAAGTTCATACAAAGGGTAGCTGTGCTCGCCCTCCAATGCCCCACTGCTTCCTTTATTCGCTCTCTAATGCCTTTATTAGGAATCACCACCGAGCGGTGCGGAGTGTGAGCCTCCAAGCTGCAGAGGTCTTCCTCAGGACGTGTGGTTGTGCTTGTTACCTTTAATACGTCCCTTTTCACTTGAGCCCAGCCCTCCATTTGGCTGAGGGGATAAAATGGAACTGGGGCGGTGTAAATCTCACAAAAACAAATCCACTCCAGATCTCTCCTAAAAGAAGAGCTGTGGGTAGCTTCAGATGTGAGGGTCAGCACTATCAAACTAATGGTTTAATTAGATTAACTCGCTTTGATCATTCAACCAGAGGTGAGTTTTAATTAGCTTTCAGTCCTCTGCATGGGAAGCTCCTTGGGCATTCCCACACAATGAATTTGTTGCCTGGTTAGTTTTTCTTGTGCTGTTTCTTACGCATTTAATCCCGTGGTGCAGGCTTGCCAGCACTCCTGTTTATGTGCTGTTCTTTACCATGCAGCCATATTTTGCCTCTTAAATAGGAACATGGGTAGCTTCACAGTAGACGTTTCCATGCCAAGCGCGCTTGAGGCTGCAATGCCAAGCACTAAGTCCCATTGGACTGAAAAGGCTTCTTGTGAGTAGACATCGGTTAAAACATTTCTGATGAATACCAGGTGGTGTGCGACAGCACAGCCTACTAGCTGTGGTGGAGGGTGCCCGCTTGAGCCCGGTGTGCCAGAGAACACAGGCATGAGTCAGAACTTAGTGGCCACAACACTGGTACCAGCTAAGCCAGTCCATCTCTCTATCCTTACAAGTAACCTCAGGGCACTTAAGGAATGCTTTGCAGTTTCCTAATATCTCACTCAGCAGAAGAATTGTATCTTCACCTGATGCAGAAGAATTAGGCACTATCAGATTCTCCACCCTTCCTTACAGCCCCCCCCCCCCCGCATTCCTCCAGGTAGACAGCCATTGCTTGAAAAAGAGAGTCTGCATTTGAGCTTGTTTGTTTTGTGAAATGAAGCTGCTGGGTCTTGAAAAAGGTGCCTGGAACAAAAGAAAGGGATGGAGTGGGGAAGAGCCGCGAACCAGTCTTTTGAATCACCGGGAAGTTATTGCGTACTAGGTATCCACTTGCCTAGCTGTCTTTGGGTAATTGTACGACCAGATGTATTCTGCCCATGACACTTCTTCATGTAAACCCAGCATGTGTGCTATGCAGGTATCATTTTAAAACAAATATTTAGGTTCAAGCAGCCCAACTGAAGGTTGTGTTTGTTCTTTATGATATGGTGATAGGGTGGAGAGTGAGAGCAAGAAGCATCTTTATTAAAAGGTTAGTCTCTTTCGACCCAACCCTGTGTATATTTTGACAGAAGAAAATGCTGTGATGTCCAGCATGTTGCCAGTCAGTGTATTATGCCTAAATGTGCATAGGTTTCCACTCAGGCTGGCTTGAAAGCCTTTCCTCAGACTTTCCTCAGGTTCTTCTTAAGCTCCCCCACTGCATTCCTCAGTTGGCTTCAACCAGCCTTGGCCCTGAGGTGGAATTTTCTCATTGAAACCATTTTGCAAAGTTCCGTCTTGTGAAGCTTGGCATGGAAATTTATTTATTTATTTAGAATATTTATATGCCGTCCTATCGCAAAAGCCTCAGGATGGCTTACATAGATGAAATAACATAAAATATAACATTAATAAATTACAGACCCACACTGGCTGCAATTAAAAACATATAAGAGACAATTTTAAAACTTATTAAAATATTGCTGAAGTAAAAAGGTCTTAACCTGGCGCCGAAAAACAAATAACGACGGCACCAGGCGGACCTTTCTGGGGAGCGCATTCCATAGGCAGGGCACCATCGCAGAGAAAGCCCTCCTCTGGGTACTTTGCCTCTTAATATCTTTCACGGAGGGATAGAAGTCATGGCTGATGTCATGAGGACGTCAAGAACCTGGTTACCTTTCAAAAAATGTTGGTGTTGTTGGTGTTTTCCTTTAATGCATCGTTCTTTTAGGCCGAACACCTGGATCAGGATCCTGAACTAACAGTTGTGCCTAATGGAGGCTTTGAGACTTTATATCAAAAGATAGCCATTCCACAGCTTTAAAAACCAAATCTGAAATGAAAACTAGCCCTGTGGAGCAGAAGAGACCTCTGAGAAGACTTGCCAACTGTGTGAAAGCAGCCATGTTCACTCTCTTTGACATGCCCAGTGTCTGGGTCTCTGTGTGTTTTGGGTGGTGGGGACAGCTGACGTTGGTTTTGCTGTTAGATAAAGAGAAGTATTGAGAGTCAGCCAAAACTGTGGGTCATAAGGGAAGTGCTGAATCAGAAACCTCTTCCTAAATAGAAGCCTGTTTTTAAAAACCCAACCCATCCCCTCTCTGTTTGCTGCTCTCTGGGATGGCTGAATTGGTCATTTTTATTTATGAGTTAAGAGTGACTTGTGCTGTGAATCATCATTTGTTAATTCTCCGTATCTGGCCTGTGTTGGAATATTGCTTGTAACGAGCTAGAGAAAGTCTTTGTCCCTGCAAAATATAATAAAAAAATCCATGCTGAAAACTTTCCCTGTTTGGAGTGGGTGAAAGAATCCTTTTCTGGCAAAATCCCCTGAATCAATAATTGCTTATTTGCCTTCCAGTTCTCATAAAGAGGCATTGTCTGATTGGCATTTAGTGAAATGATCAATACAGGACATGTTTGACTGTATTCAACAAGGAGGTACAACTTGATGAATAAGCACCAGGAAAAATTAGATACTAAACCTGAAGTGAAGCATCATGTTGGAGAAAGTCAGAATTGATCATAAAAAGGAAGGGAAATGTACGTGTGGCTGTCTGTGCACACTTTCTTATCCTTTTGTGTTTAATAAGGTCAGTGCATTTTGAACATACTTGGAAAAAACAGCGGGACTTGCTTCTGAAGAGAAATCACAGCCAGTTCTGGGTGTCAGGACCTCTCTTCCCATGAGATTTTTAGTTATTCAGTCATTTAATTTCATTTCATTTTTATGCCGCCCAATAACACAAAGGCTCTCTGTATGGCTAACGAGTCAAGGAAGCATCAAAACGGACCCATATCACAACAAAACAGTACAAACAGGCACACGGAAGTCACTAATGCGACAATATTACAACCCCACACTGCCATAGTCGAATTGGAACATAGGTACAACAGTAATATAAAATACAGTATTGAAATTATTGTTTTGCAATTAAAATACCTGGAATTTTTTTTTAAAAAGGTTTTCGTCTGGCGTTGGAAAGAAAAATGGATAGATGCCAGGCATACTTCCTGGGGAGCTGGTTCCACAAATGGGTGCCACAATTGAAAGGCCCTTCTTCTGATCACCACCTTCCTTACCCGCAACGGAGGAGGCTCCTTGTGGTCTCCAGAAGATGATTTTACAGCGCGCATTAGAGGCATGCCTTCAGATAACCTGACCCAAACTGTTTAGGACTTCAAGTGTTAATCCTGGCTTTCTGAATTGGGCCCAGACTTCATCTGGGAGCCAGTGCAGCTGAAAGAGGACTGCCATGAAGCGTTCCCATGAGCCCGTCCCTGTCAACAGCCACACTGTCCTATTTTGAATCGAGTGAAGTTTCCTGACCAATTTCAAAGGCAGCCTCATGTGGGGTGTGCAGACAAGAGGTTACCAGAGCATGAATTACCGTAACGAGGCTCTGTCTGTTGTAGTTGATAGATCAAGCTGATTAAAGGTGCTTCATGCCACTAAGCCCACTTGAGACTCAAGCGACAGTTCAGGATCCAGGAGCACCTCCCAACTATGAGCCTTCTTTCTTTCTTTCTTTCTTTCTTTCTTTCTTTCTTTCTTTCTTTCTTTCTTATTAATTAAAACATTTTTATGCCGCCCCATTCGCCGAAGCCTCGGGGCGGCTTACAACAATAAATAAAAGTTATTTAGGGGGAGTTCACCCCCATCCAGGACAGGCTGACTATCTCCCAATTAGATAGTTGACGCACCTACCGACAGCATCTCCATCTTGTCTGGATTGAGGCTCACTTTATTGACTCTCATCCTGTCCGTTGCTGAGCCCAGTCACTGATTCAGAATGGTCACCAGCTCACCTGGGTTTGATGAAAAGAGAGGTAGCGCTGAGTGGCATCTGCATATTGACGACCTCTCCCACACTAGCGATTTTCACAAAGAAACTGGACAGCCATCTGGGTGGGTTTGTGTAAACTGGTCTCCTGCAACAGCAGGAGCTTGGACCCGGTGGCCTTCATGGCCCCTTCCAACTCTACTATTCTATGTATCCATGACTTTATCTTCAAAGTGCAGTGGAAATGCATCACCGTGAGCTACCAAGGTTTCCAGAGATTCTTTTTCTGACCCAGATTGTAAAAGATTCTGCGCCACTCAGAAAAGCTCTGCTGGATGGCATTGAAAAGACGTGATGCTGGTGCAAAAGAACTGCCTCTTTGCTACCCTCACTGCTGCAGCATAGGCTTGATAATGAGCTCAAAGCCATGTTCAAGCAGGTTCAGCATGAGTTTTCCTCCACCTGCACTCCAGCCACCTGCCCTCTTGCTTCCTTACTCTCAGCTCAGGTGTATACCAATGATATGTATACCAGGCTCTGCTTGAGGGAAGAGGCCGCTAGCGTATGATCATGTCAGCTGGCCAAGCCATCTCTGTATTCCACAGAGCAACTTGGGCTTTGAGAGGAGCGCCAGGTATACCACCAGGATCCATTAGCATCCAAGGGTGGACCATCTGAATAGATTCCCCACCCTTGCAGAAAGGAAAAGGAGCTGAAAGTCTAGACCTCAACAGGTGGTGGTCTGACCATGACAAGGGGGTTAATGGTAACCCTCCCACATCCAGACCACCATCCTGCTCAGTTGAGAAAACCAGATCGAGAGTGTGTCCTTTTATATGTGTCGGGCAGATACCATGTTGAAATAGCCCCGTGGTTGTCATGGCAGCCATGAAGTCCTGAGGCACCCTGGATGACGCAGCCTCGACGTGGAAGTTTGGTCCTCAGCACCAGCTCTGAGACCACTTCTGTCAGCTGAGGCAGGGAGTCTGCTGGGCAGCAGGGTGCAAACACTCAAGACCTGCACTCAGAGGTCTAGGGAGGGAGATAGTATTCGTGCAGACCAGAGCCACCCCCCATCCCCGACCCTCAAGACGATTCTGGTGCTGCCCTGAGTACCCAGGTGGGCACAACTGAGATCTCATTGTGAACCAACCCGGCATTCAACAACAGCACCACCAAGCCTGAGGGTAAGCTGCTGTGCCTGCAGGGGTTGTCCCATTGATGGAAGAACCAGAAGAGAGGACAGCAATAAGACATCTGACCCCAGTTTTATATCAATAATGAGAGAACCGTGGTTGTACCATGTTTTAGTACAACTCTAGTCTTATGTAGGTATTCTGAAAATAATGAAAGTCAGTTGATGAGCGGGGATGTGCTAGACTTATCTTGTTCGTCATGCTCGTCAGCGGCACCTTCTCTAACTGGGGTGAGGCAGTGAGTGGGGTGCTGCAGGGTTCAGTCCTGGGCTCAGTGCTGCTGAACATTTTTATCAATGATGTGGATGAGTAAGTGCCCTGTAAGATGGAAACAGGTGTCAAGGGGATCTTGATAGCTTGCCATGCTGGGCTGAAAAAACAGCATGAAATTCAGTAGGGACAGTTGCTAAGTTCTGCACCTAGGAAGAGGAGACTAAATGTACCATATGGGAATACTTGGCTCAACAATCCTGCGAGTGAGAAGGATCTTGGAATTTTTGTAGATTCCAAGCAATAGTCCAAACAGATTCAACACTCTGATATGCCTGCAAAAAGGGCAAATGCATTAATCAAGGATCATTTCTAAATAGGGTGGATTTATTTAAAATTTTTCTATGCCGCCCCATTACTAAAAAAGTCTCTGGACGTCTTACGAAGAACAAAAACCATAACAACAACGCACATCACACTGTATCTAAAAATAGTGATTAAAAACAAGGGAAAAAACAATTGTTAATATACTGGGAAAATAAAGAGGCCTTCACCTGACGCCAAAATAATAGAGCGACGGCGCCAGCCAAACCTCCCTGGGGAGCATATTCCAGTCAGGGCACCACCACTGAAAAGGCCCTTCTCTGAGTAACTACCCTCCTGATTTCCTTCCAAGAGGGTTCCTGGAGAAGAGCCTCTGCCTCCGATCCCAAGGGGCAGGCCAGCACATAGGGAAGAAGGTGCTCCTTCAGGTATCCAGCACCCAAGCTGTTTAGGGCCTTATAAGTTATTACCAACACCTTAAATTGGGCCCAGACTTCAATTGACAGATAGTATAAGAGATATAGGACCGGCATGATATGGGAATATCTGCCGGTCCCCATTACTAACCTGGCAGCTCTATTCTGGACCGATTGAAGTATCTGGACCATCTTCAAGGGTAGCCCCACATAGAGCACATTGCAATAGTCCAAACGGGAGATTACCAGAACATGGGTCACCATGGCCAGGCACTGCTCACCCAGGTAGGGACGCAGCTGATGGATCAGCCGAAGCTGAAGGAAAGTGCTCTTCGCCACTGCCAGTACCTGATGTTCCAGGGACAGGTCAGTGTCAAGGAGCACTCCCAAACTGTGTACCCCGTCCTCTAGGGAGAGTGCAACCCCATCTGGAACAGGGTGAAAATCACTCACCTGGAAGGCTGAACCACCTACCAACAGGACCTCTGTCTTGTCTGGATTATGCCTCAATTTATTGGCCCTCATCCAGCCCAATACCCCAGCCAGACACCAATTAAGGACCAGCACTGCCTCACCTGCATTGGATGTAAAAGATGCATACTGATGACTCCGCAGCCCGAAACCTCACATGGCCTCTCCCAGCGGTTTCATGTAGATGTTTAAGAGCATGGGGGACAATATGGAACCCTGAGGAACTCCATGGCAAAGTTGCCATGGCGCAGAGCCACAATCCCCCAGCACCACCTTCTGGAATTGGCCAGTCAGGTGGAGTGGAACCACCACAAAGCCATGCCTCCAACTCCCAATCCAGCCAGCCTATCCAGAAGGATACCATGATTGATGGTATCGAAAGCTAATGGGATTTCCAGGAGGACCAACAGGGATGCACTCTCCCTATCCTTCTCCCTGCACAGGTCATCAAACAGGGCGACCAAGGCAGGATTTGATTTAAAATACTAGTCAGTAAGGCTACACTTAAATCGTGATTTTGCATACCTGCCTGCCTTACCTTCTAAGCAGAGAAACGTTATTAAAATATTCCCATATTTGGTCTCTTCTGTGGACTGCTGCCATTATAGGTTTCTCCCAGGGAAAGAATGATATGATAAATGTCTGGCCGTGCCCAAAAAGATTCAAAGACTTATGGAGTATTCAGCTCGAAAGGTTTCGCTTTCAATTTTACTGCTTGCCCCTCCTTCCTCACACTTAGCTTCTTGTGCAGATCTTTTCCACTCCTAACAATCCTCTTCTATTCTTTGAAGTTTTTGAAAGTTAGCACTTAAGAGGTAAGTGGTTGATTCTGTGTACCTAGATTTGCAAAGGAACAGTGGGGTTAAGATCTTTTTCTCCACTTTGTATGTTTATTGTATAACATTTGCTGTGAAGAAGAGACATGTGATTTCTGCAGACATAAATTCACAGTTTGAGAACTGTAAAACCAAGCATCTATGATAATACCTTCTAGATAGAAACATTTCCCACTAATCTTATAGAAAGCTCTAGAAGAACATGACATTGTGAATGATTTAATAGCACTCATTTATCAAAAAATTTAAACATTGCGTTAATATACAACCTTATGCTACATAATTAAAAAATAATCCTTTTGATGAATAACCTTTGGACTATAATGTATCTTAAATAGAAAACTACCTTTAAACAGAAGTTTTCTCAAAAAGTATTTTATTTAAAGAATCCAATTTCAATTTTAAAAATCCAATTTAAATTAAAAAATCATTTTAAAAAAATCATTGATGTTTATCACCCCTGTTTCCAGTCATGTGAAGTGCTAGTTCCTCCTTACTCAACGCTGGTTAGGCCTCATGTGGGGCACTGTGTTCCATTCGGAGTGCTACAAATTAAGAATGATGCAGACGAGCTGAGAAAGGTTCAGAGAAGGGCAGCAAGGATGATTCAGGGCCTGGGAAACAAAGCCTTATGAGGAGAGATTGAAAGAACTGGACATGCTTAGCCTCAAGAAAAAAAGGCTTAAGGAGAGAGATGATAGTGCTCTACAAGTACTTGAAAGGTGGTTGCAAAGATGAAGGTCATGATCTCTTCCTGATCATCCTAGAGTGCAGGACACAGAATAATGGGTTCAAATTACAGGAAGCCAGATTCCAGCTAGATATCAGGACAGATGTCCTGCCTGTGAGAGCAGTATGACAATGGAACCAATGAGCTAGGTAAGGTCATGGGCTCCCCCGCACTAGAGGCATTCAGGATGCAGCTGGAGAGCCATCTGAGAGAGATGGTTTAACTTGGTGTCCTGCACTGAGCAGGGGGTTGGACACAATGGCCCCTTTCAGCTCTACTGTTCTATGATGCTACGCATTTCTGTTGCTCTGTACCTCGCCTTGGATCCATGGGGGTTCTGCATGAAGTTGAGAACCCTGGTGTTTCAGTGTTCTCAATTGCAAAGAGAGCCCGTTTCAGAAAGTCTCTTTGCATAAATACAGGGTGAGAGAAATATGTGAGGTGGGTCCAGGGCTAGTATACGCCCTCTCCCCCCAGATTTATTTTAAGCCTTTCCGGAATGCTTTTGTGGCATTCAGCTTGTCGTTCAGAAGGAGCACTGTCTTACTCTTTCTCATCTATGATATGTATGTATGTGTGCGTGTGTGTGTGTGTGTGTGTGTGTGTGCATGCGTGCATTGAGCAAGTTAAAAGAAGTTAAATGGTAGCCTAGAAGAGTGGAACGATAGGTTGTGGCCATTGTAATCAATATCATTGTAAGTTACATTGACTTTCTTTGGCAGAAGTTATTTGGGGTAAATTGTAAAATGAACTCTGGGGTCCCTCTTAAACATCAGTAGGTAGTACTGAGACTTAAATTAGTTGTGACTAATGAATTCCATTGATTTAAATCAGAATTGGTTATCACTAACTTTAACTGGATCACAACCAAAATAGATAGTTAACATTTCCCATGAACAAACTACTCATAGAAACACTGTGGATGAATATGTCCAGGATATTTAAGCAAGTGGGACATGTAAAGTGTATTTTGTAAGGATGGGCAATGATATCACCTAGAACAAGAAGTTATTCAACTAATAGTTTGGAATGATTGTGCTACTTCTAATTTATATAGTATATTCCAAGTCTCCAAAGCTCTTGCATATATTGCCACAGAATTCCTTTTTCATTTTCCTTGTAAGGTGATTGTAGCAACGAGCGTAACTCTGTATTGCAGAAGTGACTCACTGAAGGCTAACTTATGAACCTTCTGACTCAGGCTAAATTTGGACCAGGAGCTTCTCAACTTGTGACCCATGGAACCTCTATGAAAAGTTTTTGATAGAGTGTCTCTCCCACTTCAGTTTGGGCTTGTTCAGGTCATGCGGTGCTGATGAGCGTGAGATGAAAGATGAGACCTGCGCTCACAGCTGGGCTTTGCATGTGCCCTGAAGACTCCGCAGGGATCCCTGTTGCTCTTGGCCATTTCCTTGACTAGTAAAATTTATTTGCTCTCAAGTTGAGATGGGTTCTTAACAATAAAGTATGTGGCCATCAGGAAAATACCAGGTTTGATGACCTGAGACTTGCAGTTGTGTAAACCTCTACATTTAAGGTCTAACTCTCACACACTGCAGAGATGTAACGCCGTGTTGTGTGTTTCTCCAGCCCTGAAACAAACAAGGCTTGACTGTTTGCCTTCAAGCTGATGTTGCTTCCTTTTTTGTGTTCGTCATTTTAGTTCATAATACATTCTTGAAATGTCTGGGTGTGACAGAGGAAATGGATGGGTTGTCAGCTGCTTAAGTGCATGTTGAATAACTTTTCCTGTGTGCACTTAGTTGGGAGTACTTGGTAGTATTGAGGAAGCATGATCAGGATTGGACTGCTTTGTGAACACTACTAATCTGGACTGAAAAGACAATGCACAATAGGAGCCAGCCTGAATTACCATGATTTTGGGTGATGGAGCTATTATTTTGAGCAACTATTCCATTCTAGAGCAAGTGGAAACCTTAAGCTGGGAGGAGAGATTCAGAGTCTTCTAAATCGTGGGCCTTTTATAAAAATCAGAGCTGAGCAAGACTGCTGATCAGTGAAAGGTAGCATTTTATTCTTCCATGGGAAGCAGTGCTCTTACTTGACACCACTGTGCTGGCTTTAGAGACATGGTTCCTCGTAGCAAGAAAATTGCATGGCGTGGCATTTTCTAAGGCTTATCATTAGTAATTGTCCCTGATTTGTAATTGCACTGCAATTCACTGGCTCAATTGATTGTAAGTGTTCTAAAAACAATACTTCCCTACATGCCAGTTGTCAGTGTAGTATCTTGCAGTATTGGAGAAATGCCTGTTTGGACAGGTGTTGAATTATTGCTTTGAAATTTTTTTTGAAATGGTTATAGGAAAAACATTGCTTAGGAAAAAGTAGGTCCCATGCATAACACTGATGGATCACATCACTGCTCCTTCCCCACAGTCTTTTGGGAGCAGATTCCCTCTTCTCATTGAACTGTAATTGAGGGCCAAACTACACATTACATCCATTACAGAGTGTGTGTCTGCTGAGCCCTCTAGCTCTTGGCCTCTTGCCTGATGTCACTGGGTCATCTACTGTGATATCACGGTGGGTTCTGAGGGACCATCAAGGACAAGCCAGCCAACTGCCAGGGAGAGGAGTTAGACATGTTCTGTAACACAGAAATTAAAGAGAAAGGTGTGTGGAGAAATACTTTGGAAAGACTACAATCTCTGAGGTGAAGCCATTAATACAGGGCAAATGCTGTCCTATGACAGATGGAGTTTATGGTAGGATGCAGTCTGTAACCTCTCCTATATTATTAAGAAAATATAGTCTCTCGTGAAAAAGAGGTGTTGAAATTATTGTTATATGAAGCAGAAGGTTCCTAGAGCCCTGCTTTGTAATGCAGAAAGAATGATTATGGATCTAGATCCCAGTCCTAAATCTTAGAAGGGAAAATGGGGAAAGAACTGGGCTAAATGTTTCAAACAAACCTGGATTTCTCTGTGCCAACACATCTCTAAAATGACCCCGCATTGGTTTCAAATTTATTCATATGTAAAGTGGAGCTACTGAAATCCAAGGAACATAAGCTAGTCATGACTGAGTGCTTTCGACAGGTCTACTCTGGCAGAATTTGGAACAATTTAATATATTCTCATTTTAAGAATTCCTATAAGAATGAATGTAACTGTGGTATTAACTTTATAATGATATTTCTGTCCTGCCTTTCTGACCCTAAAAAGAATCAAGGTAGTTAGACAAGACAAAGGTGTTCAGTTGAATTATTGTTGAAGGGTACAGCAGGGTATGTACTAAGTTGCATTATGTTTTTTGAAATGCCCAAATATCTCACGGTACGGCATACTAGAGAAATGACTGATTATAAAATTCTTTTGTGTTCTGTAAACAAACAAGCAGTTCATTGATAAGGAATGGGCTTTCTTGCTAATGAATTAGATGGCTGCATCTGTGTTTTCCATCTAGTCACAATCATTATGATGAATTTCTCTGGTTGGAATTTATAATATTCTTAATGATACACTATGTTAAAAGAATTGAATTTCTTCAGTGTGTGAACCAGTGGGATAAAGTTGAACTGTGCAATCAGAATCTAGATGCCATGGTTGAGCTGGGGTTGAGTTTGATGAAAATGAATAGATTACATGTGTTTTTATGTATATGATCAGAGTGATGTAAGAGTTGGATATACATAATTAGGGTTTTTTTTAAGTTGTAGTGTATGGCGAAAGCCAAACTTAAGGCGGCGGTTCTGCAATAAAGGGCACAATCGTATCTGCATTTAGACAGTAAAAACAGGCTCACGGCTCACATCATACCCAGTTGGGGCATGCTGAGAGGGGTAGGTCTTTTTGGCTTTATCAGCATGGGTAGAATTGTCCCCTAAGATGAGCACATTTTCCTCTTGACGAGACAAAGTTAGCAGTAACTCAGTTGTTAGTGTTGTCAAGCAAGGGTCACTAAGGGCCCCAAGTTGTCATTCTGGAGAAGCATTTCACTTTTTCCCACCGCTGTGGCATAGAATGTGCGATGCGCTTCTGTGAATAACAGGACGTGTGTTTAAGATAAGTTTGTGTTTTGCAGTATTGCCATGATGAGAGCAGCAGCAGTAGGAGGGAGGGGCTGGTTTAGACCAGAAATGGCCACCTAGCACATGCTGTGAACTGGAACAAATATTGTGCAGAAGATGCTTGAAAGCATGAGCAAAAATAATGGGTTCAGTGGGCAAGCGTTTCTTCTTGGAACGTGCTTCCCAGTCCCTTGATCGTAGGCCAGTGGATGGAGGGAGGGGCACACCTTAGATCTTAGTTCAGCCCTGAACAGGTGAGCCCAAAGCCAGGGCAGAGTGCCGCATTCACTGCTTCCGACTCTGTTGACCTTGTAATGCTGCAGTACAAACACTGTAAACCAGGCTCCAAACCACTTATTCCCAGGTTTCCCATATTAATTTGCCTGCTAAGAAACCCTGCACACACCTTAGTGGATACGGGAGACTCTTTCTGGGCATAGGCGCAATTTACGTGGCATGTTGACTAGACTTGGTCCTCACATGAGCAGGGATTGTGTGCCATAGGACACACACAGGGTTTCCCTCCAGTTGCCATTGCAGCTTTTCCGCCACGGACGCTTGCCTGCTGATACCGACCCTTGAGGAACTCTTAATAATTTCCCATGGAACACAGTTCAGAAACCACTGCTTCAATGTGCTTCCTTATTTTTCAGTGTGAGCTCTGCTCAGATGATGCAGACTTAGTACTTACAAACCCCTAACTATGTTAGAGGAGGGAATGATAAGATGCTGCTTCCCTCTTTTCCTGCCACAGTCAAGGGTTACATGGTTTGAAGCCGCCTTCAGTTCTGTGGTTGACAGAGAATTCCAGTTAGCACCAACCTTGATCAAAATTGTGCAGGAAATTCATTTATTGGATGCAACTCGTTACTATTATCTTGGATGCAGTCCATTACTATTGGGTCCTGGTTGGGTCCTGGTTACCTGAAGGAGCGCTTACATCCTTATATGCCCAGCCGCCCCCTGAGATCGGCGGGAGAGGCCCTTCTCCGGGAGCCCTCCATGGAAGAAGTTAGGAGGGTGGTTACTCGGAGGAGGGCTTTCTCAGCGGTGGCGCCTAAGTTATGGAATGCGCTCCCCAGAGAGGTCCACCTGGCGCCGAAAAACAAATAACGACGGCACCAGGCGGACCTCTC
>NW_025335942.1:749429-784299 GCF_004798865.1 Varanus komodoensis | reverse complement strand
GGAGGGTGGTTACTCGGAGGAGGGCTTTCTCAGCGGTGGCGCCTAAGTTATGGAATGCGCTCCCCAGAGAGGTCCGCCTGGTGCCGTCGTTATTTGTTTTTCGGCGCCAGGTGAAGACCTTTTTATTTAAGCAGCATTTTAAATGTTAATATTATTGAATTTTAATATTGAATATTATTGAATTTTATTATTGAATATTATTGAATTTTATTTGGCCAGGGCGGCTTATTTTATATTGTATAGTTGCATTTTATTTTAATGTATATATTTTATTGGTACTTATGATGACCTAACTTGTTGTAAGCCGCCCCGAGGCTTCGGCGAATGGGGCGGCATTAAAATGTTTTAATAAATAAATAAATATTACTATGTGTTGCTGCCCCAGCTGTGGTCAAAGAGTTGTTGTTGTTGTTGTTGTTGTTTATTACATTTATATACCACCCCAATAGCCCAGAGGGCTCTCTGGGTGGTTTACAAACATTAGGGAATGTTCAAATGGGACTTTCTGGGTTTGCAGCCCCAACATACATATACTCAGAGTTTTCATAGACATGCCAAAAGGCTTCCTTTTGCCTAGAGTCTGGTTAATCTCAGCTCTCTCTTAAGGACACCCAGGCCTGAATAATTGCTCTGCAGCCTACCTGCTGTCCAGATGAAATACCTGAGCATCTGTGTTTGCAAACTCATGAATATGGGAGCTGGGGCACTTTTCCCCAGGAGGTGGAAATGTCCTCCTTGACTAGGAAAAAATGCTTTCAGTGACCAAAGTATGCTCAAGTAAAAATGCAACTTGAAGGGCTAATTTCCGTAACTTGGTGTTGGCTGAGATTTTAGAAGTTGTCTTTAAAATCTGGCCAAACTGTGCTTCTGGGCAACAAAAGCTTGTTTAAATTGCTTCCTCTTGTGTGCTCTCAAGCATATCATTACCCCCCCCCCCCACACACACACGCACGCGCGCACACTTTTTTTTACTGGTCAAACTCATCTGTCTGTAGTTAGGTGGAGAGAGCTGTGACTCACGTCAGTGCTGAGTCAGATCCTTTTCATGAAGCTTTTGAATCAGATGCTCATTTGAAAATATTCGGGAACTAAGATCTGGCTGACTCGTTCGGTCAGTTCCTAGTGAGGGACCATGTGGACAGAACCTACTCTCGCCTTGAAATGGCCTCTAAAGAAGGGGGACACAATGTTTGTGCCCCAAAGACTCCATCTGGGATAGGTTGGGGACTCAGCATGTACAAACCTCTATCAATGCATTCAGTCATATAGCTCAACTTTGAACATTTTGCAGCCAAGCCTACAAAAACAGCTTGATTCTGTACGCATCTATTCCAGAGTAAGACTCAGTGCAGTGGGTTTCAGGCATGCAAAGAACACGGATCCAGACTGAAGGTGGGGAGGCGCTGAGACACTTTCTCCCTAGCACCCCCCAACCCTGAAATGAGTGACTCGCAAGGTTTACAGAATGGGCTCCACCGCTAAGTCAGTCCTTTCTTCCTTCACATTTAAGCATTGTGTGGCTCGGCTCCAGACTGACCTGAAGTTAGTGGCAGCTGCTTACCCAGTCCTTACTTGCAGGGCAGTGCCAATCAACTGGAAGTATGTTGTAGCAAAACCTCCTGCAAATCTCATTAATTTCCGCTCTAGAGTAGAAGTTTGGCATAACATGAAGCTGCTGGTGTGCATGCATTAGGTACACGATTTGCATGAATGTAGCCCTCAGTCATGCAAGTAATTTTGGAACATTCCATGTGCAGCCATGCAAGTGAGCCCTGTCCACAACTTCTTTCCAAAGCAGCCAAGCAATGCTCCTGGAAAGCAATCTGTTACCTATTAATATTAATGATAACTGAGAATTTTGGCTTCAGGCAAAGCCTTATAGCAGATTACCTGGTGAGTAAATGGCTGCAAAGCTGGCATCTTTAAATGTTCAACACACTCCAACTGAACTGAAGTGAGCTTCTTTCTAGCAGTTAAAATGCCATTTAAATTTCTTGATTTCTGAAATTCAGGTTTCTTATCAGTAGACCTTTTTTCCTGGTATTTTGCTGAAATTTGTTTGCCTCTCTTTAATATCAAGTTGGCATCTCTCTCTCTCCCTCCCTCCCTCTCCTCCCCCTCCCTTCCAGCACTGACCATGTCTAGCTAGCTGTGAACAGTTGCAGTTCAGTATTACAGGGGATTAAAAGCCTATTTGGTAGCAAATCCAGTCAAAGCAACTGTTCGGCAGGCTGACATCCTGCTAGAGTTCCTGGATGAAGATGTAGGAACGGAAGTGTCTGCTTATTAGTTGGGAACATGGGGATGAAAGCACCTCTCTCTAACACACAACAATGGTGGAAGAAATACTGTATCTTCAAGATTTGCTTCTTCAGGAAGAGAGCGAGGCCGAAAGAACGGGAGGTAATTTAAATGGAGCAGGCATCGGCTTTGGCTAGTCCGGTGTTTGGTGCTGACCTAGTTGTGCTCACACCAAAGCAGTGTGCGCTTGGGTCCTTGCTGTTAGACGCCTTAAACGGGCCGATACTTTCGCTTTTTTTAAAGGGAGGGGCTGTTCATCTTTAGTAGCAAGCTTCCATGTCTGTAAGCCAGTATTTTTTAGTGTGTATCGCTTTGATTTGGAGGCCAGAGAAGATTGGGGGGGCGGGGGAGGTCATGAGACCGAGAACGGCAGGTGGTTTTGTGGGTTAATGAATGGCTGGTATAGATTGCCACAGTGCACGGTGAACTTACACATCACATCCAGTGCTAAATATGGATCCGGTCTATGCCACTTGATATCTCAGTACTAACAATTTTATAGCATGGCAGGTTGGGATTGGCAATTCCGATACAATATACCTTATACGATATAAGAATCTTATTATATGCCTAGCTGGTGATTCACCTTGATGGCAGAATTATTATAATGTATATGGGGCTGTCATTGTGCATGCCATTTCACGAAGAACTACAAGAGCAAATAAACAGATCTCTGTCCCAATTTTGCAAGGTATATTTTGACAGACAGAGGCTCAGAAACGGTAATGAGAGGAACATGATCAAATGCAGTTTGAAATGCATGAGCTTCATTTTCAGAGAGGAGTGTTTAGACTGTATAGAGCTTTCTTAAGGACATGGGGTTGGTGGAAGAGTTAAGTGCCAGGCCCAGGCACAGTGACCACTCTGGGGTTTGCTTTGCTTTGGTCCAGAAAGTGTGAACGTGACACTATTATTAGAAGGCAGTGGCAGTTTTCTTGCTTGACACTGTTTCCTGGTAACCTTCTTGTTGATTCTTCCGAAAGGCATCTGAGTAGGAAAGCTACGCCTGGTGCATGACCTCATTTTCCATTCCTGTTTCAGGATGCAACATTGCACAGTATATTCCCTTTCAAAAGAATAATGGAACATGGGTAGCTCAACAGAATGGGCATTGGTTTAATCCTCTGATATCCCAGGCCAAGAGAAAGAAATTGAGAAAAAGCTAAGTGCTTTGTCTCGGCCATTTGATAACCTAGTAGTGATATTACAACGTAGGCTTGTAAAAGAGCAGTACAGGTGTAGTTTTGGTGGAGTAGCTGCTTGTACTGAAAACTCCTGGAGGAGAAGACTCTCTTGGAGATGAACAAAGCTGAACAAAAAGCACTGACTTCACCACCTGTCTGTATTAATACGATTTACTTTTTAATCTTTTCATTCTGTGAGTCCTGACCTTAATACATATTAACATGAACAACTGAAGCTGCAAAGGCCATGAAATATATTATCGATACTCATCAGATGCTGTGCTTTATTTCTGTGGCTTTTGCAGCCAGCTTTTGGTGAGCTTTTCCCTCCAGTTCGAGGCTATTGATTGGTGGCCAGTAGCTACCCACTCTTCTTCTCTGTCCTATGTAAATCTTACAAATTATCATCTGTCTCTGCCCCTTTTCCTTTGGTTTGATTTTTGTAGCTCTTCTGTTACATCTTGACTTAGTCCCATTTGGCAAGATGTGCCTATCATTTATTTCATGGATTTATATCCTGTCTTTTAGGGAGTCCCAAAGCGGGCTACAAACCCATTGGTAAAAAGGTATAATACACTTATAAGCCATTAAAACACTTACAAAGAAGGACAGAAAAAAATCAAGGACTGTGGCCGTCAGGATCTAGTTCCAACCTTGTAAACTCGTGCTGAAGTCAGAGCTGAGGCCCTGAATTCATAGGACCCTCAGGGCTGGGCCTTTGCAGCTGAGTGGGGGCAGGCGCATTGGATGCTAGAGATGGAGGTTTGTGGCGTTCCGGGAAGGAGGAGAGAGGCTCTGCCACAAGATGGGTGGCCAGTCAGCCTGTCCTCCTTGCGTTCTAAGACACAAGCCTTGCTGCTGCTGTGTGTGTTCAAGTCCTCTTTGACGTATGGCGACCCTGTGAGTGGAAGCCCTCCAGCAGGTCCTGCCTGCTGCAGCCCTGCTCAGCTTTTGTAAACTCAAGGCTGCGTCTGCCTTGATGGAGTCCATGCATCTCATATTTGGTCTTCCTTTGCTTCTGCCATGGACTTTCCCTAGCAAGATTGTCTTCTCCAGTGAGCGTTGCCTTCTCGTGATGGGCTCAAAGTACAAGAGCCTCAGTTTTGTCATTTTTCTTATAAGGAACGTTCTGGCTTAATTCGGCCTAGGATGCCCTAGTTCATCTTTCTGTCAGTCCAGGGTATTCACAAGGCTGTACCATGGTTTAAAGGCATCAATATTCTTCCTGCCAGCTTTCTTCATGGTCCAGTTTTCACATCCATACATTGTGATAGGGCATAAAATGTGAATGTTCTTAGCCTTCGTCTCCTATGAAATGCCTCTACACTCAAATTGTTCTAGTTTCTTCATTACTGCCCTTTCAAGTCTTAATCTTCTTCTAAACTCTTGGCTGCAGTCTCAGTTTGAATTGATGACTGAGTCAAAAGTATGCAAAATCTTTCACAATGGCAGGTTCTCGTTTGTTTGTTCGTTTAAATTCTGTACTGCCCAGAACAGCTCTCTCTAAGAAAGCCCTGGAATTCCTCTGTAGTCATGGCTTAGATGGCTGACATCTTTTGCAAGGCAGTTGCGCTCCCTCCTTCCACCCATAGCAGGATGCCGAACCTCCGTTCGGGTTTGGGAACGCACCAGTCAGTGAGCCGGTCCTGCATCTATCGGCTTACTTTGTGGCTTCTCCCCTCTTACATCAGTTCTTACTCATCCCTCTTCATTTCTGTTGATATTTGTTTTACTGTGGTTTCTAGTCAACTTGTTTGTTTGTTTTTTCACATCCTTCACCACCATCGTGTTTCAGAAGCCTCTTCCCTTCTTCCAGTTTAATTTTTACTCATGATGGTCTGCATCCTTATAATGTTGTACTGTATTTGCACTTGTGAAAATGCATTTCTGCCATCACTTAGCTCCCTCCAAACCATATGGAGGAGCCAAACTGTTCTTTGCTAGCAGAGTGGGATCAATTTGAAGATGTACCACATACTTGCAGGTATCGTTCCTGTTTCCATAGTTTTTGAACAGCGATGGTTGGAGAGTAACCTTGGGCCTCTAAGTGGCTGCCTGAAAAGCGGGATCAGATACAGGGCTTGGGCATCTTAATGTAAATTCAGCTGCTGTGGCAAAATACTTAGCAAGCAACAGCTGCTTACAGACTCTGCTCCTTTTGAAGCACTTTCTGTTCTTGTTGAGAACTGTTAGGGGCTCTGCTCTGTTGTTTACATGCAACATTTGCTTTCATGAGGCTGGAAGAAGGGTGAGCACACCCATCATCACTTTCAGGGGGCAGGTGGTCTAGGGAAAAAAACCCTCGTTTAGCAGCAGGAGCCGTGTGAACAATTAGGGCCACAAGTCAGGCTTTGCTTTGTGGCACTGTGCCCAAAGACAGGGTCAGCTGAATAGCTGCAGTGCTCCAAGTGATAAAGAGACATTGGTACTGGTTGGGCTGGCTGGCTGGCTTCTTCTTACACCTTGCTTCTCAGCTGAAAAAATTCTCAAAACAGTTACAAGCATTTGTTAGAAACCTCATTTATGGGAGATCAAATTCACCATTGGAATGGCTTCTTTAAAAAACCAACTTTCTGATTGAAGCTTAAAGCTTGCACCTGATTTCAGGGCCATTTGAAAGTGGCTTTCTATGCTGAAAAAGAATGAGCTAGAAGAAGTATGGATGAATCGCACTTGAGGATGCCGAGAACCGGGAGTCGGGACATGTGTCCAGTTTCCACCCCTAATGTGCCGACTTGTGCGTTTCTGATCTGGAGGCCAACAAGAAAGAGAAAAGGGGGAAGCCTCCTTAGCAACATCCCGGTGATCGCAAAAGCGTCAAGTTCTGACGAAAATCACTACTGATTATAGATTACTCAATGGAATGGCATAGGAACCAGGGCGCAGTGCTTTGGTTAAGTCCTCAAACAATTCCAAATGCCTGACAGGAGGGTGGCCCCTCCTCAGGTATTGTGATCCAGAATCCAAGCTCAACATTTTCAGGAAGCAGCATGAGTGGAGGAGATGATACGGAGTAAAGAGGAACAGATCTGTGCCCTGAAACAAAGGAGTGACACACAGCAGGTTCGTTGCTGTGATTTGATGGTGCCAGGGAGCCAGAGAAAGATGAGTGCTTGACCTGGTTGGTTAGTGTGGATGCTGCTTTTATTGTGCTTTTTTCTGGGTGCTTAGGATGATGTGAAGTGGGGTTACTGGCCAGCTTCCCTGAGCCTGGCATTTGTAACAGTTGCCGGGATTTCTGGACAGGAATGGCAAGTTCTGCACGCCGTTTTCCGATTTTTTCTTGCTGTTGTGACTTGCTTCTTCACTTATCACAGAGACACAATACCAGACTGATGGTCTTTCTGGAGATTTCAAAATATTTACAGTAGGTTTTCAAAAGATATATGTGAAGAGAGGACTGTAATGAATTCTGTATGTATGGACTCCAGAGTTTTGTGAGATTTCACTTGGGGCAAAACTGGCATTATCTGAAATGTGTGCTTCACCTGCTGTACCTTTTTTGTTTTTACATTAGAGTAAGTTCTGGAAATCCTATCAGAATCTTAGAACCTACCTCATCTGCCTTTGCTAAGCCCCTGATCCATACCTGGGCTTCAGCACCATCTCTAGTATTAAAGTGAAAAAGGAGTAGTTGCTAGACACACGTGTAAGTGTGGCCCGTTTTGTGCCCAGTCCTGCAATACAGCTTTTCCAACCTGGGCCTGCCAGGTGCAGTGTTGACCTACACTTTCCAGAAAGTTCCAGGCATTCTCCAAACGCTCCTGTGAGTATTCCCCTCTTTCTCTTAGGTGACTATTACATGCTGACTGTTGGGTTAGTCATTTCTCCTTTTCTGGTTTGATATGGAAGGAACACCTCTGTCCCTCAATGGGAGAGAGAAGAGGAGAGAATTGGGCTGAAAGGCAGGTGGGCTGAACATCTGGGAGAGAAGCGGAGTGGGTTTGTGCTTCCTTCTTGCTTGAACGCCGCTGTCTGAAGCCAGTGCCTGCAGCCATTCCGAAAGGTGGGAGGCTTTCTGCTGGGGTTCCTCGTCTGCCTCCGTGGTCTTGTGGAAAATGTGGCTTTGCACCTGCCCCATTGACATGTTAAGGGGAAATGTTCCGATATAGAATGAAGCTGACCAAACAGTTATTTTTAGAAGTACCTCTTAGGTTGTCTTTATGTCGTTAGGCTTAAAGCATGTATGTGAATTTTGCCACGTTTGTACATTTTGTCATGGCGAGCAGGGTCAGCAGTTTTTGTGGGTGGGTTTAAAAAAAAAAGCCCTTTACAAAGGTTTTGGTTACTTGCCGGACGACTTGGTGGAGACGACCTCTCCTCTCTGCTGCAAGTCTTTTCCACTGGCAAACATATTTGAGGTCTAGCGGGTGGAAAGTGTGTGTCATGCCAGTTAATAAAAGTGAGGTGCTTTGACATTCTCTAGGCATTGGTGCACTTTTGGAATTAGACTCTTTCTCCTCTGCTTTTGATCAAAGACACCCACGGGACTGTGGATTAGGCTCTGTGTTCCATTGTTAGTGTCACGTGTTTTCCAAGCGTTTCTTGAGGGAATTAGGTATGTTTTTGAGAGACGTAATCTGAGTGCAGCAGGATCTGTGTATTCCAGCATAGATACCCCACTTTTCTTGACTGAACTGGTAGAAATGCAAGACGCAAGCATATAAAAAGAAAAACAGAAAGTATGAAAGTATATTGAGAGAAATGTTAAAGTGGAGTGCTGCTCCTCGCAGTTTTGCTGGAATGGATCAAGAAAAATTGTGACTAGAAATCCAGCCAGTGGGGACCCTCATGAGTTCTGAGCCCCTTCACACAGTGTTGTCCAGCTACTCTGACAGGAAGCAGAGGTGCAGGATTTTGGGGGAGGTGGGTGTCTTTTTCTCAACCTTCATTTGCTTGAGATCCCTTAGGTAGAAAGAGGGGTTTAACCTGGCATGTTTTGCATGCGAAGGCTGCGCCTCCTCTCGAGTAAAGTCCCATGTCTTGTGAAGCCTCATCAAGAGTGAAAAACTGATGGGCTTCTTACTGCCATTGTGGTTCCAAGTAATTTCCATCTGGTAGACCAGTGGTCCCATCTGCAGGTGCATTGAATTGTTGGGGCTTCCCGCTTTGGGCTCTCTAGCACTGTATCCTTCACTTTCCTGAGCTAAAGACTGGGGTCAGCTTGAGATAAGATGGTGCCTTGACTAAAAGGAAGAATGGAAGAAGGCTATGCTATTGCTCTGTGCTGAACGTTCTTAGCCTGATGCTTAGGGTCAGGTGATTTTTTTCTGAGCCCCAGAGAGAGTTCCCAGATCACTAGTTAATAGAAAGGCACTCGTCTGCGTGGTCCTGTGTGGCAGATGGTTTGGTATAGATTTCTCACTGGAGAGGAGGGAGGTGTCAGAGCTGTAAGCAAGCTCCAGGGGCAGGTTTGCCACCCTTTGCAATACAAACATGTCCAGCAGCATTTCTTCTGCTAAAATACTAATCCAGGTGGCCAACAGAAAGTGGGGGGTTGAGGAGAGGTAAAAAGAAGGCAGTTCCAAGATGCTGAGGCAATCAGAAGCCTCTTCCCTCTTATACTCAGGACTGCTGTAGGGCTGCTCTCTGGCTGTTGAACTCCGATAATTCATGCAGATAATTGAAAAGAGCGTATTCTGCAAGAGCCCCCTAAGCAGCCGGAGGACTTAGACATGTGGTCCTGCCAGAAATGTTGGTGTGAACACATTCTAAAGACATAGGAGTAAGAGCAAAACCAGAAGGTTTTGCCTTAGGAGTCGCTCAGACATCCAGAGCAGTGTGTAACAAAGGAAAGCGCACAGAGCGTTCGGTCTGCGGGTAACTCCTTGCAGAGCGGATGTGGGCTTGCTTTTCCAAGAGCCACTTCATCCAGACTTTGTACGAGCCTGATTGATTGAAAGGTAAGCACTGCCCTTTTCTGTTGACAGAGTTTTATTTGCGTGTTCTCGGGGCAGTGAGCTCGCCACAGCGGATTGCATTTAGTCATGGAGCAAGGCTTAGAAATGGGCGTTCCCGCCCTGTCACTTATGTCACCGGTGTTCACGGCTGGGCAGAACGCTGACTTCATAGACAAGGCGGCGTGTGAGCAAAGCAGCTGGTGGCTTGGAGTAACAAAGAGAGTTGCCTCCAAAACCTTTGCTGCACATCTGGGAGATGAATTTGTTCACGTAGTGGAGTTCCCTCGCCCTCGAGAAGGGAAGCAAATGTTATGACACATGGGAACGGGAGTGACCCAGATGTACCACATTACATCTTATCATTTCCTCCTCCACACAGCCCTTCTTTGTAGTCATTCAAAAATTAGGCTGTTCCAGCCTTGCGGAGCTTAAAGTAGCAATGCTGTCTGTGGTTCTTGGTTGAAGTAAGAACAGACTTCGTCGGATGCTTTGTTTCATGTAGCGGGACACACACACACAAAGACACAGACACAGACTGATGGGTTATTTTGGGCACCTGCAGACTATGTAAGAAAGGAGGTGGTGGAAGAACATGTTTGCCGAGGTGGACCGTTTAAAGATTTTGCGTCATTTTCAGACGCGGAAGGTGGGAGGCAGGTGATCACTGCAGGAGGAGAGGCAGAGGTGCTCCATCTGGCTGGTGCTGCTCGGTTTGCGCGTATTCACCGGCTCAGCTCTGCAAAACGATGATGTAATCTATTCTGCTGCAAGGGCTGCTGGTTAGCGGGAGCGATTCTGTTGCTGCATTTCCCCCAGATCCCGCTGCACTGCACTGCTTCATTTCCCAGCATGATTTCAGTTCACTTGTCCAGGCAGGTGAATTCTTCCACCTTTGGGGTTTCTAGCATCATCATCCCACTGCATCATCTCCGAATTCTGGTGGCACACAAAAAGAGCACTGGGCTCTGCCTTCTAACATAATGTGTAAGTGCCAACATGAAATCTTTAGAGCATCTGTTTCGGGACTTGATTCTGTCCTCATCGTTGGGTTTAAAGGGAAGCAGGCAGGGTTGCTAGTGGCAACTACTTTCCTTCACAAAAAGTATTGTGTGCCCCCCCACTTTTGTGTCTAGCTCACTTTCAATATCCCAAAGCCTTCAAGAATAATACCCCCACACACACACACTCCCCCTTCTCTGCTTTTCTTTTAATTGTTTTCATTGCAGGCTTTTAGATGTTTCGGTGGACTAGGGGTATTGAGAGGGTAGGGAAAGGAGAAAGCCCTAGCTAAGTCCCAGTAATTTTCCAGGGGATTGTGAAATGTAGCTCACGCAGAAACATTCAGAATTCCAAACCCTTCTTTCAGTGAGCAATAGAGGAAAAAACATAATGGTGATCATGACTGAGATAAACTAGTACAAAATACACAATGGGGAATGAATTCTGGCATTCTAACTGGGGTTTTTACTGTGAAAACCAGGAGGTACAAGTACCTTATTAATACAATTGTACTCTCGTGTATCTCTTACACAGTTCTGCCGTTCTGCCTTACATACCTCCAGTGTTTGTAAGTAGCTTTCTTCTCAAGAGTTACATAGAGAGTCAGTGTTTTTTCAGCATAGCTGGTACATTGAATTTGGTAGTATTTTTAAAACTGAAGAATGCACTATTCCTCTTAAAAGAATAATCAGATAATACGGGGAATGTTCTGTTGAGTGAATGGCCCTCCAAAGATTTTTATATTTGCTATTTGGAAGCCTGATTTGAAGCTGCAAAGTGGAGCACCAACTAGACTATGCTACCTACATTTTGAAAGGAGGTGATACACAGGACTCTGTGTTTTACAGTTTGTACAAGCACAGAAAAAAAACAATCTGAATTTTTAATGACTGTAAATATAAACTTTCTGAGCTCCTTTTTCTCAAAAAAAATAAGCAAAATATATTTATGGCAAAATACAAGGCAAAAAGCATTACTTTTCCCTAAAAAGTATGAAATCCTGCACAATGCCCAGTGACATTTTCAAGCAAGAGTGAGGTGTGATATGATTATGATCTCTGCTGATCAGAGTATGGTCACTGCCTGCTCTGTGATTAGCAGAAGCAGATTAAATCGATGGGAAGTAGAAGAAGAACATACATGATTTATTGTGGCAGAATTGATGGCTTTCTTGGAATTCTGTGGGTGTGCTCATGTTAGTTGTGTGTTCAGGGATCACATAAATGCTTTGGTGCAGAAGTCTCAGAAGAAGTTTAGCAAGGGTGCTGTAGTTGGAACAAACTTGTTACAGCAATGGATATCAGATGCTCTTTTCAGACCTTCAGGGTGTTGTGAGATTAACACTGCGGGTCAGTATGGATTTAGTTTTGTTCCTGCAGGACCAGATTCATGGCAATGCTCAACAAAATCTTGCATAACATCTTTGCTCTATTTTCCTTAGAATTTGACTTGTTGGTGTATTGCTTCTCTGCTGCCAACATTTAGAATGTAAACAGGCGAAGACTTGTCTCTTTTGCTTATCCCTAAAGGTGTTAATAAGCTTTGAAGTGGTAGTTAAGTCTTACTGGCTTGCTTTTCAACATGATTTTGGTGTGGTGATGGTAGCAGCAGTTCTTGGAAACAAAAACAGAAGAATAAAGAAGGCTGACAAAAGTATTTCATTATCCTTTAACTTTCAAAGATGCATCAAAGACTAGAGTTCTAAAATTTCCATAACTTTTCTAGGTTTTTGGTATTTGATCTGCTTGTGAATTTGTTAACATATGAGATGAACAAAAGGCAGAGCCTGGTCTCGTAGGGACTAGGACTGTTTTTCTCAAAGTGCAGCATGGGAGACTGATGCAGCAGGGAACTGTTCCTCCTAAGGGGCATACCTCCAAATCTGAAACAGAACTGGAAGAAGAGGCAGGGTCAGAATTCTTCGCTAAAATGCCAAGTGCAGCAGACTCTGTAGTAAGCCAAGAAGCTGGTAAGAAGTGGATCATAGCTGATTCAGTGGGAAACTCTTGAACAGGGAGAGATAGATGGCTGGGGTGTATGTAACTTGATCATTCCCATAATGGGACATTAGATCAAAAGAGCAGACCATGTGGTGCACAACATTCCTGCTGCAAGAAGCAAGAACCACCCTAAGGGTGGAGCTAATTCTTTTTGGGTGGAAAGGGAAGAGAGGGATTCAGTGTGGAATCAACTTCTTATCATTAGGCTGTATTTCCCGAAAAGCTGGTATTCTAACTTTACTGATTAATTGGCAAGGGTTTCTGCTGGACTCCTCTTTTCTTTCACAAAGCCAGCTGAGCTGACCAGTTATTTTATTTATTTATTTATTTATTTATTTATTAAAACATTTTTATGCCGCCCCATTCGCCGAAGCCTCGGGGTGGCTTACAACATATTATAACATAATAAAAGCTGTAGTTAGAAGCCTTTTGTCCTGATCTGCTTGGAAAGAGAAAGCGGAGGGTGGTGGGAGAGACTTGCCTTCAGTAGGTTTATTTTTTCTCTTCCTCCAGTGGAGTTCTTGGCTGATTTCAAGTAGACTGTTTGCTCCTTGCAGGCTGCTAATACTGGACTAAGTGTCCCTAGTTTTGATCCCTTAAGGAATTTCCTACATAAGCAGGATCACTTGACACCAGCTAGCTATGCTTTCTTTGCAAAAAGATCCTGGGTATGTGTTCCCATTGTGCAAATTTGGAACACATTGGTGGATTCTGACAGTTTTAGGTTTTTTAAAAATTAAAACATGGAGTACTGAAGTTTGTTTTGTTGTTATGTGCCCTCGGGTCATCTCTGACCTAAGGTGACCCTCCAGACTGTCCTTTCCATGACAGCTCCATTCAGCTCATCCAAATTCAAGGTTGTGGGTTCCTTTATGGCATTTATTTGGTCTTCCTTTTTGTCTTCTGCCTTTGCCTTTCCTTATCATGATTGTCTTCTCCAGTGGTTTCTCATGATGTGCCAATTGTATTTTGTCATTTTTACTTCTAGGGAAAGTAAACTTCTGGCTTAATTTGATCTAGCATCCACTTCTTTGTCTTTCTGTTAGTCCAGAAAGCTATACACAAAGCTTTCCTCCAGCACCACGTTTTGACTGCATCAATTTTCTTCCTATCAGCTTTCTTCACTGTCCAGATTTTATACTCAGTAAACTAACCGAACACTGTAAAATGTCTTGCACTTGATGATATTTTCTAGGTCCTTCATTGCTGCCCTTGTAGGTCTCACTCAAATTTCTTGGTTGCTTCTCCCTTTGAATTAATAGCTGAACTGAGGAATGTGAAATCTCACAATTTCAATTACTTCTTTACTGACAGTAAATCTCTATAATTCTTCTGTGTACATGATTTTGGTTTCATAATGTTCAGCCACAGTCCTGCTTTTGTGCTTTCTTCTTTCACCTTCATCAAGAGTCATTTCAAGTCTTTCTGCCAGTATGGTGTTAACTGCATATCTTAAATTAGTGACGTTCCTTCTGCCAATTTTTACTCCTTCCTCTGATTCTAATCCAGTTTTCCTTGTGATATGTTCTGCATACAGATAGAACAGAACAGGAGATAGAATACATCCTTGTCTAGATACCTTTGCCTATGAGAAACCATTCTGCCTCTCCATCTTCTGTCCTAAGAGTAGTGCCTTCTCTATTCTACAAGTTACACATCACGACAATGAAGTGCTGAGACACCCATATTTTTCAGGGCCGTCCGTGGCTTTTCATGATCCACATGGTCAAAGACTTTGCTGTAGCCTATAAAGTGCAGACTGATCTTTTTCTGAAATTCTTTGATGTGCTCCAGTAGCCAATGTATCTTTGCAACATGGTCTCTAGCACCCCTTCCATTTTGGCATTCAGCTTGGACACCCAGCGTTTCTCACTCCATATAGGGTAGTATTCTTCATTGCAATACTTTTGAACATCACTTTGCTTGCATGGGAGATTAATGCTATGGTTGCTGCACTCTTTTGCCTCTCCTTTCTTGGGGATTGGAAGATGTAGCGGACATTTCCAGTCTTTGGATCATTGGTTTGTTTTCCATATTTGTTGCCATGTTTGTTGATTTGGACTGATCCATTTTCTGCAGATTGGAAGAGTTCTACTCCAGGTGCTTCATTCTTTGCGAGAGCTTTCAAAGCAGCTTTCACTTCGCTTTCTAATATTGCAGATGATTGTAGGATTCCATGTTGAGGAAGTCTGTCATCCTTTCATCTCTTTTGTATCGTTCTTCTGTGTATTCTTTTCACCTTCTCTTTATATTCTTCTGGTCAGATAGTGCATTATCTTCTTTGTCTTTCAACATTCCTAATCTAGGTTGGAATTTCCCTTTGATATCTTGAATTATCTGGAAGAGGTCTCTTGTTTTATCTTTTCTGTTGCTGTCTTCTGTTTCTTTGGGTTAGGATACTGATGTAGAGGCTCTTTAAACAATTCCTTTGCCATGCAGGAGTGGTGTTACGGTGGATAGTCTCCACAGCTAGCATGATCCTTAAATCACCCAACCTGTATGGGTGGGCACTGACCGAAAAACCCTGAATCAGCTCCCCACTTGGATGCAGACAGAGGACCAGCTTGCACAGCCAGAATAAGATCTGTGGCTTATTTAGACTGAGGCGTGATTTCTGTAATCACCACCCAGGCATACCTTGTCAGGTTGTCCAAATCTGGGTGGCATGGCTGGTTGGATGGGGAACAACCCTCCAGTAACCCATGGGTTGTTGGTATCGGAGGGTTGTTTCCCTCAACAACAAACCATGGTGCCTAAGTTTGCACAACATGACAAGGTATGCCTGGGTGGTGATGATCAGAATTGCACCAGGTAATTTTAAAAAGGCTTATTCTGATCATGTGAACCAGGTCAAAAGCATACTGCCCTGCATGGGCCACAGCTGTCATACTCTCCATGACCCAGGAATCTGCTTCCCACCCAAGGTAACATTTCAAAGAGGGCATGTGTGCACTTTGGTGTCATTTTGTCTGCCAGGTATGCATGTCCTCATCCTAGTCAAATGTTTCAGTAAGAGAGGACAAACTTCTGTTCCTATTTGCAGAGGAACACAATGGCTTTTGAGGAAAGGGCATATCTTGCATGGCATGGCTGGGTGTCTGCCAAGGGAACGCACCCCAGGAGAGGCCCACTGGCTTGAGCCTTCTGGACTTGCCCCCTGATTTTCCTTCCAAGGAGGGCTTGAATATGTCTCTAGCTGGAATGGCTGACATGTCAATATAGCGAGGCATTCTTTCAGAGAGTGCTGTTTAGTTGTGGCTTTCTCTTACAGAAAACACTAATTTGGAGGGTCTGATCCTTCAAATTTAGGAAGCAACGTGAGCCATGCAATCTGTGTTTGGAGCTCTTCTAAGGGTGTGCCTTCATGTTGCGGTGATTCTGATAATTGAAGTGATAGTGTGACTATTTGAAATGGCCATCTTTCAGTGTGGTTGGGACTGTGAACCCTTATTTGAGCATAGCCTCTCACTGCCTCAACCCATTAACTGATTGCAAAAAGCGATCGTGCTGGGTTTAGCGTTGCCAGGGATAGGATTATACATAGCTAAGAAACTGGCAGTACTTCTAACAGGCCCTGAGCATTCAAAATCTGCGCAGCACATCTCAGTATGCACCGTAACCCACCACTGCTTAAGTAAGTCATGCTGGGCTGTTTTGATCATACCCACTGGGGCACCGTCTTATTTCTGTAAGCATCATCCTCCATAGACTTCCAAGCTCAACTTATTTTGTATCTATCAAAGAAAAACAAACACCTTAGGAAATTTTTTTGGATGTCGGACCTGTAAACAGTGCCACAACTGGTATCACTATTAATAGTGAAGGGCCGAATTGCTTTTAGGGCCTTCAGCTCTTCCCAACTCATCCCATCTTTGGGGTTTCCTGACATCCTGAGGTAAAGGGACAAGCTGACCAATCTCAAAAGTATGAAGAGACTTTGGATTAAATATGGGAAACTGGTCCTCATGTCTGTTGCCGCTGACCAGTAACTTAGTGCCATGGATTTCCATGGAATCTTCTGATGGAAAAGCGGGTTTTGTTATTATTAAATTAAAATGAAGTGGGTCTGAAAATCCTATGCCTGCCCTTCTGCAGTGACTGGTGCAGAAGAAGGAGAGCCATTTTCTGTCAAGATGCAAACGATTCTGCTGTTTGGGTGCTGTTAAAAAGTTTAACAATAATGAAAAAGGTGTGGGGAGAGCAGGATCCAAAGATGCCTCCCATCTTTTTTGTTGAAGAGCTTTTGTGCCAAGCTGTGGGCAGGTGGGAATTCAAGCTCATCTTACAGTTTGCAAATTAAACTCCATATGGGCTAGAGCGTACCTACTGTGTACTTGGCAGTCCAGGACTCTTACTAAATATGGTGGCTTAACCTGAACCGAACCCAGACAGCATGTGAAGATTACGTCAGTAGCGCTCTCAAGCTTAGGGAACTGGGTTCTCTTACAAGCTGTGGAGGCTCGTGAAATGCCTGCAGGGAGGGCTGCTGGTGGAGAACATGACAGAGGCCTTTGCAAAGGAGCCCATTCAACGGTATGCTTCTTTTCAAAGAGGCCCTCCAAAGGCGAGGAACCCAAGCTGACTTACGTAGCTCCATGTTATCCCCACAACAGCATCCTGTAAGAAAAGTTATGCTAGGAGTGAGGAACGGCCCCAAAGTTACCCAGTGAGTTTCAAGGCCAGAATCCTGATCTCCCTGATGCGTAAAAATGCATCTGTCTCGAGATAGGAGCTTTGGGGGTTTAAAAACACTTCCCCCCTACAGCTTCAGTGCCAACTGTTGCAAAGGCTAGGACTTGAAATCTCTCCAGCCCCTTCACCTCCTTTTGCTCAAGTTCTCAGTCTTACCTGTAGATTCCTGCCTCTTTCTTCATTCTTCCTTTATGGCTGTCACGTCTTCTTCCTAGCTGTTTCCGCTTTTTTGGACTACACTAAACATGAACTTACATCTCAGCAAGTTGTGGGGCAATAAAACTCAGTGGTCTCTAGGTTCTGGATGGGATAAACATTTGGGTCTAAGACTCAAAGTCCATATTACGTTAGAGATGCAGCCAGAGACTGTCTTTTTTTTTTTTTTTTCCAGTTTTACTCTAGAGCAGTGGTGGCGAACCTATGGCATGCGTACCACAGCGGGCACGCAGAGCCCTCTCTGTTGGCACGTGAGCCAAGTCGCCCCAGCATCGCACCAGCAGCCGAGCATCGGATAACAGCGCACATAGGGGCCATGCGCGTGCTCGGAAAGGAGTAGCAGCGCCAGGCGATGACATCATGAGCCGAGACTCATTAGCCGCGATTTGTCCAAGCTTTCGCATGGCCAGTCAGTGCTTTGCCAAGGATATATATATATTTGCATGACTGGCTGTTTTCCCCCTAAACTAAAACTTCAGTATTCAGGTTTTATTGCAGTGTTGGCCCTTTGTGATAAATGGGTGGGCTTTGGGTTGCTGTTTGGGCACGTGGTCTCTAAAAGGTTCGTCATCACTGCTCTAGAGTAAGCTTGGGGCCCCTGATTGAGAGGGGGACCACAGGTGGATAGGGAGACTTTTACCTCTTCTGTCCACCGTGGCCCCAAATAAGAGCCATTGTGTTTACAGTTTCTATTTTTCCTCCCTTTTCTTAAGTTCACAGTGTGTTTTATATTGTTTTAATAATGGACGTTTTATATTGTATTTGTATATTTACATTGTACTTTTATATTTTGTAAGCCGTCCTGAGCGCTTGGCGATAGGACGGGATATAAATGTCTGTAATAAATAAATACATATTCATTTATTCTGCCAGTTACTGAGACATCAGAGAATTTTGATCACTATCTGGCCATATAACACAGGCCCGTGTGTGTCAGGGACGGTGTGGAATATTTAACGCCTCCATATAGCCCATGATAAGATCCCAGCTGGAACCCCTGTGCTTACTTTACGCGAGGGGGGAAACGTGGGGGAAACCAAGTTGGTTGTGTCTTTAATGTAATGTGTGTATGACCCTATACATTCCTTCTTTCTGAGCTCTGGCTATGCTGTTTTGGGCAGATAGGAGGTATAGTTCTAAATATCTGAAGGGTGTCAGATGGTCTATCCCTGGGTTATAACATTAAAACACCCCCCAAACTTCGTTATGTCCTCAAATAGCACTAAATCTAGGTAACTCAAATTATTAAATGGCTTGGGGAATAAAGGCAGCAAAACAAATTTAAAATTAGATTTTTACCAAGAAACCAGTTGATTAAAAAAAAATCTAATTTCCCTATTTCTCATATTCCTTGTCCCTGGGGTTCCTTCTCCCAGCACTGGTGCATGCGCATGCACACACATGCCCACAGAGAGAGTCAAGAAAAGGAAAGTATTAAGAAAAACGTAGTATCAATTTACAGAGATATTTCAACCAGTTAAACAAAATAACTGGGTCCCAGCTTAAAAAGTAGCAGGTGCCATTCTCTTCTGCCTCTTCCAGGGTTGTAAATGAAAACATCCACATCCAGCGGGACTTGCTGGTTCTGGGCCATGTACTCTTGCGGATTGTGGAACGAATTGGATCCATAACTGTGTGTCGTGGCCAGTGGCGCTCGGGAGCCGCCGCTTCTTGTCCTGCAGCGGAAAAGGGGGGCAGGAGTGTCTGGTGGCCTGCGAAGTCTCCCCGGACCTGCAAGTAGCGCTTAAATGAAGGAGAATTCAGGAAGTGCGTTTGTGGTCTTGCATTAGAGACCGTTTGCTGAAACAGAACTCAGCCTTTCTGGACAGTTTTAGGAAATTAGAAGAACTCCCAAGTATTGCTCCCAAAAGCTTTCTCCTAGTTGTTGTTGTCCTAGGTTAATCCATTAATTCAAATGTTAATTCTTACTTTTTAAAACATTTTGTTGATTATATATATTGTGCTTTATTTTGTTTTTTTATTACAGTATGTTAAGGGAAGGCATTGTTGAAGTTATTATTGATACTTTATTGTAATGGCCACCCAGAGAGCATTATGCTAGAGGACAGCTTTTTTTTTTTTAACAAATTTAACAAATAAATAAATAGATACCATTGCTTAGATGTTGTTCCTAACAGTGTATTGAATGGCGCTGTATATGAACTACTGTGTTTGAGACTTATGCGAAAATGTATGCAGGATTTGCCTCAACTTGATATTATCTCGAGATCGTAGCTTTAGAGATTTGGACCATCTCAAGCTTTCCCTCTCAATTCTCCTAAGAGACCTGTGGGCCACCATGGGTGAATTAAATGCTTTTGCTGGTGTTTTCAGTTGGCTGCCATGGTGTGATGTAAGGACCCCACCCTTCCTTGCTGACAGCAGCAATGAGATTCATGGTTGAAACTCCCCATATGGGCATGAAAATATTAGCAAATTTACTGTCCTTCCTGCTTTGCAGCCAACACTGGTTCTTGAAGTGGCTTGCAACAATTTAAATCTATTTCAGAATCCACAGAAAGAGACCTCCCTGACTCCCATCCGTGCTAGTGGCTTGTGTTGTTTGGGATGGAGCCTTTTCCAGCCAGACTGAATTGGCTGGAACAATTTTGAGCAACAGCAAAAGGCAAGCACTGGGAGAAATGTGGCATTCCAAGGCCTTGCCCCACTTCTTCTCGTATTTTCCCAGTCAAATAATTTGCCTTGAAAAAAAGGTATTACATGGCTTCTTCCATTTGTGCATTAGAGGAGAACATAAATTGGAGATGCCTTGCGGATTCTTTCCACCATGGTTTACACAGGTTGTTTGCGCACACACAACTTTTGATTATATTCTCGTAGCAGTTTAAAACAATAAACTAAATGATATCAAAATTAAAAGTCCATTAAAACAGTGAGGAGAAAATTACACAAGAGAATGAAGAGGCAGCTCCTTGTCTTAACTAAAAATCACAGTGGTAACTCTTCAAAAAGAGTTTGCCATGCAGCTCTGCCTCACTTCTACCAGGAATGAGTTTGGAGAACCATCATGAGAGCCACCTTCCTGCTGTTGACCAGTCTTGTTTCCAGGCCCTGTGACCTCAGAAGAATGCTTGAACTTCAGAATCGGGGATCAACTCTCTCGAGCAGACTGCTAGTGGTAGATTAAGTTGCTTGAACCAATAGTTCCTGGAACCTTTAATGGAGGCAGTAACTGGTATATGGATGCATAATTTTGTTTTCTTGGCATTCTGCTGCTTCCCAAGTGCCAAGCAGCTTGGAGTTTTGATGGTGCTGCTGTTGTTCAAGTCTGTTTGGGGTCTGTAAAGATGCTAAAGATTTCTTTTGTAATCCCAGTGTACCCACTTACTGACTCAAAGGTGGAATAAATTTTCTGTTCAGGAAGGAGAGCTCATTTAGAATGCAGTGGGATCAAGCTGCCATCCAGAAAGCTCGCTCTGCAACTGACTGGTTTTAAACAGCTGGTGCCCAGCAGTGAAGATAAATGGTCCAGCAATGCCCACCTGGCCATTTATATAGTAGGTTTATTGTGTGTGCGGTTATTTTTCCTGTATGCTTATTTTTCCTGTAGGATGTTGTGAAGAAAAGCAGTGCTCTCAGAAAGAGAGCCAGTATTTGCAGTTTAGAGTTTAGTCTGATTCTGTTCATGTGTCTTGTGGACAGACAAGGAGTAACGTTTGCACTCTCCTCGTGGAATGTCTGCGGTATCAATGATGAAGTTGGCTTCTGCCTGCAAATGGGGAATATTGGAGGTGGGGAATGTGTGGCCCTCCAAATGAAATTGGAGAATAGCTCCCCTCAGCCTTAGGCAGAATCAGATCAAAAAACAAAACAAGGGATTTTTTGATAACACATAAAAAGGATCTTTATTTAAATCAGATGTTTAAATAATATTTAAATTGGATTTTTTTAATAAAATGCTTTTTGAGGAAAAAAAATAAAGATAGTTTTCTGTTTAATATACATTATAGTCCAAAGGTTATTCATCAAGAAAAAAGGGTTAGTTTTTAATGTTGTAGCACGAGGCTTTATATAATGTTTAATTTTTTGGTAAATGAGTTCCATTAATCCATTCACAATCTCATGTTCTTCCAGAGGTTTCTGAAAGATTATTGGGCAATTTTTCTATCTAGAAGATACTATCACAGATGCTTGGTTTTACAGTTCTCAAAACTGTGAATTTATGCCTGCAGAAATCACATGCCTCTTCTTCACAGCAGAAATGTGATACAATAAACATACAAAGTGGAGAAAAAGATCTTAACCCCACTGTTCCTTTGCATATCTATGTACACAGAATGAAGCACTTACCTCTTAAGTGCTAACTTTCAAAAAATTTAATGAATAGATGGTTGGCGGGAGTGGAGTAGATCTGCACAAGAAGCTAAGTGTGAGGAAGGAGGGGCAGGCAGTAAAATTGAAAGCGAAACCTTTCGAGCAGACTGCTCTACAAGTCTTTGGATCTTTTTGTGTATGGCCTCAGGTTTATCATAATATTCTTTCCCTGGGGAGAAACCTGCAATGGCAGTGGGCCATCAAAGAAACCCAGTGTGGGAATATTTTGATGAAGTTCCTCTGCCTACAGGTAAGGCAGACAAGCACAGAAAACCATGTAGAAAGGATGCGAAAGACCATGATTTAAATCAAATCCACCCTGGCCAGAATAGCCAGTGGTGAGGAATGGTGGAAACTGTAAATCACGCATGACTGTCAGAACCTGCTCTGTCTCGAAGTTCAGGAAAAGCTTTTGTGGCGGCGGCATGATGAAGTCTCCATGCAGCACTTGCTCGATCTGCTGTCACGCTTGATGAGCGGAGATGGCAGAAGGATAGCCGTTGACTAATTGTTCTGGTCTGATTGAACAAGGTGAGAAGAAAGTAGGCCTCCAGGCTGTCCCAGGCTGAAGCCCTCCAGGTGTTTTCCACTATGGTGCTTAGTAGCCATGCTGGCTGGGGCTAGTGGGATTTGAAGTCCAAATCATCTGCAAGGCATTAAGACGGGGAAGGCTGATCCGGGGCATCTACTAGATGTTTAGCATACCCTTTTCCTTGGGCAGTTTGTATTCTTCGGAGCTGTATCTTAGTGAATAGCCGCTTTCCAGAAGTGTGCCGTCAAGAGAGGTCTTTGCTCTGTATTTTTGCTCACCTGGGTTCAGCAGGGCATGGTCACCATGTTCCTGAGTGTTTCATAGGAAACTCTTCAAGAGTGGCTTCGAAAGTGCAATTTCACATTCGTAGAGTTTTGACATGAAAAGGTTTTAGTAACGTGGACTGCGAATAGTGCACGTCTCTTAAATCAGAGGAAACCCCTTGCGAGAGAGAGAGAGAGAGAGAGAGAGAGAGAGAGAGAGAGAGAGAGAGAGGTTTATATAGAGAGGCCGGACTCTCTTAGCTCTTAGAAGGGCTTGCTTTTGTCCTCCCGGGTTTTGTTTTGGGAGACAGTGTTCTTGGGGATGGACCATGAAAGGGGAAAGAACTAGCTGCGGGGAAGAAAGCAAACAGGATGCATCCTATTGTACTGGGAAACAGAACAAAGGCTTATCTGCCAGGCAATGGGTAAGGAGGTAGTCTTTCTTTCCTCCAGGTGTTTCCCAGTGTTCAGAGCTGTCTGGATTACAGTGTGCCTTTAGTACCGCAGTTTAACAAAAGAATTGTCCATTTCCTTGAACTGCTGAGCTGCAACTGCATTTGCTGCTCCATTTGAAGCAGTCTTTCTATGGTAAGGGCAGAGTACACGTTTTAGAGGTGTTTTGATCTCTACCACAGTCTGGGAAAGTACGTGATTTATATTGCTGTTTAATAAGGTATCTCTTGATCATTCTAGAAGAGGAATATGGGGCATCCATATATGTGCCATATAGACGAGAGCCAGGGTGGTGCAGTGGTCAGGAGTATGGGACCAGGGCTCAGGAATCTGGCTTCTAGTCCCCACTCAGCCATGGAGCCAACTGGGTGACTTTGGGCCAGTCACAGACTCTCAGCCCAACCTACCTCTCAGGGTTGTTGTTGTGGGGATAAGACTGAGAGCAGCAGGAGGAGAATGATGTAAGCTGCTCGGAATTCTTTGTAAGAAAAAGGGCAGGATATAAATATAAACAAATCTTCATATGTGGATAGATACCAATGTAGTGCTAGAATATTACATTCCTTCTGCAAACCTTCAAGGGTTTTTAAGGGCTGCTAAGGTCATGAATAAGATTTGGTTGCTTTTTTAATTGTCAAGGCAGCCATGCTGAGGAAGACGTTCCATAAACAGAACAGACAAATATAAGCAAAACATAACAAAAAAAAAACCAAAATACCAAGCAGGACAAAGGAGAGGTGGACAACTTGCAGGAGGGAGAGAGAAATAAATATTCATAGCCTACAGGTTTTGCTCCTTGCCTGCATTTCAGAGAAGGATTCCCACTGTTTTCAGTCCACAGGTCTTGAGAGCTCCTGCTTATGTTGTTAGTGGATGTGGGGAAATGATGCCTGTTAAAAGGAGGAATGGTGATTGTTAAAACATTTATGACCCAAGCTGGCTATTTCTCGAGCGCATTCATTCCTTCCGTGGGGAAAAGAAGTGGACGGGGTCAGTTCAGGCATGTCAGAGTAGAAACAGCTCAGCTGTGTTAGGTCAGGTAGCAGAAATTTGAAGCAGTACATTCAGGAACAAATACCATGGGATGAAGGAATAATTATCGGTGATATTCCATGCAAGCAGGATGCACAGTGAGCTCCCTCTCCAGCTCCCCAGTTCAGATCTCTGCTGTGCCACCTTGCGCTCTTGCAAATCCTGGGAATACTGCAGGCACTGCAGTGGAAAAGACGGCGGAGGCGAGAGCTGCAGACTGCCCTGGTTTTGAAAAGATGACATCATCTCTATTAATGTGTGGTGCTCAGAGGGTTGCTTAGCTGTGTGTGAGTGAGCATTATGCAGATATTTATGGCTCTGCACGCGTGCAGCGACTTCAGGAGCCCTCCTTGTCCATACTTCAAATGTAGATGTCCTAGGGTTGGATTTCTTTTTTCTCCTTCTTTATTTATTCCTTCCTTCCTTTCTTTTAAGGAATGCCCTAAATAGCTGCCATTGGCTATAAATTTCATAGTGCACTTAAGGGGAAAGAGGCACATTGTTTATTTCTGGATAATTAATCCACAATGAAATACTGGGCACTCTTTCTGTAATTGCACTTGCTAACTAGGATTAGAATCCATATTGGAAGCAGCATTGTCAAGGGGTCTCTTCGGGGATGTGAGTTTTTCCCCATATTTCAGCTGACACTGCGGTAGGCTGGTAGTGTATGAAATCCTTAATTTGTAATGAAATATGTTTGATTCTTATTTTAAAAATTAATGAAAGCCATCTAGTTTTTCAGCTGTCTGGGTTTTGCTTTTCCCCTTTCTGGAGCATGTTGTTTGTTGATTTGGCCGTATTTCAATATTTTATCAAGGCATTCCTCAGAAATATTTATCTGGAATAAGTGTGTGTGTGTGTGTACAACTTATCATGCATTTGATTGAAGTAGAATGGTCAGAAGAATGGCTTCCGAAAAAGGGTGTGTGATAAAGCCGAGCTTTTACTTTGCCTAGAACAAAGGAAGCTGAGGGGACTGGGAAATCTGATTAACAGGTAATACTGTGCTTAATGCAATATTGAAGAGAGGTGGGGAATCGCCCTCCCTCCTGCCTTCCCTTGTCTGTGCAAGCTATGATTTACAATTACGCTTGCACCTGTGCTGGCCGCCCTTAATGCTTAACCACAGGGCTACATTCCCTGTCATGGAAGCCGGCTTTTTCTTTCTCTTTTCCATTGCACCCTTTGTGTGCCCTCCAGATCTGCTCAGGAGGCTTGCCTAGCCCTCTGGAATAGATCTGGAAGACATGGGGGGAAGGACAGCACCCCAAGATAAAACTGGGTGCTCCCCATAAACCAAAATGTAAAAGAAACGGCTTGATTCAAGAGGGAGCTCAGCACTGGAGCCAAAGATCACCTTCCCACCTTACCTGCAAAGCACCGTTTTCTGGAGCCAGTACTGCGTTTGTGCCAGACCTTTGTAAGGGGAAGGGCAAATAGATACCAGGTGGACAGGTGTGGAAATCAGAAAGAACTCTGAAGAGTGGAGCAGCACAACCCGGACACGTGCATTTTCTTGCCTCGAAAAGATTTGGATGGCGTGTCACTGTTTGTCCTCTCCCTTCTTTGCAAGAGCTGCCTGTTCCCCAATTTCTGTGCCCTCTTAGACGCTCTTTATTTGATCGTATATGTGCAGATCACGAAGTAGTGGAAAACGTCTCGGAAGCCGTGGTTCATCAAGTGATTTGATGAATAGGGTTTTCCTGGCATTTTGGGTCTGAACGTCCCATGGGGGCAATACAGTTTGGAGAGTACTGGTTTCCAGAGAAGTTTTAAAATACTTGTTACCCTAATACTATAGGTGAGGGAGGCCGTGGCCGTCCTGCATGCTGCTTCAGCTATAACCAGGGCTGCCAGCTTTAATCTGTTTATGAGAAGTGAAACAGCTAAAGTTTTAACCCATTTAAGCATTCCCTTGTAATTATTGAGCGCAGGTTTTCATCAGCACAGTTGTGAATTAAGGGCACAGTTTGTGCTACACAAAAGGGGGGGTCTCCTCCATTGTTGAGCCCCCTTCTGCAAACATGGCCACAAAAATAGTTTGACTGCAAGGGAGGGTGTTTGTGAAAGTGTTCGGATTGTGAAAAGTGCTCAAGTTGTGTTTGTATAAATATGATCCCAAGAAGGCCTGTTCTCATAATGCCAGGTGGGGTGAGCTGAAGGTAGGCTGCAGCAATTGCAAGACCTGCAAAGGTGCGGCATAATGGTGCAGGGAACATTCCCCTGGGCCGTCCCCGAGGCCCAGACCAGGCAGGCAGGGTAGTGATAGCTTGGTCTAATGGCGCCGTTCTCTTGCATGGGAATCGACTGGGTGGGCACATTCAAGTATGCACAAGGTTTCTAAGTCTCTGGGACATCCCCCCTTTTGTTTGTTTGCTGGTTACCTGAATGCAGCAGACTGTTAGGACTTTTTTAGCATCCAGAAATTAGTCTTTGTGCATTCAGAGGATGAATGGAGGTGGGCCAGGTGTGTTAGCCCTGTGTCCAGAGTCACCCCCAGATGTTTGAAGACTGAGTAGAAGGCTTCAATGTAGATTTCTGCATATGAACAAGTGTACTGCTGCTAGTTTTGATCCAGTTTTGACTTTTAAAATGTAATATATATTTATATCTGTACATTGTATTTCCTGCTTTAAATTGTTGTGAACTGCCCAGAGAACTTCAGCTATATTATTGGGTGGTGTAAAAATGTAATACATTCACTCTTATTTACTTCCTTATATGGTTGTGGATTTTAATGATTTATTCTTAAATAGTTTCTTGTTGTTTAACAAGCGCTTCTACACATCAAGGCGGTGTAAATGATGTACTGGAGACTTTTATCTATAACATTTAAAATAATTCCAGCAGAAGAGTCTGAAACGTGGGTTGCTTTTTGTTTTTGCATAAACATGTCTCATTAAATTAAAAGAAATCCATTTAAGAACAGTTGTCTGATTAGCTTCGGCAACTAATTTCTTTTATATGCCTGTGTGTAGGTCAGTGTTGTTGTTGTTTTTAAAGTCTGTGTTTCTAGTTGACATTAGCCACATACCTATGCTTAAAGCCTTGCCAGAAGGTGACAGATTTGCAAGAAGGTCGAAACATACACAATAGAACTGCTAATATAAGAAAGCTCCAGGTGAAGTGGGCAGGTATATTTTCTAGCCACACAAATGCATACCCATCCATGGCCACTTGGAGGGCTGCCTGCATTTCTTGCAATGGTAACACAGGAATGTTCCCAAAGCAACTGGTAGTCTTTCCACAGTTCCTGAAATGTGGCGTAAAATATGTGTCTGCATGGGAATCACCCAGGCTCCCTGATCCAGTATAACTGGAGCGAGAGATACTGGCCCAAAAGGAAAGCACATTAGAAGGATTTACCTATCAAACCTCCTGAGCCAAGCGTGATTTAAATTGTCCACAGATAAAGCCAATTATAGATAATTGATTGTAATCCAGTTTTGATCAATTTAAATTTGTGTTTTCTGAACTGAACTGATATTCATACTAATTGGCTGCTAGAGAGTTAACCACTTTTGCTTGCAGCTAAATAGCCTTGCTTGATATTATGGAATATCACCCAAAACATCTGTACCTCTGTACTACGGTATGCATATTTGTTCAGGGAAGTAATTGAGAAATTAAGGCTTCCTGTTTCAATAGAAATGTTTTCTGATGCAGCAACTTGCATTTTCTGGAATGGAGGGATATTAGTATATTTGTTAACCGTGTAGAACTGTATTTTTCAGTATAGTGAAAAATGTCCACGTGGTTTTCGATAATACTTGTATAGTATAGTCTGATACATCTTTACTCAAAAGAAAGTTCTGCTTTGTCATATTCTTAGTTAGGATCTTTCAGGACAAACATAAATTCAATACATGACTTTTGTAGCATCTTTCTGGAATGTCAGCTTAACAGTCATATTTGGATTTGCATAGAATTACTAGTAGATGATAAAAGAAACTGAATTCTGTTTTAAGAGATTATAAATGTACTCGTTAGTATGGTTGCAGTGAATATAGGTATCTTTTTAAATTATGGGATGTCAGCTTGCTGTGTATAAGCTACAGATCTTGACTCATAAAAAGTTCTTAGGATCTAGACTAACTCAGTTATAAATGAGATTTAAGTTTGTTGTGACTAACTTGTTTTACTGATTGCAGTGGAGCTAAAGCTGGACCACCTTAGTCAAGATCCTGCCTATACTTTAACAAACCCAGCTTCATAGCCTGTGAAGTTGGCTTGGTTTACACCTGACAAGGGTTGGTTATAAATTGTGATATTTCTGGTTTCTCCAGAGGTAGAATGCAATGCTGCTGAAAACTTCCTCTCAACAGTACAGGAAGATGATGGGAAGTATGTGACCTTGAGTCTTATTTAGGCTTGTCCCAGCTTGGTGCAGGTGACTAAACCTGATACGCGAACTGGGTTAGAGTTTGGTGGGTCATATGAGTTTGTTTGCATAGATTACAAGTTGTGCGGGCCCAGTTTAAGTGCAAATATTTTTAATTTGGGACCTTACGGGACCAATAAACTAAGATCCCTTTTCTTACGTGGTGGTGCTTCCTCCTCTCTTTTTCCCCCTGTCAAATAATTCCTTGATTTACCTCTGTCTTCCCCAACCTATTACCCTCCAGATATCTTGGACTAAAGTTTCTGTGAGCTCTAGCCAGTGTGGTCATGAGTTGGGAATGCTGAGCATTATAGTCCAAACATCTGAAGGACACAAGGTAGGTCTACTGTCAAGATTACTGAAGGATCAATGCTGGCTGTAGGTAGCAGCCATTGGGCTTCTGTAGAGCAAATGTCCTGCATCATTGGAGTGCCAAGATGAGCCCCATGCACAGTGCCCAGAGCATGGAGGACTCTTGAGCCAAGGAATCAGATGGTGCTTGAATTGGTTGTCTTAGTTTTTCTGATTACATGGGTTCTAGATTGGCAGCCTTAAGAGTGCGATATCCCATTTGGTGATTCTGATTTCTTAAAGCAGTTTCAGCACTGCTTGAAAAGCCATTGGATTTTCATAGTAGACTTCAAAAAATTAATTTGAAAAGTGTCTCAATTGACAGCGTAATTGTTTTTGTTTTATTGAGGTGCATGTGCACACACGCATGCATGCATGCGCACGCGCACACACCAAAGCACGGAGGAGAAGACATGATGTAGCCCCACTGAACATAGTGTTCTGTTGGTGTGAACTCAGTCTGAAAAGAAACTAGAGGTGTTTGTGAATTCTTCCACCTGGCAAACAGTAAGAACATCATACTCCCATCATCGACTGAGGATTTAAACAAGCAAAAAATCGAACGATTTCCCATGGCTGACAGAAAGGCCAGGAGACTCTGGAGAGCAATGTACCTTTGGACATCTTTCACAGTGCCCACCACCCCCCTCACTTAAAAATAAACATAATACATTTTCTTACCAGCAGCTGGTATCACTGTGAATTAAATAGATTTCTGCCAGTGCTGAAACTGGTGGCTGCAGCAGCGTTGTTTAGTGCATCAGGGTTAGATCCTGCTTCTGACTTGGACATACGCTGTGGGGCATTCTGTTGTCCTTTGCCACTTCTCCCGTGACAGCCATTGCCCTGGGTGTTGTCTTTAGTGCCCCCTAAATTGTGCATCCCAGTGATAAGGGCTCGTGCTGTCCCGGCAAAATTAGGCGCTGGGTGGCCAACTGCATTGTATCTGTTATAATTAAGAAAGAAGATCACGCTGCATATTCATCGCCAGAATCTGAGGCGATCTGACGAATCTTATGTCTTAAGTACTGCTGCTGGTGGGAGGTCGGGAAACACCTGCATTCTTCACCATACTGGGGGTTGTGTGTCTGAACACATGTTCAGTGCAAGGGGGCACATGCTAGCTGCTTATTTGTCTGATGTTTTCATGGGAACCCCCCCCCCATGTAATGTAAAGCAGCACGATCCAGTGTGGCGCAGTGGTGAAGAGCGTGGGACTGGGACTCAGACGATCCGGGTTCGAGTCCCCGCTCAGCCATGGAGCCAACTGGGTGACTTTGGGCCAGTCACAGACTCTCAGCCCAGCCTGCCTCACAGGGTTGTTGTTGTGGGGAGAAGATGGAGGAGGAGAATGATGTTAGCTGCCTTGAGCCCTTTGTAGGAAAAAGGCAGAATATAAATAGAAAAATAAAATAAAATAAATAATCCATGGAAAGCTATGCCTGGAAATTCGACTGTTCCAGGCAGCTTCGTTTTGGCTTCTGCTACGTGGCTCTCTTCTAGGAAATGCATTTGCTCTTCAAGTCAAGTAACATCCATTTTCTTTGTCTCTTCAGGATTTCGTAAAAATGATGAGATGAAAGCTATGGAAGTCCTGCCAATCTTGAAGGAGAAGGTCGCATACCTTTCAGGTAAAGAGGCGTCTTTATAGTCCTGAGCTGTGTTAGTTATCAGTTTAGGCTGAGGTCTGGTCAGCAACAGTGCAACTGTGTTTACTCAGAAGTAAGTCTCACCAGCTGCAGTGTAATTTACTGCCTGGTAAGGTGGGTTGCGAGATGTTCTGTAGGTATTGTGAATGAAATAAAAGATTTGACACTTGAAGAAAAATGGAAATTTAGTTAGGTCAGCAGTAAAGATTTGTTCCTCAAATATATTTTGCTGTTTTTCATTTCAGTAAGTAATCAATTTTACGTATAAGAAAAGATTATTGTGCTTTTTTAAAGAAGTGTTTTCTCTTTTAGAGGTATCCTCCTTGCCCTCATCACTTGTCCCGCAACAATGATCAAACGAACTGCCATGGTTACTTTTTGATAAATGTATTTGTGGTTTTCTGTCTTGTGGCTGGCTGCCTTCCAGAGTTTCAGCAAGTGGCCATCATTCACACCTGTCTTTGGATAGGTGTGATTTATGCTGGACAAAACAGCTAATGCAGACTATATTTTTTGTATCTCATCCACCCCCATTATAGCCTGAAGTGCCTGATCCTGCCTCCTCTTGGAAACTGTGCAGGGTCAGGCCTGGTTGAAGTCTGGATGGGAACTTAAAATGTAAACCGTTGGCTATGGGCAGTATAGAAATGTAATGTAATAATGAGAATGAGAATAATGATAATAATGCTGGTGATCATGATGCATACAATCTCCCAGGTGCACCCTAAGGATCTACTGTTTTCTTTCTTTGTCGACCTGCATTTGAGTTTTTTGGGAAAGTTGAATGGGATGGTGTCTCCTCTGTATCTCTTTGCTGTGATGGTTCATTGATCTCTTAGTGTAAGTGGCCCGGAGATGCATGTTAAATACCTTCTGAGATAATTCCTTTTCTGGCATTTGGGGCTCTTGCCTTTATGTTGTTGCTTCTAAAGCAGCTACTTTCAAAACCGGTGGAAAAAGTGCAAGCAGGACGCAAATTGATGGAAGAATCAGACTGTGGAGTCTTAATGCCGAACGTAACTGACTACAGTCCCATGCAGCTGTAGCTTCATGCAGCTTCCTGGGTTTGGCAAGCGTGTTGCTTGAATGGATTACATCAGTTACACTGGCTAAGGGTGCGACTTGAAAGAAAGTTTTAACCTTTTATTATTGTGCAGCAGTCATTTCACCTACAGTCCCTAAGCAGCTGGCTGCTTGAGAGGATGCATTCCGTCTCCTCTCTCTGGTTTAGCAGTGTGAATTTGCAGGGCGTCAAAGCTGTTTAGCTCTGTCCTCTCGCTATGGGATAGACTGCTTTTGGAACCCAGGTGCTGAACTTCAGGGTGCCCCTCGTTTGCCTGGACTGATTTCTCCTGCAGTCAGTGTCGTAATAGGGACAGATCCTTTGATGGTGGATCAGCAACTTGCAGGATGCTGGTTTAAATTTCTTTTTAGCCTGGGATTACTCCGAGACTGTAAGAAAACTGCTCTCCCAGCCTGCCCTCCTCCTCTCAAATTTGCAGGATGGGAATATTAATAATGCTAACCTACCTTGCAAGGCTGTTGCATGGGTTGTTGAGAAATTTATAATGCTTTGAAAATGATGAAGGGATGCATGAATGCTTGGAAGCTTTAGATGAGCGAACGGTCAGGAAATGGCATGCAGCCATCCTGCTTGCAGGTTGAAATTGTTTCATTGCAGGGGCTTCCAGTCAGTCTCCCCCCACCCATCTTTGGGGGACTCTGCATTTCTCAGCAACTCATCCCCAAATAAGCAGCGTGAGTTGTCTCCAGAGCCACCCACATGGCGCCATCCAACTTCTCACGGCTCATTCTCTCTTTCCTTTCTCATGGTCCTCCAGTTGGTATGCCAGTCTCCTTCACGGCAAACCCCCTCTTTTATCCCCGTCCTCGTGCCGATCGTGATTTGAATTGGTCTTGGAATCTGTAAATATTTCCCTTCCATTGACTTTGCATACTTGAAATATGTATACACTTTCCAGTCAAAAAACTGTGCTAACCTCCCAGGCAATTTTTTAAGAGAAACAAGACTTGGAGGTGGCAGAACATCAGTGTGGCCTTATTCACTCCATCCCATTCAGCTGCCTTCTCGGGGCTTTTGACAGAGGAGTGCCATCATGGCCCCAAAAAGGAGAGAGCCTTCTGAGTTCCCATTTTTTGACCAGCTGGAGACTCGGGGAGAAGTGACCAAAACGTGGTGGATACTGAGAAGCGTCAGCTCAATACTACAAATTGAGAGGATTTCATTGCTAAGGGGAAGAGCTTTTGGTACACCGAATCAGATGCCTTTTTGCCATTGCTGGAACTTTCCAGTTGACGGCTAGGGAACGGGCAGCTGTCAGCTGCTCACAATTTAGCCTATATGCAGTCTCACCTCATCAATTTGGTACTGTCTGATAATTGAAACAGATAAAAGCATTGACTTGGCAAGGCTGCGTAGATCAGAAAGCTGTAGGCACACACTTGCACAGCTACAAAAGACCATCAATAAATAAATAAACAATGAAGATATTTGAGGCTGGAGAAATGAATTAGCAGGGCGGTAAACCAGCATTCTTTGGAGAATCAGAGGAGGAGTTGTCATCAGCAGGGGCATCGGCAAGGTCGCAAGGAGTGGCTAGGGGGTTTCACCAGATGGGGCCATACAACCCATGCTGAAACTGCCCTGCTTGTTGCAGGCTACATGAGAACCCACCGTGGGTGGAACAACCTCTGGAACAAGCCGGGCCGGGGGGGTGGGGGCGTTTGTCCCCAAATAAGCCATTCTCCAGCAAACAGTTTGGGTTCTAATGGTATGACAACCCACTGTGTTTTCTCACCCCAGTCTTTCTCTCTCCCCCAGCGTATTTTTTGTCCTCCCCTCTTTCTTGTAAGCTTCCAATTTTCCTCTTGCTCCCCTGGACCTTGCTTACACATTGCCCACCTGCGGCCCTTTTCTTTCTGCATCCACCTTTTGTTTGACAAGCTGCTTTCTGTGCTGAATTCTTTTCAGCTACTAGAACACAAGGGCCTTCTTGCTTCACCGTTATTTCCAACGGTCTTCCCTGGTTGCATGGCAACCGTGCCACAACATAAATATTTGTGTATTTTTGTTTTTTGTTTTTTTTATCGCCCTTGTATCCTAGCCTTCTCCTGAAGACACTCTACTGGAATGGTCACAAACAGAATTTTAGAAAATGCTACTGTTGCTGTAACATTTAAAAGAAATCTTGTTGTGAACTACACAGAAAGCTTTGGCTGTTGGGTGGCATGGAAATAAAATAAATGATAATTTAAATGATCCAGTTCAGCCCCAGTGTCACCCAGAGTTGGTGGTAGGCAGAACAAATCTTGGAAATTATATTGATTTGCATCACTTCCGCTGTCAAAATTCAGCTGCCGGGTCTGCAAGTAGCTTTCCAGATCTCTGGTATTACTGTTGTGGCGAAGCCTTGGCCAGCCATTGGCTGGCTGGGTGTTGCTTCTGAGCCACGTTTTCCATTTCCACGAGGGATGCAGCCTTGTGCATTTCGTTAAGGTTAAAGCCCTACCCAAAGCTTGGGTACAAAAGCAGTGCTGTGGTTGTGCTTGTGGACTCAAAAGGTGGGGGCCTCTAGGAAGAGGTGTATATGACTTATTGTCCATTTCACAGCATGGGAAAAGGAGCACCACAGTTGTGTCCGCAGAGCCATGCCCTGTGTGTATTAATGCCTGGAATAGCCCAATGGCAGTGAATAATAATCAGCTGCCTCCAGCCAGCCAGCCAGCCAGCCAGCACTTTGCAAGAAGGAAAGAAGAGCACACGATGCAAGAAAGTGAACCAACAGCTGACCAGAGCCAGTTCCTCTGAAAATTGCATATCTGATGGCCCAAACATAAATGATGCCTTTTCAGCAGAGTGAAAATATCCCTGGAAATGACAGGGAAGGTTTCTCAGATCCCAAATTTAAACACACTTTATCTAGCGCAAAAGTCCACAAAGCACTTGCTGTGGTTGCTCTGGCCCTTCTCCCCACCACTGCTGCCCCATCTGATGCAGCGTACTTGGTTGGCTCTCAGGAGCTTCAAAATACAACCAGAAGTCAAAGACTGACCTCTGCATTTTCCCTGACCATGGAATGTGGCCAGGTATAGGGATGGGCTGTTATCGTTGACTTGGCTGTTCACTCTGGAAAGTTCTGAGTGTCTCCAAACTGCAACGTGAAGTCAAAGAGGAAATCCTGCATCACACAAATATGACGTTTACTTAAAAGAAATTAATATGATCCCTTCTGTCTGGATTGGCCAGTGTTCCCCTCTTCACATAGTTCCTGTTTGGTTCAGCCAGATGCTGGGTCCATTCATACAGCGCCCGTAAACCCATGGGAACTTCGGTCATGCTTTGTGGCTGAGCCGCTGGATGACCGAACCCCATTACAAGCCATGGCTGGCTGCACTGTTTTATAAGCCATCCCAGGAAGAGGCAAGGCTAAGATGGCATGCAGCCCCCCCCCCCCCCCCCCCCCCCCCCCTTGCGCACCCCCCCCCCCCCCCACTCTAGTTGGTTATGTGAGCACAAGTCTTTTTTTCTCTCCTCTCCCCTACAGCCGCCGGACCACCC
>NW_025335942.1:0-87132 GCF_004798865.1 Varanus komodoensis | reverse complement strand
GCGGAAACTCCCGTCTCGGCCGCTGCTTGGGCTCCTCTGCTTCCTTCCACATAAGCCACTTGAGCTGGAAGAACGTGGCCAGGAAGGCATGGCTGCAGTGCTGTGGGTGGTAGTGGTCGCCTCTGCCCATGAAAGGGCGAGCCCAGGCAGATGAGCTGCTTCCACGTCTCAGTCCCCTCAACCCTCACGCTGCATGAGGTACACACGTGCTTTGAGAAAAGCAAACTCATAGCAAAGCACCTCTATCTAGGAGAACAGAATAAGAGAAACGTATCCCCTCACTGTCCATCCAATTGTCTCATCCATGCTTGCCATGTTTGCCCGAATAGTAGATCATTGTTGTTCTTACTACTACTACATTGTATATACATCCCACCACTTTTCCTCTTGTGAAGATGCCAGGTCCGCTTACAAGCTGCATTTTATCCTCACAACAACAGCCCTGTGAGGTAGGTTGGTCTGACAGTCTGTGACTGGCGCACAGTCATCCAGAGAGCTTCCTGACCAGCTGAGGACTAGAATCCAGATCTTCTGGCTCCTCTGGCCATCACACCACACTGGCTCTCACATCGGGTTGACTTAATTCAACCAGCTCTGCACTCTTTATGGGCACGTTGATTCTCAAAATTAGAATGTTAAAGATCAGATTTTTCGCACAGCTACTAGCAAATTTACAAGCAGCTATCTCATATTCCTTGAAAGGAAAATTTCTCCTTCCTGATAAAATACAGACATTCTCGCATAATTCAAGGGATGCCTGCTGCTCCTTCTTCCATTCTCAGCACAGATCTCACAAGCTCCTTATCAGCAGCCCCCTTGGGAAAGTTCAAGTAGCATAGGCTTCAAATTGTGGGATTCTGAGTGTGTTACGTTAAATTATGTTAATTTAATATGTTAAATATGTTACATTTCCTTCAAGTGGAATTTGAAGTGCATATGGTGCCCCTCCCTTTTAAACAAACTAAAAATAAAACCTAAATATATTCCTAGAACATCTCTTCAACACTCAGTGAAGGCGATGTATCCTTCTAGTAATGTTCTGTACCTACATTTCATTGCAAAAAAGACCCCCTCAAATGCAGTGCTACACTTAGTCTGATGAGTGATCCAGGCACCTGTGATTCTTTCTATCCAGGTTTGATTGCATTCAGCTGTGACTGTTTGCCAGTGGAAAAGCTACTGCCAGTAGAAGGGATTCTCCATTTTCTGCTGCGTGTACCCCTTCACAGCTCTGCATTCCCCTGCAGCTGCTCAAGAATAACGGAAGAACCTCTGGGGTGCATTTGGTGGTGCATGGTGAGCAAAGGCATGTTCTGTTTAACAAGCAGACATCTATTAAATGTTGCCCATTCTTAATAGTTATCTGACTGATCAGAACTGTGGTCCTTAATGATGTGACTACAGTAATTACATTGAATAAGGTGGAAGGGGCAATGCAGACTTCCTTTCTAATACAAATGGCAGTTGGTGGAGGCATTGTTGGAACCACAGTCTAGGAAAGGATTAACCCACACAATTGTTACCACAGACATTTCTGATGCTACTTACCCAGATGTTTCTGGCTGCTATTTACATTTTAAAAGCATAAGGCATTCATACATTGTCACATCTAATTTTTCCCTGGGATCTTGGAGATCTCCTACTAGTCATTGGAAGACTGGTCTGCTTGAATGGAAGAGTATCATGTACTTGAGGGGGAATTATTTCAGTCCTACAGTTTGGCATTTCACTTCTATAGATTACTTTTTAAATAATTGTATGTAAGTTCAACAAATAAAGCAAAATGAAAATTAAGGTGTGGATGCTGCCAGAATTATGAAATACAACTGAAATAGATAAGTAGATAATTGAAAGGCAATTCTGCAATGAAAATCACCACATAAATCTTGGATTTCTTCACAGAAAATAATCAATACATGTATTTTGCTGGAGTATGAACATCTACCATAAATCAATGAAAGAAGAAACTGAATGTTTTTTAAAGAATACAGGGAAGGAAGTAAAAAAAAAAGAAAAAGAAATGTCAAAATACAGAATTGGCAATCTTTTGTATCATGTAATGAACCACTACTTTAACAGTTTGTAAAATCTTATTGAGAATAAATGGAACTACTTGAAAATTCAAGGGATTTCCTGTCTGTTATTCTAGCCTAAAGGAAAAAAAATATGTATGTGTAATGTTCGTATAATTCTTTGTGGTTTCCAAATTTGTTGACAGCCAGCAAGTGTTGCAGACCAGAACAATATCAAAGAGTACCAAAGAGCATCAGAATAAGATCCAGTTTGACATCTTAGAAATGGTTGATGTTGGAGGTGTGATGCCAGCTCACCCATCCCAAACTATTCTCTATCCCTGCTTTAGTTACTCACAAACCTCTGAGTAATAATGTAGTGGATGTTTCCTTGAGATTGCCTTATATGGGCACTTTCTGGTTCCTTCAAAGTAAGGCATGATGGTCTGCATCCATGTAAAATTTACCTGTAAATAAATTTTGAGTTTGTGGTGTCTCTGGCATCCTGCCTCCAGTGGTTATCCTTCTCCATTGTGTTTTTATTTTTCTCTCCCTTTCTTGCTGTGAGTCCAGAGAGGCAAACAACTCATATAAAAACAATACAGTGCAAAACATAATTCTAAAATTACAAATGCACAATGAAATATAATAAAGTCATCATTGTGGTCATACCGGGAACCTGAAAGATTCTCATGGAGCAATGGTGGGTCCCTCTATGCCTTCTAGCAGATGATCCAACTACCACAAACTGAAACAGCATTTGTCCAGGTTATTCTTGCTTAAAATATGTATGAAACTGACATAAGACAGCCTGTTTTCAGGGGATGCACTGGAGGAATTACTGGGTGATTCCTGGTTTGTTCCTACCCATGCTGGTTGAGGGTGCATACTAAGTGATAGCTGCAAGGCAAAGGGGAATATGGTGCTTTCCATGGATTATGACAGCACAGGGCAGGGGCACAATTACACGGACCTCCTAGCTTGTACATACTTGATCTGATGCAAGCACTCAATAAGTTTCAGTGTCCAGTAGCTCACAATTCATTTGCTGTTTAGGCGGTCTGGTTGTAATGTGGTGGTGGTGGAGAGGGAGAGGGAGAGGGATGGAGCAAGGGATAGACACCTTACTCTCCACGCCTTTCCCCAGCATAGATATTGGAATGATTTCTTTTTTTTTACTATTTTTTAAAATAATGTCCTGGCCTATTTTCCCTTTTCATCTTTCATTTACTTGCTTGAAGACCTATCAAGTTCATTATTTAATCACACGTAAAAAATAGACTTTAACCAAGAGAGTGTGTGTGATCACAGATGCAAAATAAAACTGGATTATATAACAAACAGCACAGTAGATTGCTGCAGCTGGACTTATCTCCTTTGGCAGAGTGCCAGCAAAAGTTCTAGACTTTCTGTGCAGGAAATAAACGGATAACTCTAAATTGCTGGTTTCTGCGTCAATTTCTAAATCTATAATGCAGGAAGCTGATGTCTGTTCGACTGAGACTAGCTGTTAAATTGGTTTCTTTCTTTTATTCTTAATGCGAAACTAAACTTTGCTTAGTTAAGATTTTTTACTGAAGAAGGAATCACTGGAAATCGGTGATTTTTTTAAGGACTTATGGGATGGAATCTTTGAAAAAGTACACAGGAAGTAAAGGGTATGATCTATGAATTCTGATGGATTTGCATGTGCACATTCTTTTCATGTTTATTGAAAATGGAAATGGAAAATTATTTACCACCAAGTGTTGCAACATCACAGCTTAATATATTGGTTGGTGAAAAGTATGAACTATACACAGGAGCAACAGGAGTGGACTATATTCCAGAAAAGTCTGTGTGGGTGCAAATTACTTATTCATACTTCATTTAGCTGTAATATTTACATATTATGAAATCATATTTGGGGAGCTTTTATCTACCCATAAACCTGCTACTTCCATCCTCAACATGCATATGAACACCTCTTTCTCTTGCCTTGTATTAAAATAATGCACATTCACAATATTCCTTGCTCATAGGATGAAGAGGATTGCCTCTGGGATTACTATCATACTAGTTTGCCTCAAAATTTTCCACTTCTGGAAAAGAGCAAAGAGTTTTGCCACACATCCTTCAGCCTTTGGTGACATGTATTTCTACTAAAGCTCATCAGAGTTTACAGGAAAATTTACCTTGCCATGGAGAGGGTATTTACCGTGGAGGCAAGATATTTTGGGTCTTCACTTCTTTTCACTATTCTTCACTACTTTGGTATGGAATTCTACACATAATTTGTCCTTTCTCTCCCAACTAATAGCTATGTGGCACTTCTATTAAATTATCTTTTATGGATGCAAATCTTTTCTCCCTATCACAGAATGACTGAGACTTCCATGATTCCTGTAGCAAGCATAAATCTTCCTACAAAATGACTTCTGCCACAAGCACCATGTGAAATAATAAACCACTCCTTAGAATGTTATTATTATTATTTACAGTGTTTGTACTCCATCTGAGTGATGAAAAATACACATATATTTTTAAATATTTGCAAGAAGCTAAACATGACATTTGCCTTCAGCAGAAAAGAACAATATTTTAGTATGCTCTTAATTGATCCTTGAAAATACAACTCTTTTTAACACATAATCAACTCATTATTGGTAGAAATTATGTACTGCTACCCATGATTTCATATTTATCCTTCTACAAGTAAAGGCAATTGCATGCTTTCTACTGCTATGATAGGGATTTCTCCTATATCTCATATCGCATTTATAGCAGGATTGTTTCATTAAGCAGTTCTCCACTAGTTAGTATGCAGTTTTCTTTCCTATGTGAAATATTTTTAATTTTTTATTGTTTTCTTACAAGAAATAAAGTACAGAAAGGAAGAAACATGTAAAAGAAAAATAAGGGAACTTACACAAAAATAACATACATTCATAACCTGCAGATTTCCAAAGAAGCCAAAAATTTATGTCTCTTTCTCTGGTGGTACTTTGAAGCTCACAAAAACAGTAATTATAAATCTCTAAAGCAATAAATATTCCAATCACTTTGAATCAATCATCAACATACTTTAACAAGTTTCCTTTTGTTCTATATTAAACTACATATAATAGGATTTTCTTTTATCATTAAATTCTTCCATTGGTCTTCTGTTTATATAATAAGTTAATTTTGTCATCACTGCGTACTCTGCCTACTTATTTTTACAGTCTTCAATTGTTGGATTTTCTGCTGTTTTCCATTTAGAAGCAATTGTAATTACATGCCATGAGCGGAGCTGGCTGGAGCCAGGGGTCAGACTAGATGGCCTGGGAGACCCCTTCTGACTTGCTGTTTCCATGTTTCTATATAATCCTTGTTGCAGCTGCCATATATTTAAATAATCCTGACATATTATCTGGAAAAGTCCCTGGCATTATATTCAAAAGCATATTCTTAGTACTCACAGGAAAGTTAATTTTAAAGACTTTTTGTATTTCCACATGTGTCAGCTTCCAAAATCGTTTAATTTTATCACAGGTCCACCACGTATGGTGGAAAGTCCCATCTCCTTTTTTATATTTCCAACATTTTCTATTATAATTCTTGTCCATTTTTTTCTATATCTTTTGGGGTAATGTACCACTGAAAAAATATACCAATTTTCTCTTAGCGCTTGACTGGCTGTGAATTTAATGTCTTTCTTCCATAAAGCTTCCCATTGGTGGGACAATATTTCTTCTCCAAGGCTCTGTGTCCAAATTATCATACATATCTTAATTTGCTGAGTTTCAGTGTCAAACTGGAGTAAGTATTCATAAAATGTTCCTAACAAATGATACTCTCATTGCATAACTGGCTTTTCAAATTCTTTCAGGTCTCTTACAGTACCTTTCCCTGATTGGATTTCCTCTTTCAATTTGAAACCAATTGGTAATTAACAAGCCATTCTATTTTTTTTCCCTTCATCTTTTAGTTGTTGCCATGGCTTAACTTGTCCTTGTTGATCAATAATATCCCCATAGGTTATAAGATCATTGTTTTTCCTTAAATACTTTTCATATGCTTCAGACAGGAACATCAGAAGATACATGGGAGGGCTAATTTTTCTTCTTATAGAGTACCAAATTTTTATCAAGCCATGACTTAGTACATAACTACTGTTAGATGTCAAGGCCTTAACTGACTCTTTGGCCCATAAATAATTGTGTATTCCTTCTTCAAGGTCTGCTATTTCTAGTTGCACTAACCAATCATTAACATTCATAATCCAGTCTGAAATCCAACCAAGCTGGCTACATAATAATACAGCTTTAATTTAGGTACTGCAAGACCTCCTCTCTTTTTTTATATTGAAGAATTTTAAATCTAATCCATGGCTTTATACCTTTCCAGATAAAAGCATGCAATTGTCTTTGTCACTCTTGGAGAGTTTTTCCCAGTATTGAAATTGGTATTACCTGAAAAGCCAAATTGGGTAGTACATTAATTTGTATAACTGAAATTCTTCCCAACCACATTACTTTTAATTATATCCATTTTGAGGATCTTTTTGAATCTTCATCCACATTGTTTTATATTTATTTTGAAATAATTTGTCATTATGGCCCATTATGTTTATCTCTAAATATTTGATCGGAGTTGAAGTTATTTCACATCCTGAAGTCTTTTTATACTTTCCTCTATCCTATCTATTTCATTGCATGCTTTAATATAATTTTCATTTTCTTCTTATTGATGTACAGCCTGAGTGAAATCTAAAATTTTCAATTTGATCCATTAGAATTAAATCATAGCATAGCAGAGCTGGAAGGGGGCAGAGGGCCATCAGGTCCAGCGCCCTGATGTTGCAGGACACCACGTCGCACCAACCCATTCAGTTGACTGCTCAAATGCCTTTTGAATGTCTCCAGTGAGGGAGGGCCCATAACTTCCCCAAGGAATGGATTCCATTGTCATAATGCTCTGATAGTGAGGAAATTCTTCCTGATGTCTAGACTAAATCTGCTTTCTTTTAACTTAAGTCTGTTATTCCATGTCCAGCACACTGGAATGGATGAGAAGAAATCTTGCTCTTCCTCTTTGTGACAACCTTTGAGGTACTTATATAGTGCTATTATATCTCCCCTCAATCTTCTCTTATATACTGTAAGATATACTGTATAGACTGATTTGGGTTTAAAATGGGTAAGACTATGTCATCAGCATAGCATTACATTTTGTATTCTTCTCCATCTACTTTTAAACCTTTAGTTTCTGGGTCTTGTCGTATTATTATTGCTAAAATTTCAATACAGAATAAACGAAAGAGGCAATAAAGGTCATCCCTTGTATGTTCCCTTTTCTATCTGAAAGCTGTCAGCACTCCATTAATTAAAATCGTAGTGTATTGTTTAGTATAAATTGCTTGAATCCAGTTCATAAAACTTGAATCACACACTTATGTAAAATACTTTGTTCTAAAAACCTCTTTAAAGTTATACATTTCCAAGACAGAGCAAATCACCTCCCACTGGCTGAGACGGATTATGAAGTCCGTGCTGCTCAAACCCACTGCTTTTTCCTCCAGTAGGTAGGCAGGACTGATTGTTTTGTCCATTTTGCAGTCACTGAAAGGGGATTTGTTAAAGGAAATTTGGGAAATCTATTATCTGTAGATTCCTGCATGCTTCTGTCTCCCTTCAAAGGTAATGAAGATCCTATTAGAATGGTGATGAAGCAAGTCAATAGCAGCGCAGCTGGTTTCATCAGATTCATCCTACCTACCCCAAATCACCCTGTGGGGTCTCATCACAGCCACAGCTGAAGCTGGCTTATTTAAGTCCCAGTGGCCTGCAGCAAATAGCAGCAGCTATTTTCATTATGCAACACACAGCAGCCACGCATTATATCTTGGTGTTCCTGCCAACTCAGACAGTGTGGGTTATGCAAGGGTTAAACAAACCTTGGATAACTGTTGCATAACACATGGGTTTGCATGAGAGATAAGCCACAGCACTCACAGGCTACAGACTGCATATTCAAAATGGTGGCAGGCATGTGCTACAACCCAGTGGGCTGCATTGATCATCTGACTCCAGTAATGGCATGCTACTATATGCATTTTAATTATTTTATTCGCCTACCCTCAGAGGCTACTGAATTCTTCATGAAGGGCAAGCAGAAGCACTCATATTACTGCCATACTAGGATACATAAGTTACACGATTCATGTATGATGGCTGTTCTTTGCTTCTTGGAGAAAATTGAACAACAGAGTTGAACAAGAAACTGTACTGCTCTGGACTCATGGGATGTAGCGATTCCCCATATTCATGCACATACCTCAGTTTCAAACTATATTACTCTGTTGCTGCCTTCTCTCACAGCTAATTGAGGTTATACTTTGGGTTAATAGCCTGCAGCTCCACATTCATTAAGTCATCTATTGATCATTAAAACCTCCTGAAATGGCTTTGTGCTGATGCTTTAACTGACATAATATATAGACACTTGCCCCAAAGCAATCACATTCCTTATGATGTTGAGGAAATATTTGCATGTATCCATCAACACTAATCTATAGCTGTGTTTATTTATCTGTTCCTTTGTTGTTGTTTTTAGAACCAGCTAATTGTGTTCTAAATGACTTTAATAGCCTTGTCTATCAAAATGCAAGTCCTTCCTGAAATTTGTTCCAGTCTCCTGTAAGTAATGTTTCCCATTGTTTGCACAACATAACATGATTGATGGAAGTGAGATCACAGGCTAGAATTTTTCTACACTTGATTTGCAGCCTTCTGACATTGAACCAACACCCCTGATTTACATGCAACTATATTTGCCCTGTGGGAATAGATTCAGGAAAATCTATGTCACCTTTGATCATTAGTAAAACCGTCATCTTTCTAAACAGTAGAACAACATTACAGCAATGTTAATTTATTTAACAAATGCAAATTTTCAATGATTTTGAGCTGCATATTTTAAAAATAAAGAGCACAACAGGCTGAAAACTCAGCTGAAAGCAGTCCCTACCACTTAGCAGACTACTCCAGTGAAAGCACAATTTTAGTTTCCTAGTTCTGGAAGACTATTGTTTTCAAGATTGGGGCTGAATCTAGCATCTGTTTGGCAAAGCCTGAACGGATGCTTTACTTACTTACTTACATTATTTACATGCTGCTTTATAACAAAAATTCCATATATTGTCATACAGCTTATCTGAAGAATCTTTGAGGTAAGATGCTTGCAAAATCAGGTTGATACAAACATGGACCTCAAGCTGGATTTGACAGCATAATTCTTTCCAATTTTGCCTGGCTGCTCTTAGAGTTGCTGTTTTTCCTGTTTGTTTCACAAGGCCTCTTGGTTCTAAGGCTATATATGAGTCCATATACTTAGATTCAGTTATAGTCAATGAGTAAATTTAGTGTGAACCAGGATGAAAGCATTGCCGTATGGATTAAGATAAAACTGAATCCTTCCTCTTTTGCTCAGTTACCTTGAAGAAGTTCTAGAATGTTTTATTAATTTTATCAACACTTTTTGGAAAAATTGACAGTGGCATGCTGCTACTGATATAGGCAAAATTGAGTAGGGTGTTCAGTTTAAAACTATTAATTTTCCCCATGTTTTCCAATGCTCAAAGGAACAAAGTTGTTTGAATTAATTTCATTTAACCCCATCTGTGATAATCAGGATGGGGAATGTCTGAATACATAATCTCAAGCTTCCATTGGCAATTGCACATTTTAATAGTGCTATCAGAGAATGCATTCCCAGAGCAGGAGTTCTGATTAATTCCAGTTCATTATATATCTAAATGGGCACATTTTGCTCTAGAGGATCTATCAGTTCAGCAAAGGAGATAGCATGGTGTTCATAGTTACTTCACCCCTAATATATGTTGGTGTTGCCCAAATAAAAGGTATAAGTTTTATACTTTAGAATATAGAAAGTGTTGCCTGTCCCCCCCCCCCCCCCCCGCAATCTGCAGGGTTTTTTCATTCTGGCTCCTTCCACAGGAAAAGGGGAAAACAGTGCTCAGGATAGGTCATGATTCACCCACTGGCAAATCACTCTCAAATGCAGGGTACACTACTGTACTATAAGAAACCAGCTCTCAAGAAGATAATTCCTGGGGGGGGGATTTTGGAGGGGGGATTTTGGGGGGGGTCCTCCCCTAAAGAATAACAACACTTGAAATGGGTACCCCCTTCAAACTGTTAAATATCATGGTGGTCATTAAATGCAATGCCGCGGCCCAGAGGGCTGCCTTAGCCTGGTACCCAAAGGAAGAAAAAGTTGGTCCTCAGTGGGGAGATCATTCCACAGTCGGGAGGGGCTGCTACTGAGGAGGCCTTCTCCTTCTTTAGGGGCAGGGCTTGTCTGTTGATTGCAGTGGGTGGGTAGACTGACATTGGGAGAGGCACTCTGTTAGTTTTGCAGTCATGCCACAACAAACCGCACCAGTTAAAATCTTTTCCCTTGAATCAAGATTGGATGCATCATGGCAGCTAATGCAAGCAGGCCACAACCGATCTCATCAGATCTCTGGTCCCAGTTAATTAATCTAGCTGCTGCATTTAGCACAAGCTGCGGCTTATAAACAGTCTTCAAGGTCAGCCCCACATTGCAGTAATTAGAGACTACTAAATCATAGATTACTGACACCAGGACATCCTGGTCCAGACAGGGACCAGGCCACCAGCTAGCTAGGCCACCAGCCAAACTGGTAAACAGGTTTAATAACTCGATAAACTCCTAATATTAAGGGCAACCCAGCAACACTTGGTGATCCTTTCCAAAGGGTCGGTTTAATGTTCCACCTTTAAGGTGCATTATTTGTCTGAATAAGTGTGTCTTTCTAGAAGCAAGCCAAGATGAGACTGCATTTTAGAAAGTCTTGGCTGTTTTCCAATTCAGAAATACCTTCAGTTCAGGAAAGCAGTCTATGACAAATATGATTGATTCAATCTATTATCCATGTAGGAAGACTTAATACATTTTTTAAAAATGTTCCCCATCACTGAAACCTTCTTCCAAGCAATATAGCAGATGATAATACTGTTCTCTTGCTCTCATTCTTTTAACAAGCAAACTCTTCAGAGCCCTATGGGATTGTGCACTATTTCAAAGCAATGTTTAATGTGTGTGTTATTTTTTCTGTTTGAGTCATCACAAACTCGAGGGAGTGTAGAGAACAGTCTGAATATGCATTTCAGCATTAAATGTGACACTTTCTTTCAGAGGCTCAGTATGTTCACTATGACACCCTGACAACACTTGAAGAAGTGGGAAAACAGGAAATAGGGATTTTAATTATGCGGATTCAGTCTGTCTCTGGGTAATGAACATCCAAGTTACAGACATCTGTATTTGAACTGCCATAAAGCCTATTAATTTGAGTAAAGACAAACAGTTCATTTACAAATTGAACATTTGAGTTAAAGACAAAAGTTTCATAGTAACAAATGCAGGAGCTAGTTTGTTCCGCTTATGAGTGTTCCATGGCATAGGTTGTTCATCAGCTCGAGTGTACCCAAGCCAGTGTGACTTTGGGTCATGTGTGTTACTTGTGTTGTTGCCTTCTGTAACTTGCATTACAGTACGTACTGCAACATGTTTAAGATGTTTTAGTGTATACAGAAGTGTTTCGTAAGTGTTTTATATGCATAGAAAGGTAAAACATACATGTATATTAAGACAAATATTTGGCTTACTCATGCTAAATACAACCTGTACCTACATGATTGGACTTCCACACAAATCCCACTTAAAGACATTCTCAGGAATGTAAGCTGGGGACTGCCTGTATTCTAGTGTTCGTAGACTTTTGCTAGCTAATTTATCAACGGTATTTTTATTGAAAGCCTTTGCAGTATGTAGTACTTTGCTGCTGTTTTGCAGGCATTACACATAGGTGAGCTTAAGTCATACCTTAGTGAGTGTGTGTTATACCCCAGAAGGTAGTTGATTAAGGGTGGAATCCTAGGCATGCTTAGACGGGAGCAAGTTCTACAAATCCTAACATTTCCCAGCCAGCCATGTTTGCTACAAATCCTGGGAGTTGTAATACTTCTTCTGCCTAAGCATGGCTAGGACTTTGGTCTAAGTGGACAAATTCACTTGATACTGAATAATAACAGTTAAGAGAAATCAGGTGATGCTGATGGGTTATTTGACTTCATATAGGAAGCTTTGAGTATTAAATATATGTTTCCTTAGCACCTGCAAAATAATGCACAATTGAGGAAGTACAGTCATTTCATAGCAAACGAAACATTGAGCCAAACAGCATCCATTTGATTCAATTTTCATTTGCCACGAAGCAATTTAAATGAGCTTTTTCATTTTTGTTATCCTGTTTATAGATATTCCTCAGGCATTTGGAGATGGGGAGGGGGCATTTCCTGGTAGCCACCACTGTATTTTCCTAGAGTGACTTGAAAGTTACATCAGTGCAGGGCAGCGGAGGGAAAATGGCCTTGGAATCTTGCAAGGGGGCGGGGGGGGGGGCGGATAAGCCAGTGACAAACTAAATGCAGATACCAGAATTAGTTCCACTGCCAGAAACAGCAGCAAAAAGAAAAGAAAAACAATTATATCTTAAAATCCCAAGAAATGCAACTGTAAGTAAGAAAAATGACAGCACTTTATACAAATGATTAATGAAAGAAATGTGTTTTGGTAACAAACCAAGTGGAATAACTAGGGAAGTTGCTGGTTTTGCCCATCCCTGTGTCTGGTTAATATCACATTCATGTTTTCTCCTTTCTTTGAAAGTACTTACATTTTATTCCCCTTTTGATCTCTCCTCCTCTCTTCCCCAGCCACCAAGCCAAAGATGCTTTCTTCTATCTCACGCCTTGTCTTTTCATAGTGCCAGTTCTGTTTGCCTTGTTTTCTTATCCCCAGTTATCTCTATCATTAAGAGCAGCTGAAGCCGCACCACATTTCTTGGTCTTTTCTTCCCTGTTAATCTTCATTATCTAGTCCTTATTGTTACACACACCCTTTCAGATGATGAGCCTGATTTTTTAATGTGTCTCCAACACAGCAAGGTGGTGGTGCAATTCTGTGGCAGCTGTAGAGCCAGATCCCAAGTCCCAACAGCTTGCTGTGGGCTGCCTGGTTCGTGGCCAGATGAAAGGTGTGTGCGTGGCAGGGACTCCTTTCCTCTCACCTGCACTGACCTTTATAGGTTCTAGGGCTGGCATAGTGTGGGCCTTTGGCTGAGGGGCAGGGAACAAGACAGAAAAGGACTCTAAAGACCCTACACTGACTTGCCTGCAGAGAAGCTAGCCTTCAGGTCCTGGTGCTTAGGCCCTCTACCTTGGGTGCAAGGTGGCTGGATCGGTGATGACTGCAGAGCGCTGCACAACCCACAGCTGATGCAAGTGTTCAAAGGGAAAGTGCTCATCTCTGCAGCCCTTCCCATGGTCCCCCAACAAAGGCATCAAAGTCTACATTGCCAGGGCAAGAGCAGAATACATTCCATTCTAGCACCTTCTTAGTAAGGCTGCTTTGCTGAGCCCCAAATTCCACCATTGCCCCTAGTGTGGAAATGCACTAACGGGTTCCTCGACCTTTGTACGGAGCTGTGGAGTATTTTTTTACCTTCTCTCATGGAGGCTGCAGGAGCTCTCAGTAGTCAATGAGCAATCAGCCCCTGAAAATTTAAGTTGCTAGTGTAGATAAGAGCTGATGGGCTCTAGCCAAAAAAAGAAAAGAAAAGCAAAAGCGTAATTGCTGACTCACTGATCACATTACATGAGCCACCGGTTACATGCTATTATTTATGGAGAGGTAGAGAATGCTGCAAGGAAAGAGGCAACCCAGCTAATTTCCCTGTGGACGGGAAGTCAGACGTTAAGGTCACGGGCTGAATGGCTCTTAAATACTGCTCAGCTGCAGGAATAATATTACATTTCTCCGAGATCGTGAATGCTGAAGCAGCAGTAGGTGGAGACGCCACTCCTGCTGAAGGTAATCTAGCAGGCAATAGGCTGATACGGCAATATGAAGAGTAGGCCGGTTACCTGTGTTTCCATCTCTGACAAGGCTTCTTACATGGTTGAAAATGCTTCCTGGTCAAAGCATTATTTTCTGCATGCTTGCAATACTAAATTGCTTTCTAATTCTGGTGCTAAATTTGACCTAACCGCTGGAGCCTGGTGGAGACATGGTTGGGCTCTCACCGAGGACCCTCACCCCAGCAGGGATCCACTGACAAGAGGATCCCTTGTTTCCCATTGCCATCTGCCTGTCCGCTCTGACCTGGACAATGGTGGTGGGGTAAAGGAGGAAGGGTGGAGGACACTGTCCACTCATTCATGAACTGCCTTTTGGGCAAACAAATGATACCGTGGTAAGAAAAGAGAGGAGTTACAGAGCCTGGTGGCCAAGGCTCTATAAATAAATCCAGACTTGCCGAGGGAAAAGTTGCATTGCGGGTGCTCTGTTCAAGGGCCCTGAAAAACCAGAAGCCAGCACTGCTCTGCACGTCTTGCACAACGTTCAGCTGCAGGAGCTTGCAAGGTTCCTGGAGGCATCTACTGTTGGAACAGCATGCCGGACCTTATGTCTTATCCAACAGGGCTCCTCTCAAGTCCTTACTGGGAATTATCCAACCTCTTCATCAGTGAAGAATTATCTTCCACAACGTATTTCTGCCTGCAGAGGCTCTTTGAGGACCACACAATCTGAGCAAGCACACACACACACACACACACAAATTTCTTTTAAGAAAACAACAAAACTCTCAGAGAGAGAGAGAGAAGGATTTGTTGTTTTCTTAAAAGAAATAGAGTACAGAAAAGACAATGTAAAGGAGAAATAAGAATGTCAAGGGATCTTACACAAGTATAACATATAAAATCATAACCTAGCAAATTCCCCCCTCCCACCATTATTTTCTTTCTGTCCATCAGTACTTTGTTGGAGCTCACAAAAAAGAGAATTATAATCCTCTAAACCAATAAATTTTCCGATCACTTTGAGTCAATTATAAATCAGCAGCAACATTTTACAAGCTTCATTTTGTTCTGTATTGATTGAACTGCATATAGTAAAATTTCCATTTATCATTAAATTATTTGATCAGTTCTCTTTAGATAGTTAGTTTTGCTATCACTGCATAGTCAGCCAACTTACTTTTCCACTCTTCAGCTGCTGGGCTAATTTCTGAGTAAATTCTGTGCAGCTAACCTTTTAGAACTGTGTCCATGAACATGAAGACAGGGTGATCCAGTAGACATGATCCAATAGACTTCCAAAAGGCTTTTGACCAAGACCCTCACCAAAGGCAGCTGGTTGGCTACTGGATGGACAGCAAGCTGGACAAGATGGAGCCTTGCTCTGATAAAACATGGCTCTGCTTATGTTCTAAATGAATTTGGGGCATTATTGGAAGTAGTTGGAGGAATCTCTGCGAGAGTACCAAGAGCAGGTATAGTGATGGTCAGGAGCAAGAGGCACTTGCTTTCCTCAAGGTGTTGTAGAGCCTCTTCACACCTTTTCTACCAACAAAACCTGACGCAGAACCTCTAGTGGCGTGGCAATAGTCTTTCCTTTCATCTCAAGCTCACCTTTACCCACCACTGGCTGGTTCACCAGTCTTTGGAACAGGCAGGCCACTTAAGCATCTCACACTAGACTGGCATAACAGGTAAGAACTTCATCTTTTGCACACCAACATTACTACAAAAAAGGAAGAGTGCTTCAGATTATTTTCATTTATGAATTCATTAAATTCATTTCATTCTATATTTTGGAACAGGTGGGAAGGGACAGGAAGGAAGTGGCAATGGATAATATATTTTTAGTACCTCTCTTAATTCACGTTTTTTGCATAGGAAACTATAAAAATATTCTAAAACACAGAGAACATAGCCTTCCAGAGGATGTTGGACTGCTATTCCCATCAGCCCCAGCCAGTCTCACCAATATCGAGTTATTAGAGGAGTTCCTTTCCAGCATCTCGAAAGCCATGCATTCCTTATCCCAGTTCTAAAACTTACCCTGCAGCAGAGTTCCACTGCAAATGAATATAAACTCTTGTGCTAAAAAAGATGAACAAGGCCTTATTACACAGTGCTCAAGCAGCCTCATCTGTTATTAATTTGCATTCTCCTTGTTTTCATCCTCTGGAGATGCACAGTTTGAGTGCGATAAATGTTAATTGTATGCAAAGTGGCACTGCAATGAGAAAGGTCACTTGTTATGAAATCAGACTGGTTTATCTCTTGAAAAATGTTCCTCCAACTAAGATGTCAGTTTCTGTTCAATGGTGTTATTAAAGGTTTTCAAGTGAGAAATCTGAGGCGTGGTCAATGGAAGGTCTACGAAGTGAGTCACCTGAACAGAGCCAAGTCAAACTCCCCCCCTCCACACACACACTCACAGTCTGCTGCAGTGTTAGGATAGCACAGCACACGGCGCCAAGCAATGGTGCAAGGAAAGCACACTTAGCACAAACTTGTAGCCACAGCAGAGCTGCTGCAGTGCCGGGAGGCACACACAGAGAACCGACTTGGTCAGTAGGGCAGAACGAGGCAGCTCTGTCCATCTCGTTTCACCGAGGATGCCACTGCATGGCAACCCATGAACAGTTGTGGTCATGCGGTCGATGGATACCAAAACGTTTCCATGTGGCTGCCAATAACATGCACCCTTCTCAACATCCCAGTGGGATGTACACATCAATAGGTATATACACAGGTATCATCATGCAATCCTTGACCAACAAACAGGCCCGACGGAAAAAACCTCCCTTTTCTAGAAATCAGCACATGTGTATCCTTGAAATGTAACCGACACTCGCCAGGCGCCGTTCCAGAGAAAGCTCATTGGCACTTGACAGGCAACGGCAGCTCAAAGGGCAGTTCACCCCAGCCCAGCGCCTCCTCTGCTGTGCAATCCGACCCCATCCTCCCTGCTCCATGCAGCATCTTCTTTGCTATGCAAGTGGGGAAGATCACACCATTGTAGCTTTTTGCCCCCTGTAACCTACTGGAAAGTGTTAACTGTGTCATGTGTAACCCTTTAATGACCAATGCACAAAAGGGCCAACTGAGGACTGCTCAGGTGCACCCTCTAGAACGATTTGTCGGCAGCTGGTTACTTTCGAGAATAAATCCTTTAAAAGAAAACCTTGCCCTGTTGTGTATTTTGGACATACACACACCAGGACATGGACCATTCGGTCAACATGTGCAACAGGCAGGGCTTGGCAAGCAAGATGGGAAGTGTCATGAGTACACTTCTGTAACTTGTTTGGACATGGTGTGTCTTTCATTTTCTTGATATTTCCCTCTCTTTCTCTGTGTATGTAATGCTGCCACCAGAAATTTAATTCCAATCCCATTAATTAACCTCCCCCTCAATATTGTATCCAGGCTGGACTATGTGGTCTTGAGGATGAGATGCTGATATTCAAACAGCCTGTAACTCTGAGTTAACCATGAATAAAATAAAACTTTATATGTATATGAAGTGGAATGGCTTCAAGATGTTCTGTAACCTTAGAGAGTAGAACAATGTATAATCATGCCTGAGGTACCTCACTCTTTCCCTTCTCAAACGCTCCTCACACACAGATCCACCTTCCTCTCCTGCGTGCAGGTCTCCGTCAGCTTCTCTCACACACCCTTACAAGACCTGACAATGTCAGGGTTTGACTCTTCCTGGTCACTACTATGTCTGCCAAGAATTCCTTGTCCATATGACTCTCAAGTGCCTTCCACAGCGCTCTCTGGGACCCTCAAAGGAGGCTGCCCCTGCCGATCCTGCAGACCCTGGCTGGCTCCAACTGACTGTACCTGCTGACAGACGGATAGTATCCATCGTCCTCTCTTCACACACTTCCAAGCTCTGCCCATACACAGTCACCAACCAATCACCTCACTCACTCATCGCCCCCTTTTATCCCCCTTGCGCCCTTCTGAAACTTGCCAGCTTTTAAAGGAACACACTCATAACACTCTAAATCATTACAGGGAGTGTTAACACTACTGCTGGGTCTGAATTCAGGGGCCAGATCTTAGCAGAATTCAGGCAAATCCAGTCACTCAAGGTTGTATTATCTTGATTCTCCATTGATCTGCTGAGGATTCTCCCTCACATACTTGGTGTAGGGTTGCAGATGGATGTGAAATAGAAAAGTTCTTGGTTTCAGGTTCTTCTCCAGCCTCCATCCCACAACCAAAAAAAAAAGAAACCATCTAAGACAATGCAGACTCACCTAAATGGTGCTGCTGAATGATTTAATGAGGTCAATATATATATGAAGCACTTTAAACGCCTTGTAGTGGCATAAAAATTACCTTAAAGCAACCAAAAAAAGGATCAACCCAATTCCAGCTGCACAGTATAAACATTTGGGAGTTGGTACAGCGACTAAACAGCGATGCCCACTTTGTACGCAATAACCTTTACTGATCTGAGATCTGACAGGCAAAATTCTGCTGGACTAGAAAATCTCCCTGGGGAAGCATTTGAAAGAGCCGCGTGTGTGCGGCTGCCCACAGGCCACCAGCCTCCTTGTCAGCGCCCCCGTCTTCAGCCACTGACTCTTCCATTCTGTTGCCAAGCGGTAAAGGAAGCGCTGGCCCTTGCCGGGCCTCTCCAGGCACTCTCAGAACATGACCTGCGCGCGGAAGTGCATTTGCTTTGTAGCATTATTCTGCATGCCGGTCTTCAGCATCCATTTCGCTTTCATTCTCTGGAGGTACTGCATGTCACGCTCACGGGCCAGCGCTGCTCCTGCAGGAATGGAGAAAGCCAACTCTGAAAGCCAACCAGCCGGCCGATGGACATTTAGGAGGAAGGCACACGCCTGCCACAATCCCTGCATGGGGTCCTTACAGAAGATGCAGCTGCTGCACTGGGAAAGGCATTAAATCTGTGCCCCAGGAAACTTAAACATTTAACAATTATCCCACCACAAGGCAGTCCACCCTTTTGCTCCTGCAAACTGATGGTCAGAAACTGCCTGGTTGAATGAGACCATGGATCCAATCCAGACTTCTGTTTCCAGCAATGGCCAGATGCCTCTAGAAATTCCTGAACAGATACTGCACTCTCTATATAAAGAGTTCAGGAGAACTGGGGGTGGAATACCTACTTGAACTTTTAGGATTGGCAGCACTGGACAGCTGCTAAAAGATTGAACTTACGAGTCATCAGTTCTTTGAAAAGTTGATACTACCTACTGTGAAAAGAGAGAACTGATTTGCCGGCACCAGTCAGTTACTATAATCAGTTCCTTCCAGGAAATATGTTTTTAGAAAACATATTTTAGACACTGCTCCAACTAGACGTATTTTAGACACTGCTTCAACTAGCAAAAGGGGCGTGAGCTACTGACAGCGTTGCCATATGAATTCTGCTTGCTCACCTGTACTGCTTGTCCAGCCTAGGGCTTTATATTGCTGCAACACTCTGCCCACTGCCTGCTTATTTTTAGAGACAGTTACAGCACGTGAGGAACCAAAGTGTTGCTTGTAGTATCGCATCAAGGAACGGTGACCAATCCTGGCACCTTGGTTAAAAAAAAAAAAAAAAAAAAAAAAAGGAGAATTTGGAGAATTAAAGCAAAAGAGAAAATAGTATAGCTGTTTGTTTTTGTTTTCAGACAAACTGGGAAATGAGAATATTATAATGCCTATGCCATCTTGTTACAAGCCTGTGAAGTCGAGGATCTTCTTAAGGGTATGACAGCCAAGCTTCATGTAAGGCAGAAGTTTCAAGCCAACTGCACAGTGGATAACACGCTTCCCTGAGTGGTGCCTTCCAGATGTTTGCATATAACTGACTGCATAAAGCTGACTGCATAAACTACCCTAATCTCCAACCATCGACCTTGCTGGCTTGCCTTAATGGAAGCTGTAGTCTAAAACATCTGGAAGACACCAGCTTGGAGAATATGGAGGCTTGCAACTCAGGTTAAGAAGTGGTGGAGCAGAGGTTCTCAGCCTTTAATCCTGGACCATCCAGCAACTATCTATGAATACCCCCAACCCACAATAAAGCGGGAAATGAACAGCACTCCAGAGAATTGGATCAACACTGATCTGCACACATTTGTAGTACGAGTCTGATACACAATTCTCAGACATTCAGTCCTGAAGACTTTTGGGCTAATGGCCGTCTGCCATCTCTGAAGTTAAGCTCCTTGCTCCTTTTAATAGCTTGTGCAAGTTCCCCTCACACACTTTCATTTTCAGAAGCACAGCAAACATAATTAGACTCATCTGTAAATGAACTGAGATTTTTTTGAAGACTGAAAACAATTGCTGCCTTGAGCAAGAGAACGTTCTTGCAAGAATCTTCTTTGCTGTGCACCTATTTAAGGGTCTGAGAAAGAAAACCTGGGATTTTATCCACAGGGAGGGATAAGCAGTATACTAACAACTGACATACGACAGTGACAACCATGATAGATCGCGTCAAGAGTCCATCTAGTCCAGCGTTTCAGCCACACAGTGGCTGACCAGCTGCCCCGGGGAAGCCCACATGTGCGCTGCAAGAGCACTGAGGCCGGCCTGCTGGCGTTCTCCAGCAACAGGCAGGCACAGGCCTACCTCCTCCGATAGTGCAGAAATTAATATACAACCATGACTAGTTGTCAATAAGAGAAAAGGGCCGACCCAATCCGTTAGTGCCTCACTTTGGCTAACAGCACAGAGAAGAAAAGCCTGAGGCAGTGTGTTCGCTTGTCGTGTCATCAACAAAATCCTGCCAGGTTTAGAGTTGGTCAACTTAGATTTACAAAAACAAGTTTTAGTCACTGCATCAAAAAGTTAACGAAGGTATTCCTCAAGGTCTTTCCTAGTTAAACTCCTTTCTCACTGTTCAGCTACAATATTCTGAGAAGATTAGCGCATATAGCTGAGAGCGAGCGTAGGCAACTTGGTACTTTCCATGTTTTGAACTACAACTCCCATCAGAGATCCAGTGTGTTGCAGCTGTTAAGTGTGTGGGACTGGAACAAAGGCGATCTCGAGAGTTCTAGTCCCCGCTCAGCCATGGAGCCAGCTGGGTGACTTTGTGCCAGTCACACACTCTCAGCCCAACCTACTTCACAGGGTTGTTGTTTTGAGGATAAGACTGAGAGCAGCAGGAGCAGAATGACATAAGCCCCTTTGAGTTATTTGCAAGCAAAAGGCAGGATATAATGCAACTCAATCAATCAACCCCAGCCATCATGGCCAAAAAATACAGAGGGCTCCAGGTTGCTTGTGGGAGGCTAATAGCAGCCATCTTCAGGTGGCCAGGGACCAATCTTCACCCTCCCAGACTACGCTGGGGCCAGTCTTGTACCTGCCAGTGTGCCATCAGCAAAAAACCCCAATAGTTTCATCACTAACATTTTGGCAGGAAACTGCTACAGGGAATAAAAATGGACGAAAGTAAGCTCTTCTGAGTCTTTGTAGCAGTTTGCTGCCAAATCTCAGTGGCAAAACACTGATTGTTTTTGCTGCCACCACTGAATTTTGGTGGCCCCGGGTGGCAGTGGGGGCTGAACCTGAGTCCCCCACCAGATGCATCGCGAGATGATCTGGGGTAGCTTTTGGGGAAAAACCCAGAGAACCAGCTGAGACACAATCCATCCAAGACAGAAGCAAACCAAAAGTGGGGGAAGAGAGCATCTGGGCAATTAGCAGTCTCCCCCCCACCCCCCAAGTCCAAAATGGAGGGAAGTTAAATACCTACACTGCTGCATGGCCTTTTAGACAACTGGCTGCCCTACCCACTGCAGGCACACTGTGACCCAGCTCTGACACCGCGGAATTCTAAGAAGGAGCACGGCGATCCGTGGCCATATAAATGCGCCAAGGACTCTGAAGAGCAACCTGAATCAATATTTATCATGGAGACAACCTCCAGCATCCCCACGTAAGCAAGCAGGCGGTGGGTCTGGCTGCTGGAATGTTAGCTCTGTGAAGAACTGTAGCACCATCTAATGGCTTGGGCGTTCAAGTGCACCTTCTGCCTTGATTTTAAGCATTTTCAGACACTCAAGTCATTTCCTACATTTCAGATCTCTACTTTCAGGAATAAGGTACCAAACAACAGCTATAAGATACAGATCTTGGGAAACGGGCTGTTCTTTTGAAAATAATTAATTAATTGCCTTCAGGGACCTTTCACCTTGTTCTCAAAATTTCCAGAACACAGCTGTCTGTGATTTCATCTGTGGCCCATGTTTGTCACATAGCTTTGGGTGGACAGCAGTGCTAGTGAAAGTTTATAACCCCCCTCCTGTTTTAGGGAGCAATCTTAGGGTGCCTAGACTACCTCTGAAGAGTGAGTGACAGGATACCCTGGACTGCCAGATTTGATGGCCGACCAGCCTCAGAGAAGGGAACCACAACTCGGCCTCTCTCCCAGCCACTACAGAAGGAGCAGCACAGACTCCCAGAGACTTGGAGTGCAACTTCAGAGGGAGGAAAAGAGGTGGGCGATGAGCTATCCTGTGGCCCCGCCAGCCTCCTTCCCTCCCCCTCCAAGATGCTGTCACTAGACGAACAAAAAGTCAAACAGGCAAAACTGCAGGGGGAAATTGTGGGGGCATGAAGAAAAGAAAAAGCTACTCTTCTTCCCCCTCTACAAAGGATTATTTTCTTTTATTTTAATACCACCCATCAGCAAAAAGACTCCCTGGGTAGTTTACAAAATCAAAATGCAATAATAAATACATTATAAAATCCAATACATTGATACAATATTAAAATATTATATTATTATTATAGTCACGGCAGCTTGATCACTCTTAGAGGTACGGTGTAAAAATTAAAACAGAAACTAAAATCTAACCATTAAAAGGGAAAAGACTTTCCAGCACCAAAAGGAACATAAACCATTTTGAACCAGGATGAGTTTCTGTCTTCAGGTTTGGGGGCTTAAAATCATCACAACAGGATTGTTTCCTAATGAGTCAAGGAAACTCGGAACAAAATCCTTGCAACTGCATAAAACAATTCTGTATCCACACACCCAATAGAGTTAATTATCAGTCTCCTGGCTTCATTCTGTTTATCATGCTGCAATGCAAATTCCTAAATCAAAGAAGGAAGCAATCCTAAGTTTTCCCTTCACACTACTACCACTGCTTAGGGTCATGCTGGGATCAGACTGCAAGGCCTTTGCAACTTCTGGACAGGAGGACAATAATGTGCCGAGTGTGGGGTTAAGATATTTTTGGAGGAGGTGCCCTGCTTTTGGAGCAAGCGATGACAATGGCATTTGCCAACAGTGAGCTTTTCTAGCAAATTAGCTTTTCCCTCTAAGGGGGGAATGGGGGCATGGGGCAGGGATCCTGAAACAAAGCAACTGTTAACCTTCCCACTCTAAGAGAACGTTCCCACTCTGTTCCTTCCATACACATGCCAAGCTTGTCTCTGGTATGACAAACTGCAGGCCAAGCAACATGCCTCAGGGGGTGAAGATCTGCACAGTGACTAATGCCCAGATCAAGATATGTCCCACCATTTGCAGTATAAAAGCACAAAGGTTCAGAGGAAAGGCAGGAGGGTATTACCTCCACGGCACCCAGGCAGTTATCGAGAAGCCAGCTGTGTGGACTAGCCCTGCTATCTCCCCACAACTGCAGAGCGACAGGGAAGGATGATTTCAGTGTACTTGCCTGAAGGTAAAATCAGCTCCATAGATTCTTCATCATACTCTAGGTTTTTCTCCAGCGGCCGTTCATCAGACATCTCCACACCCTCTTCTGCTTGATAGTCAGGGTACGTGCTCCTATGAACCAGTAACAGAACCAGTTTGCATTAGGAAAAACTGAGAAATAAGAGTACAGCTATGTTTAAAGGGAAACCCTAGCAGGTCAGTCCCAAACAGCACACACATTTAAAGAGTCAAAAACTGATGTACAGATCAGTAGGTAGAACTTTCATTGGTTAAACCATGCAATCCTTGACAGGCCTGAGAAAAAAACCCTCTTTTCTAGAAATCAGCACATGCGCATCCTTGAAATGTAACCGACACTCGCCAGGCACCATTCCAGAGAAAGCTCGTTGGCACTTGACAGGCAACGGCAGCTCAAAGGGCAGTTCACCCCAGCCCAGCCCAGCCCAGCGCCTCCTCTGCTGTGCAATCCGACCCCATCCTCCCTGCTCCCATGCAGCATCTTCTTTGCTATGCAAGTGGGGAAGATCACACCATTGTAGCCTTTTGCCTCTGTAACCTACTGAAAAGGGTTAACTGTGTCATGTGTAACCCTTTAATGACCAATGCACAAAAGGGCCAACTGAGGACTGCTCAGGTGCACCCTCTGGAACGATTTGTTGGCAGCTGGTTACTTTCGAGAATAAATCCTTTAAAAGAAAACCTTGCCCTGTTGTGTATTTTGGGCATTCACACACCAGGACATGGACCATTTGGTCAACAACTCCAAGGGGAAAACTCTCTCAAAAGTGGTATTTCACAATCTTCTATAATCTTTCTATACAATTAGGATAACTGACTGTATCAAGAAACGAATACAGCGTTCAGGAATATACACTGAGTAACTAATAAAATTTCCCAACATGCCTTAAAGCTGGCCTTCATATGCATAATTGCCATGTAATAATCTTAGGACTCTACCATTTCAGAAATGGGAGGATTAAAATCAGGAAGGCACCAAATGCAGGAAAAGGGAGCATGAAAACACCTGGCTGGTCCCTTTCTATTTCAGATCACCTGCAGAATGCATTTCTGAAAGCTTCCTAGGGGAAGGGGAAGGGGGCTCGTGCACTTCAACCATGGAAAAAAGAGCTACAGTTCCTCCACTGGCACCACCACAGGAAGCAGCCATGCAATATTGCTTACCCATCAGGGGCCTGGCTGCAGACTTTTTCCAGGGTGGCACAGTGCCAGGCCATGCAAAAACAGCTCCCATGCCATGCAGGCAACCTGGGCCAAAGTCTAACCACCCCACTCATGGCTCCTAGCCAACAGCATGACTGGCAGCTGCCATTTCTCACCTGAAATCATAGAAATCCGCAAACTCCAGGGCAGCATCTCCCTCTGTGAAGAGTTTACAGTGGCTTTTGTCGTTCATATGCGCTTGTACTGCTTCTGTAGTGTAAAAGGATTTCCCCTTCTCATTGCACCACAGGCAGATCTTCCCAACTCCGACCTTCCCTCCTGTAAAATTGCCAGGGGTAAAAGAGGTTTGATCCTGTATCAACTCAAAATATTTAGTTGTTTCACTATATTTTGTATTCTAAAGTCTACCCCACAGGAAAAAAAACCAAGGCAAACACAGGTAAGGTTACTAAGGAAGTCACTGGACTTCATTTGGAAACCTGTTAATCCTATATACTTATCCAATAGAAAGTGATCAAAGAACTGTGTGTTCACGAAGGTAAACTAGTATAAGGTACTCTTCTTTCCTCTGCAGCCTGCAACCAACAAAATTTCCAGTTAGCACTACAGCCTGTATCAAACTCCATGGTTTGGAAACCAGAACACTAGTGACTGGTTAACAAATGTACCACTGAGCCACGCTTTTATCCAGTTTGAAATGATCAAGTAATGAAATATCAAACGAGGTACATACACATATGAACAGCTGCTTCTGCTGTCAAGAATCTTCATTTCCCACCCTCTTCTTCACTGGTGCCTTTCCTTAAATATGAAGGCCACCCTTAAAGCCCTTCACTTTCCACAAACTCCTTAATGAATTAATACCCAGCTTTGTACCTTCAAGGAACTCAAGGCTTACTTAATTCTCCTCCTCCTCTCAATCTTATCCTCACAACCTGTGAGGTAGGTTAGGCTTAGAGTCAGTGACTGGCCCAAAGTCACTCAGACTGAGTGAGGCTTAGAACTCAGCTCTCCTGGGTCTCCAGTCCAACAATGGAACTGTTACATCTCACTGGCTCTTGTATTTGGCTGGTGTTCAGTGTATCAAATCCAGTTCTCACCTGCAACTGGTTGATAACCCTTAAGAAACATGCCTTATACTAGTCTCACATTTGAAGAAGTTGCCTGATTCATCACAAACAAAACCAAGTGCTAAGTTTTTGAAAATATTTGCTGGGGATTCATAGATGATCAACATACAAAACACAGACTTCAATGGCTCGAAAACCCTCCTCCAGCTACACTGGCTGCCCCCTCAAGTCCAGGCCTGATTCAAAGTATTAGTACTCACATACAAAGCCCTTTACAGCTTGAGTCCAGGTGATCTGAAAGAACACCTTGTCCCATATGTGCCTACTCGGACCCTGAGGTCATCTTCAGGTCCTTCTCTAGGAGATGGAAGTAAGGAGGGTGGCTAATGGGAGAAGGGCCTTTTTGGTTGTGGCATTCTGCCTATGGAATGAGCTCCTTAAAGACTATTTACATTCTTTTCAGTGCCTGTTAACAGTTAACTTTTAGTTCTAATATTGCATTTTACCTTGTACCGCTGCTAAAGGTATAGCTAAAGAGGTATAGCTATGCCTCTTCTCCATTTTTTCTTGTTTGTGCATTTTTGGCTTTTGTTAACCACCCAGAGTGCCTCAGTTATTTAGGCAGTATAAAAATGAAACAGACAGACAATTCTAGGTGCATTTTAAGTGCATTTACCCTACTCCACAGACTTAACTTTAAAGATGTCCATCTAGTAATGTCCTTTGAAATCTACACCTTACTTAAATTCAGCTTAATAATTTGAGCTCTACCCCCCAGGGAAGTATTTCCAAATAGATAATAGTTTGGTCTTTGGCTCCCATCAGCTCAAGCCAGGATAGTCAATACAGAGGCATCTTATGAGTTGCAGTCCAAAGCTCTTTGAGAGCACCAGGTTGCAGCAGACTGCTATAAACAGCTGGGAACAACTATCTGGAGGTTGCAGTTTAAAAAACAATACAGGAATTGCTAATGCATAATGAGAATCAGACCATGAGTGTTAAACTGGCTTCTTTAAAATCAACAACAGAGCTTTATCTGGTGAAGAGTGAGGAATATCCCACAGACTTACCTAAGTACTTAATCAGCCCTCTGAGATCTACAAGGTATTCTATGTCTGGGATAAAGAAACTGTGGACCTTTGTCATGTGGCCCACATTCTTCATGAGAGTGCTGGAATGGTGGGAACAGAAGAGGCAGTCCGTTACTGGGATCGCATCAGCGCTGAGACAATCTTTCGCAGATGCAGCCCCTTTGGCTTCATCTGAAATTCCTTCCTCCTCTCCTTCTTCAGATCCTACATCTTCATCTGAGTCCAGATCCTCCCAGTCTGTCAAACCAAATCAATGCAAAAAGTAAGATCAGTCTTTCCGTGTCACCAAGAAGGTGCACATTAACCATTCCAGACAACCAGCAGGCTGGTGCCCTGGTCATTAGCAGCGGTTCCTCCTTCGCTTGACTGGTCTCAGCATGGGACGGGCTGCTCCACTGGCCCAAATCAAACACTTGAACAATCTCAGCTGGGGTCGTGGACATTTGGCTTCAGCGCTCAGGAAGCTCAGTTCCCCTGGGCTCCCTGCCATGCCCCACTAATCACCTTCTCTGAAGAGGAAAGCGAGGGGAAATCCATTTCACATCGTGCATCACATCTATGCACTGTGGCCAAACCCCAGTCTATGCAGTACAGGTGCTCCACAGAATGGACTTCAGTACCGACCACCCCATGGCACCAGTCAGGCAGCTGGCCCTGGCATGGGAACGCAACCAAGCAGGTCATGCAAGCAGCCAAATTTCTCACCCAGCTGAAATATTCAAGTCGATTCCTTGCATGAGGTTCGGTCAATAACACGAACAGTTCTGGAGCAACAAGTATTCAGAAACACGAGCATCATGCCACAGCAGCCAACTTCCAAGGAATGGCACGTATCCTTATGAAGGATTTAAAAATGCCACTTAGGAGGTTTGCCTCTTAAGTTCTTGCACTAAAAATGATTTTTAAAGCTACCTGATTAAGTCAATTGCAAAGTTTGTGTGCAGTGTAATCCTATGCATGTTTACTCAGGTTGTAAGTCCCACCATTCAATGGGGTTTATCCGTCAAACCAATCAAGCACCCAATTAAACACTGAAGTCTGGCTGTGACACGTACACTGGCCTCCAGTGCCTCAAACCAGCTGCTGTGTATGGTCTCCTCTCCCCATTCCTGGATGTTCCTGCTAAAATATCCACATGCTATACATCCTGCTGCTGACATAAAGTACCCTCCCCCGTTTACCTTCGTCCATATCTTCATCCTCCCCTTCATCCTCAGACTGCTGCTTGGCCAGCTTCTTGGCCTGTTCTTCAAACCACTGTAGTCGGGGGGATTTCTCTGCGCGCTCCCTGCTCCGTAATGTGTTGCTACTTTCTTCAGCAACCAGGGAATCAGTGGCATTCCCAGGCAACACTGGAGTCTTCTTTGGAGACGAGGATGGCTGAGCTTTGATGGCTTGCTGGATAGCAGCATTCATGGCATCTTTGTCATTTTCTTGTGCAAGGCCTTTCTCCAAGTTCTTCTCATTCATGAGTTCCACCTTCCTGCTGACAGCTTGGACAGCTTTCTTTTCAAGGTCCAAGTGCTTCTTCGACTTCAGGTGGTTCTCATATGCATTGAAATTGGAAAATCTCTTGCTGCAAGCTGTGCAGTATGTAGCCGTGGCCTTGTTCTGTTCCTCCACCCCTGCTCTATGAGCCAGAACTCGCTCCTGGAAGTTCTCGGCAGTCACTGGTGGCATCTCTGCAACTTTCCGCTTCAGGTTGTACCTGTGCCAATCAGTCTTGTAGTGCGCACGCTGAACATCAGCATCTTTGAAAGCCACTCGGCAAGTGATGCAGGTGTATGAGGCCATGGCTGCAAAGGAAGAACAAGCCAAAACAGTAACAGGAGCTTCCCAAGAGCAAAAAGTAATGCTCAGCTAAGCACCCTAGAGATCCCTTATTTCATTGAAGAAACAGCTGACAGAAAGAAGCACTCTTCCCCCAAAGGCACTTATATCTTATGGATCTCTGCTGCTGCAGACTTTACGTTTCCAATTAATACAAAAAGGGAATGCATATGGCAGAATACAGGCAAGAACTTCCAGGTCCCATCATCTGGCGAAAGCAGCAAGTTCTGCACACTATGACTTTCAAGCTGAGTGCCATCCAGTTACAGGCAGTCTATCAAGGGTTTTGAAGAATTATAGAATAGTTGAGTTGGAAGGTGCGAAAAAAGCTATCGGGTCCAACCCCGTTCAGTGCAGGACTACAAGTTAAAGCATCCCAGTCAAATGGCTGTCCAGGCACATCTTGAATACCTCCAGTATGGGAGAGACCAGGACCTCCCTAGGTCATTGGTTCCATGGCCCATTGTTTCTTTGTATTATGCTAACAGTCAGGAAGGTTTTCCTGCTGTTCAGCTGGAATCAGGCTTCCTGTAACTTGAGTCTATGTTTTCATGCCCTGCACTTTGCGATGACCAAAAAGAGATCCTGGTCCTCCTCTATGTGACAATCTGTCAAGTATTTGCACGGTGCTATCATGATCTCCCTGCAACCTTTCCTTCTCAAGGCTTATCATGCCTGATTTGTTCAATGTCTCCTTGTAGGGCTTTGTTTCCAGTCCCTGAATCTTCCTGTTTACCTTCCTCTGAACCCTTTCCAGCTTGTCTGCATCTTTCGTAAACTGGGGTGCCCAGAACTGGATGCAGCACTCAAGATGAGGTCTAACCCGTGCTGAGTAGAGAACATCTAGTACTTCAAATTACTAGCAAAAACTGGACTAGATAGAAAAACCATTAGGTGGAAATTGGCTGCTAAAGTGGACACACAGAGTGCTCATCAATGGCACCTTCTCAAACTGGAGGAAGGTAACTAGTGGGGTGCCCCAGGGTTCAGTCCTAGGCCAGTGCTCTTCAACATCTTTGTTATTTAGATGAGAAAGTGCAAAGAACAATATTTGCAGATGATACAAAACTGGTGGAATAGCGAACACCCTAAAAGACAGAATGAAGATCCAGGGTGATCTTGATAAACTTAAATGCTGAGCTGAAAGCAACAGAATGAGATTCTGCAAGGACAAGTGCCAAGTCCTTCACCTAGGTAAAAGAAATGCATCGATACATGATGGCTCAAGAAAAGTGAAAAGGACCTTGAAGTAATTGTGGACAACAGGCTAAATATGAGCCAACAATGCAATGTAGTTGCCACAACGGCAAATGCTATTTTGGGATGCATTAATAGAAGTATTACTTCCAAATCACAAGAAGTAGTAGTTCCTCTATACTCCTCACTAGTCAGACCCCATCTGGAACATTGTGTCCTGTTCTGGGCACCAAGATTTAATAAAGATGCAGAAAAATTAGCAAGGGTCCAGAGGAAGGCAGGTATTCACATATCACTCCGGTCCTCTATTGGTTACACTGGTTGCCAATTGAGCCCAATTTAAGGTGCTGGTGATGACCTATAAAGCCCTAAACGGCTTGGGTCTGGAATACCTGAAAGAACGCTTTCTTCCCTATGTGCCCCCCTGCCCCTTGAGATCTGAGGTGGAGGTCCTGCTCCGGGAGCCCTCCTTGAAGGAGATTAGGAGGGCGGCTACCCAGAAGAGGGCCTTCTCTGTGGAGGAGCCCTGACTATGGAATATGCCCCCCAGAGAGGTTTGCCTGGTGCTAACATTATATTCTTTTCGGTGTCAGGTGAAACCCTTTTTATTTTCTCATCATTTTAATGCTTTTAGGGTTAGGGGTTTTTAGTATTTCAATTGTTGGATGCTGTAGTGTTTTGTTTTATTCTACTCCTTTATCATAAGCCATCCCAAGACACTAGTGGGGGACGGGGTAGAAAAGCTAAAATAAAATAAAATAAAACTAAATAAACAAAAAACAGAGAAACACTGCTCTATGAGGAGACACTGAGAGAACTGCGCATGTTCAGCCTTGAGAAGAGAAGACTGAGGGGGGACATGATCTCCCTCTAGAAGCACATCTAAGGCTGCCACAAAGAGGAAGGTCAAGATCTCTTCTTGCTTGATTTGGATGTAATATTTCTATTAATGCAGCTCAAAACCGTTTTGTAAGCCATCCTGAGCGCGTGGCAATAGGATGGGAAATAAAAGCCTGTAATAAATAAATAAATAGATAGATAGATAAAAATGCATTTGCCTATTTTGCCTCAGTATCACACTGTTGACTCATATTTAGCTTGTGACCTACAATAATTCTAAAAACCTTCTATTGAGCTAAGTATCTTCTGTCTGGTAATGATGCATTTAGTTTCCTTTCTAGGTGCAAAACTCAGCATTTGTCCCCATTAATTTTCATTCTGTTGTTTTCAGCCTAGTGGTTTCATAAACATCTTGCTCTGCTGCTTACCCAGGACCACAAAATAGGAACACAAAAGAAGCAGTTTTGTCAGACTTGTGGCTGGCCATAATACAAAGCTAGTGACTGGAGGTTTTGCACCCATCCAGCTTGAGGGATCATGAGGGCAGCTGGTTTGCCACCGAGTCCTGGACTAGACAGACCTTTGGTCTGATCGGTGGATCAAATTGTGAACCAACAAATGCCTATATTTCCTCTAGTCACCATGAACACAGAAGAGGTAGAAAAAGTAGTAAATCAACTCAGGAATTACTGCCACACATTAGCTAACACTGATGTGGAATTGAGCACCAATTCATGCCAGACTCCTTCCTTTATGCCTGCCAAGTTGTTCCACCCCACCCACTTCCAAGCCCCCCCCCCATTTTCTAATCAATAGCTGAAATTGCTCTGAAATTGGTTTCTGTTGCTGAGAACTGTGGGTTTAAAAGAATCATTTAACAAGCTGCAATTAAAGGTTGCACCCAGAACAGTTCTCAAATTGCTCAAAGTGCCTGTGGCCCAAACAGGCTGCTTGTCCATGAACTAGCACAATAAAATCGAGTCCACATTTCCTATAGTATCAGTAACAAGCTGCAAAGAAACACTTGAATACAGCCATTATGGCATATATTAATACATACCTAACAAGACAATACTTAAACCCCCCACACATTTTAGACTGAAAGTGAGGCCTCACGTGATTAGATGCTCTTCCCACACAAAATCATGATTTTCCAAGGCAGTCTAGTAAGAAGGCTACCCTGGAAACGCTGCCCCAGTGTGACAGATTTTTACGTGCAAGATTATTTTTTGTATTGCATGGATTTTTGTGTTGCTCTCACCTGCAGTTTTCAATGGAGACCTTTTCCCTTTTTTTCCTTTTACATACCCATGCATACATATCTGTGCATTCTTAATTAATCCTTACTGTGTAATTCTTACTGTGCAATACAAAAATCAAAGAAAAAGCCACACCACTAAAGAAAAAACAAAATGGTGCGGTTTCGGCCACACGTGCGTGCATGTTGGGGGACGCATTTCAGGGCAAAATGGGTTGAAGTGCTGGCCTGGATCCGACTCGAGACAGTACGCAGTGACACTGGAGTAAAGAAAACTACCAGGCTAGGCCTACGCAATGAGCACTCTGTGTAGCTTGGCCCACAGTTAGGGGGAGTTTTGTTCAAATATTAGGTCGGGGTGGGGGAGAAGATCAGGAAGTGTTCCAGAAATGCGCTGGCAGGACTTTGTTTTAGCCGAATGTTCTGAAGCAGCCCATTACTGGTTTTATTCCTCCGGGGCTATGTCCGAAATGCCTATGTATGGTTCAAAACGAACACGTGTCAATTTCTTGCCGTCAGCACACAGACAGAGCCTATGGCGGAACCCAGGAAACTGCTCGTCCCCCTCCCGGTCCTTTCCACCCGCTTTTGTCTTTCCTTTCCCCCTTTTCAGCCTGCAAAACCTACCCGGAGCCGCAGCGGAGGGCGACTCGCCGCTCATGACCCGGCAGGGGAGACGCCGGCGGGGAAGAGGACAGCCCGGGGAATCGGCCCTCGAACGCGGCGGCGGGACGGCCGCGAAACGCGAACGCTCCACGCAGCGCCGGTCTCTCCGCGCCAGGCCCGCCTCGCCCGCCCCGCGAGAAGGCCGCCCCTCAGAGCGGCGCCGGCAGCCGCCCTTCCGCGAAGGAGACGCAGGCGGCGCGTCCCTCCGCTGTTCCGGTTTCCTCTCCGCCCTCGCGCGGCGCGGCGCGCCCTCTGCGGCCCCGGAGACGCGGCGCGCCGGCGGCGGCCGTTACCGAGCGCTCGGCGTTCTGCGTCCTCACCTCTCGAGTCTTCCGTGCGAGGTCACCGTGCTGTCCCGGTGAGACGTTCCCCTGGCGAGCCCGCCCAGGATCGCTCGCGAGCAGGCGGAATCTTCTTTCCTGCCGCTTGGGGGAGATCGAAGGAGAATACGGAGAAGCCACGTGCCCAAGATCCTGCAGGCGATCCTGCGCCTCTTCCAGATCAAAGGGTTTCGCGTATGACGTGGGAGCAAACCCGGGTTTTCAGCGGAGAGTCCACCTGTCGTAGCAGGTGAAGCGAGTGGTAGCTCGTGGGCCCACACAAACATACTCCTTTCCAAATACAGGTTCATCGTATTCGCGTCTTGCGCGTTTGTGTGAATGCAGAACACGTGTGGATCAGTCTTTTAAAAAACGCCAGAGGGAGCAAGCCATGGTGCAGCAGGGCATAAATCTCACAGGCATTTCAGATATGCAACACTGAAAGAAAAACGCATTAAGTATGATACAATAATCCAAATATTAAGCTAAATTTCCAAGTCTAGAATTATTTAAGACTCAGAACACTTTGGCAGGCAAAGAGTAGATAGGCATCGTGTTAGGACAGCTGGGATTTTGCAGGATTCCAAATCTAGACCACCCTTTGGCAGCCTAAGTCTCCCCTGGGCACTCCTGCTAATTGTGTTCAGCTGGGTACTGCCCTCTAACCAAGGCGCTGTTAGGATGCAGTGGTACCAGTGCTTTTTTTGTAAGAAAAATGGTGCCGGAACTCATAAAATTATTTACCTTTCGCATGTAGTCAATCACTGTACACCCACACTCGTCAGTTGTGTAACGAAACATAATGGTCGCCGCCCGCAGTAAGCATTCGGCGCACGATCACAAGACCAATCACAAGCCGAGCAGCGCCACAAGCCGAGCAGCGCCATCACAACCAGTGCGGACGAAGTGTGCATGCATCGGATTCGACACACAAGCAGCCCCGCCATTTTAATGATTTTGTCGCCGACCTGCTATGCTCGACAGCGATTCAAATCCACGTGGACCAAACAGCAAATTTCAAAAGTTATTTTTAAAACTTGGAAAATCTGTCGAAAAAAGGTGCCAAAAAAAAGCACTACTGTAGGTCCACAATGACCGATTAAGACTTGGATGACCTTCTGCCCTTGCAATACCTCCTTTGCACCTAGTCTGGAAAGAAAGTTCTCGTGCCTGTTGAAGCAGGCTGAATGTGAGACTGAATCCTCAGCTTTCATGTGTGGGGAAACAACCAGCTCAAGATGTCGCTCGGGCAAGTAGGACACTTAAGAAACGGGTCTTGATCCTTCTATTGCTCGCTCCGATACAAGCAAGCAGTATTGGAGTTGTTAGGTAAACAAAAACAGTAAGTGTGGTTAGCGTGACCATTACAGCTCCCTCCTCTTCATAATTTGGCCACCCAGCGAGCACAATGCTAATGGGTGGCTTTCCAACAAATCCAAAAATAAATAAAGAAATTGCAAAGAAAGGTCAAATTAGGCATGGGACTCCGGCATTGCAAGTTCCATGAAATGGATTTCCATCTCACCTTTCAAGCTCAGGAGTCCGTAAATTTGGTTCCGTAATTCCATCTTTATAATATGTGGTGATTGGCAGATTGCTTACCTGTAACTGTTGTTCTTTGAACGGTCATCTGTGCACTCACATATGGGCTTCTGCACCTGCGCAAGGCTTAGATGAGGAAAAACTTAACAGCGGAGCTTGCCAGAGTGGGTGGGAGACCCTCCCCTTCCGGTTCCTGGGTATATAAGTGAGGGGTTCCTGCCCAGTCCCTCAGTTGCCTTGAAGACCATCATGAGTCCCTGGAAGCCAAAGGAAAGAGAACAAGAGAGAGGTATTGATCCTGCCCAGACCCTGCGCTACAGGGGGACTTGGTGTCAGAGTCTCAGTGGTGGGCAGTGAAGTCGATGGTTGGCCAGCATCAAACCATGGCGTCAGCGCTTGTTTGGTGTTGAGTGGAGTCAGCAGTCTCAGGGTTGGTTGTCGTCACAGTAGTGGCGCTGCTGGGTGCTTGGCTTGGCCCAGCACTGGTTGGTGTCAGGGTTTCTGGTGGTGTTGAGTCTCACTTGCCCTCTCGGTGGTTCTCATGGCGGGTGATGATAGCAGAGAGGGGCTCAACTGAGCAGCCGGAGTGCTCCGACAGCTTGTCTAGGTAGGTGGAGGCCAGAGACCATGGGATGTCATGGTCCCAGTCAAGCAGGGAGAGTGGGAAAGTTCCTGTGGCCCCTGGGGCCTGCATCGTGCAGTGAGAGTGGGGTTATGGGGTGCTTGGACAGGAGGTGGAGTTGGGGTGCTCTGCCAGGAGGTCAACTGTATGCAGGGGAGGTCTCCCTGGACCAAGGGCGAGGGTGGTGGCCCAGTGATTGGTAGTGGCTTCGGTCAGCGGGTCGCCTGGTTGCAGGGTTGGTGGCTGACTGCTGTGGGCTTGAGAAATGGTGGCCAAAGTGTGGCACCTCTTTTTGGGAGGGGTGGTGGCCCTAGTCTTGGTTGCGGTGGTGGCCATTTTCGTGGTCATGGCAGTCATCTTCTTGGTCCTCCTTCCTGGCCTCGTGGTCTTGGCATCTTCAGAAGCAGAAGGCTCCTCCATGTCCTGCCTAGACAAATCAGCCATGTGGAGGGCCCTCTTCCAGCAGCAGGGTTTAAGCCAGTCTGCCTGCTGCCAGCATGTTTGCTTTTTAAAAGCCTGGCAGTGGGGTCAAGTCTTGACTGCCCCTCGCCGAGGCAGAGGAGGCACTGAGGCTGTTCGTCTCGACGGCAGACAGACCTCACACAAGGAGCAGCCGTGAAATGCCCTGGACGCCATTGCACAGTCAGGGAGGCAACAAGAGAGAAGAGAGGAAGGGTGATAGGAAAGCTGGTAGGAAAGTATATATTTTTGGTGAGAAGAGTTTCTCTTATTCTTTAGAAAGAGTGAACAAAGGAACAGCTAAGAGAAGACACAAGGAGAAGCAGAAATAACCATGAAGGGGCTTAACAGATGCAAAGGCACAAGGAGTGAAGAATTCCCAATCTGTGTGATGTGTAGTCAGAAAGGAACTGAGGGAGTGGGTGGGAACCCCTCCCTTATATCCTATACCTGGGAATCGGAAGGGGAGGGTCTCCCACCTACTCCGGCATGCTGAGCTGTTGGAGGTTTTCCCAATCCAGCCCTGGCACAGGTACAGAAGCCCGTGTGTGATGCACAGAGACCACGAAGAAATTTGTCAACAAATTTCATTACAACATACTGTAATGGATGATCTATGCCATGAACAACTGGCCTGGTAGGCAGCTTGAAGATGCCAGAGTAGGGTGGTAGCCCTCATCTATTGGCAGGAATGGACTGTTCACATATATCACCAAGTTTGAGGCACGGCACTGATGGCCAACGTGTTATTCAGCCTCATTCAAGATGCTGCTTTATCAAATCATGTGGGGCCCAATTATTTCAGGGAATATTCTCTTGTATGATCCTTCCAGGTTCTCGAGATTTGCCGAAACCTTACTTTGGGATTCCATTTAATGGGGACTTCAGGTTAGTTTCTGGCGGGATCCAGGCTCTTTCAGGAGCAGCACTATTACTGATCTTTAATGCTACTGCCTGATCTCTACAGCTATTTTTCTGAAATTAGGCATCTCCTCTGTAGTGGTCTGCTCTGCCCATGCAGTTTTGCAGTTACTCACATCTGTTGATTTCCCATTATAGTTAACAGGAAAGTCATCTGAAGTGTTGGCAGATATGAACCAAAACATGATGCCAGTCCAAACCTTGGGAGTTGATGTAACCTGTTTTCCAAGCAAATTAATGAATTTTGAGAGGCAGGCGGGTCCCCTCCCCACCGTCCTACTAAATAATCTAGTGAAGATCATGCACTGCAGTGAGTCTGTGAAGTCACAAGGAGGAAGGTGTTCCTGTCCTATTTCTAAGTTACCTGGTACTTATTCTTATCACTATTCCAACATGCATTTAAATAAGAGTCATCTAATTCTGCAGTTAAACTTATATCTGATGAAGAGGGGCTTTGAATGCACTGTGATTTTGAAACAGAGAAAAGGAAACAGAGAAAAGGATGAAGCAGACCAAATATTTGTTGCAGAAACTGCTAAAAGTTGTGTGGATTTCTTAAGTATTTATTACTATGGCTATATAAAAATCCATGTATATATACTAAAAGGAGTCCCTTTATGGGTGCCACTGGAGGTGCCAATTTGAGATTCCTCAGCCATGGTGCAAATAGAATGCAAGTTTACATATATAGATTGGCTGTTTTTCAGCTACCTTTTAACTGCAGATCAGATTTTGAGTGAACAGTTAGAAAGTGACTTTTTATATACTTCACATGCTTATTTCTGATTCTTTAAAACATAAGGATTTATTTTCTTACTGTAACCAAGGCCAGATTTTTCAGCACTTGTGTTTTACTGTTATTTAAATTGACTGTCCAAAGGATGGGCAAAGTTCAAAGCTGTTTTTAACAGGAACCCCACAATCTGCACAGCAAGTGCCAGGTTGAAAAGCGCACACTTAGAATGAAAGAAGGAGGTGCCTCTGAGCACATTCAGAACTTGGAAATTTGTATTCAGTGCTAGAAATGAACTGAGTCCACAGTCCTTTCATACAGGGGACCATTCCTGGTTACTTCAACTTTCTTCAGGTCAGCAGTCTGATTTAGGTGGAAAAGGTAATTTTATTGTACCCAGTGCCAGGCAATTGGGGGTTTGAAATGCTTGCTGTTCTGCTAGAAATTACCCAGATATCTATTGGTAGTTCCCAGACTACCTTCTGTCCGTCCACTCATCCCTTAATCTCCCAGTTGTACTCCCCATTCTATACAACAGAAAGCATTGCAGATTAAATCCAAAAGCACTTATCTATCAAACCTTTGAAAGTATCAGGGAGGATAATTTAAGATTAAATGTTTTATTTAATATGATCCTCCAGGCTGTTACAGTGGTTCATATAGATTAGAAAATCAAAATAAAGTTGACAATGAATTTACTATTAACATGTAGACAACTAACACAGAAAGAAAAAACACAGACATTAAATGGTTCAAACCACTTTTATAATAATAATGAAAATAATAATAATAGTTCCATGTTTGTAAAACAGTAATCATGCTAGGTAAAGTGCTGCAAAATACTTAAAATTATTTAAGACTTTTGTAAAATTCCAGTTTCTGGTTATGTGGATAGATGGTGCCCAAAATGCTGCACTGCTTCTTTAATAAAAGTAAATTTGTAAAGACATACCTGTAAATATGTGTGGCTTAAATAGTCATGAGAATCAAACCACACACATAAAGAACAAAATGTACATTTTACTCATTAGAATCTACCTCCACTATTTAATCTTTAACTGTGTGTTCCAAAAAGATTTCTATATAAAAGTTGATATTCAATTTGTATAATTAATTAATTAAAGGATTCCAATCAAAGCCAAACACATACCTAACTCTTGTCTATTGAGTTCAATGGGCAAAAGTGCTTTCACATGCTCTTTTTATTTAATGGTTCTGCTAGACACAACTATTAAGCTGTACCCCACAACAATGCAACACCCATTTAGACCGAACGGAGACTCAAATGAAATACTCAGTCTTTCATGACCATCCTCAACATCTCTGCAAGTACTTATTCTAAGGAAATGTTGATCTGTAACGTACTTTACATTTGAACTTTGTTATACAGAAGCAGCTGATTTTTACAGATTTTGGGGGGGGGCTTGGAGTTGGGGTGGGGGGAAGATACCAAATTCTGTAACATGTAGACTTCAGTATATGTTGGCTGAATTTATGCTCTAGGTGGAAAGTATAGGAGAGGTTAAAGGGACTGCCAGAAGTAGTTCGATATTAACTTCTGTCTGCAGTATAGACATCACTAAATACTAGAATTATTAGCAGGGATTTTAAGCGCTGTTACATTTAATGTTGGTGATATACCACCAGAAGACCACCACCCTTGTAAGTCATCTTGCAAGTGGTTATGTAACAAACACTAGCCCCAAATCCACACTATTATAGTTCTTCAAGAAGTTCCTTTGTTCAGTTCTTATGAGAGATGATATGCCCGTGCTTCCATGAAGGAGATATATGGAAAAGTTTGAAGGATAGATAGAGATATTAAATAGGTTAAACACCAGGATGGGCCATCCAGAGATAATTTGAACACTGTCATTCTTAACCTTTCATTTGTTAAAAGTAAATTCCAGTCTGTTGTTTCTAAAAGCAGGCACTGCAAGCTAAGCATTTAAAGCCAATTCTGTCCATGTTGATTTGCAAACAACTCCTCCTGCTTTCAATGCAATTTACTTTCAAGTATGTATGCTTAGGATTCAGCCTCTTGTTCCCTCAGGAGGATGTTTCACTGCATGTAAACATAGATGCTTCCTAAACAGTACACTTAGCAATTCAGCCTTAACTGTTTATCAGTTCAGCTGTGAGGTTCCAAGGGGTAATTCTTATATTACAATTCTGAGTTGCAAAAAGACCCTGGAGAGAATTAAGTAAACTGTCATTTTATAGAATTTGGACATCCTTATATTTACTATTTCTCATGAGTAAGCACATGTTTAAACCATGTGCCAAATCCTTGGATGTTCTTTGTGTAATTCTTTGGATCCCAGCCTGTATGTTAGAACCATTAAAAGCCAACCTCCAAATCTAACACATCTTTTTTTCTGTGTAAAATTCTGGAGGTAGGGGGAGGTGGGAAATCAGTGCAGCTACACAAATATTTTCAGAACCGAGGTTTTTATGTTATACTCTTAGGATTGTACCTTATCTTGATACCAGAAAGAGAATTGTTTACAAGAAGTCTCAAGCAGACATTTCAGCTGCTTTTGGTAATGAATGGAACTTCATTCCTTAGAAGAGTCCCACTATATCTGATTATTTGGAAATCCCTGAAGCATTTCTTAAACAAAACAATAAAGTGCACAGAGTTACAATTTACAACACAACTGGTATGAGCTGGGAAGATGCTCTACCAGTTTACTCACGTATCTTCTTTTAGCTCCTTTCTGCTCTCCCTTCAAGTAGCCTCAACCCTTTAACAGTGCAAACGAGTCCATCCTTGCTTGGATATAAATCCATTGAATTTAATGGAATTTACTCTCAAGTGGGTGTATTTAGGATTATGGCCTTGTCCTTATGATGGATAAAGTTGTATTAGCTGTACCTTCATGAAAAGGAAGCATGTGCTTAGTAACAGGTATGAGCTTCTCCTTAGTGTACCTCTGTTTAAGAAGAATTGTACACTGTAAGGTGGAAGTGTTTTCCCATATCCCTTTAAAAAATCTGAGAAAACTAGTATATTTGTGGAAGCATGTTTAAGTAGTGATAACTCAGAATCCTGTATTAAGTCCTGTTTTTTCCTGGAAGAGGTTGCAATGCTAATCACACTTGCTATGCAGCAAGTCCTCCTGACCTCAGCAGGTCTTACTCCAGAGTACTGATGCGTTTAGGATCATGCTGAAGTCCCTCTGATTTGCGGGATCTTGAATCCACTTCCACCCAATGTGACTCTAGGCTAAAGTATCGAGGCACCAGCTTGATCAAAGGAAAACATGGTTTCTATGCCTCATAGAGCCACAAGCACAATCCGTGGTAAGCAAGTGTCTATCTGAGTCTGTAGTATTTTGCAAATTTCCAGATCCTTTTTGCACTCTTTGTGATTGAGGACAACTGTTTTAGTTGGTGCAGCTGGAGTGTGGTGACATTTTCATCCTGCCAAAAGGTATAGGGACAACTGACCCAGCTACTTTGGAGTGAGAGCAGACACCGGGTTGCTTGGTCTTCTCTGTACAGGGTCTTATTAAACACTTTGGATAGGGAAGGAAGGATGAGAAGAACTGACACTGAACTACTAGCATCACATTCTTCCCAAGTCAGTGTATTGTGCAGTGGTATTTGCTATACATGTTGCCTAGCGAATGCAGCAGCTATGCCAGAAGAGGAGAACCACCCTATACACTGGGGCTGTCCTTTTGACAGGTCACAGAACAGTAATTTCTACCTGTTAGAATGCCAGTTAAAATGTTAAACAGCTTGAGATTAGTCAAAATAGCATATCTGGTCCCTCAGTTCTGATGGCTTTTTATACCATACTATTAGAACTAGTAATTCTTTTAACTTTGGTCTACCTTGATAAGGCACTGCCTGTTACCACCAATTTTAAAGGTAAACCCAAACCACAAAACTTAGAAGAGTTATGTTAAAGGTGACCCAAGGTCAGCCACAGAATATTTGGGGTGTTAAAGTTAGGAGGGTTTTATGGCAAGACCCTCTACTTATATTCCAGGAATATTCTGCAGCTGTAGTTCTTGCAGAATTGAATACAGCAAGTCTGATTTTAAAGGTAATCAAATACTTACTTTCTAGGACAAAAGAACATAACATTGATGGAACTGGAAGCAAACAGACTGCTGACTCCATTCAAAAGTGAATTTTTCCCTGTTCCCCCACCCCTAAATCCAGCCCCACTCCACATATACAAATGCTACATGTAGATGGCATATATATCTCAGACATAATGTTTTTGTTTTCCTCTGTGGGTCTAATACGAGACAGTATGTGGAAGCATGAAATCTCACCATTTTGTCCGGCTCCAAAGCCTGTAAGAATGGACATAATTGAAAATGCCTCACACTGCCTAGCCACAAGAATATCTGGGGCTTAGAACAGGCAACACGAAATATGACAATTGATTCTGATGGTGTCTGGATTAGCCCATCAGAGATATTTGAAAAAAGGGTCCAGACACTTGTTTACTCTTGAGGTTGAAATATTCTGCTACATAGTAGGCAACTAGGATATGATGGCTTCTTGATTCCTCTTGATATTTCCTCTCCCTGAAGCACTGCTGCCTAAATGTTTGAAAAGTAAGAGTAAACAGGCTGGAGGTGAAGAGGATTTGGTTACAGCCAAAAGGAGAGCTACATTTGGCAATTTTAACATATCTGTATATTTAAAATTCTTGCCTCTTAAATTCCTTTGAGACAAAATAATGGGACAGGTTTTTCACTTCTATGTCATCACTATCAAAAACAAAACTACCACCATCAAGTCAGCTATAACAAGTTAGTTCACTCTGCATGAAGGACATTACAGCACATCTAAAATAATAAAGCCTACAGCTCATCTTTTTTCTTTTTTTTTTGCATTTCATGTTGTCTATATTTTGTTTTTGCTATATGATTAAGCACCTCCAGTTTCCACATTAATGGCCCCCAAGCAGGTTTGAGAGGAAGCCTGAGGACTTCTTCTTTTTTTGCGGTTCTGCCTCTTGGCTTTTGGTAAGCCCCAGTTCACTTTCCATCTGCTCCAGCTCCGACTGGTCAAGAAGTTCAAAATCATCTCCTTCCTCTGTGTCTGTCTCTTCATTTAAATTTGGCTCTGCTTGGATAGACTGCAACTGGTCTCTGACAGCTGCTGACACCACGGATGTAACAACATCGCTGGCAATGGCTCTTACTAAGTTGAAGGCCTGGTCATTGATCAGAGGCAAGGAGAGGCCTGCTGCAGAGTGCCCCTCCTTGGCTTCCCTGGTACCCTGATCTGCTGCTGCAGGGCGATGGTCCTTTTTTCTGTCTTGCTGGACAGGCAAGCCAAGGCTCGAATCATCCTCATCATTTGTTCCTGCACCGTTTTCTACAGATGGAAATTCTGCAAGATCTTTTGCAAAAGCTTCCTCGTGATCACTTGGTCGATCAAAATCTATTAAATGATTAACAGAAGAAGCTGTTATAAATGAGAAGGCCCCACAACAACCATCTGCAATTTTGTTTCTGTGACCAGCTGCTGCAGTTTCCTAAAGAAATACTAAATTTCCTTGAGAAATGTCTCATCATCTTTATTCTTACGAAGAACTCAAGGTGGCTTATTTAGCACCATCAATAAAAGCCACTTCTGCTCAAGTTGTAATCAAACTCTCAAATGTTGGTCTATAAGTCAAATTAGAAGGACTGAATAATGTGAAAATCGTTACACATTGTAACTGATGAAATTATGCGATTCACCTATGTAATACAGGTTATACTAGCAGTGCCATGACTGAAGTTGGGAGGAAAAGGAAAATTGACAGATCTAGAGAAGTGTTTAAAAAAAAAGCAGCTGGATTCCATGTTGCAAGTTAGGATTAAAGGTGGTTTTTATCTGGAAAGGTTTATACACAGGCAACCAATACGCTGCAACTTATTTCAATGTAGTTCAATTTCTTTTGACGTATTTTATTCCTTTCTTACATGAGCTTCCTGGACACCCCCCATCTAGGTTTATGCCTACTTATTTTATTATTTATTATTTGATTGCTAGCACACCCCATTAGCTGCATGGCTCCCTGGGTGGGTCACAATAATAAAACCATGTAAAACAATATAAAACATAATAATCAAATAAAAATAAACAAGTAAGTACATCCTACCTCTGCAGAACCAATAATTTTATAAAAGGCATATCACATTCTATTAAAATACCCTTAAAAACAGATTAACACCAAAAAAATCTTTGACTGAAAGGAATATAAAGAGGGCATCAGGTGAACCTCTCTCGGAAGCTCATTCCAGAGTTGTGGTGCCACTCCCAAAAAGGTTCTTCTTGTTGCCACCCTTATATCCTGAGGAGGGGGCTCCCTCAGATACAGATCTAAGGGGCCGGATAGGTACATATGGGAAAAGGCATTCTTTTATATACCTGGCCACAAGCTATTTAGGGCTTTAAATACTCATGTTAATATCTTAAGTGACTCCAAAACATCAAGCACACCTAAACTTCCCCCCTCCCCTGTTTTGCATTCTATTTTCATCTTTATGAGAAACTGAAAAGGGGACACTGCTATTGTATAGTTAGAAGATGTATATAACAAAACAGAACAGATATTTTGAGAAAAGGGAAATAATTTAAAGTAATTTTGAAAAATTCATTCTGAATACACCTAGTATAGGGGTGTGGTGGGGTGCTTTTGCTTTTTTGCTTTTGCATTAACACAAAAACATCTGTTTAGGAGAAGCTCCAGGCTTGCATCACATAGGTTGTATCCAATGTTGTCTAAAGAAGGCATCCCTGGATCCAGGGGTGGTTGCCAATTATAGACCGGTGGCCAACATTCCATTCCTGGGCAAGGTGCTAGAGTGGGTGGTGGCAGGACAAATCCAGGCACTCTTGGATGAAACTGATTATCTGGACCCATTTCAGTCCGGCTTCAGACCCGGGTACGGTACTGAACCTGCCTTGGTAGCCCTGTACGATGACCTGTGCAGGGAGAAGGACAGGGGGAGTGCGTCCCTGTTGGTTCTCCTGGACCTCTCAGCGGCTTTTGATACGATCGACCATGGTATCCTTCTGGATGGGCTAGTGGGATTGGGGGTCAGAGGCACCGCTTTGCAGTGGTTCCGCTCCTATCTCAACGGCCGATTCCAGAAGGTGGTGCTGGGGGACTATGGCTCTGCACCATGGCAGTTATGCCATGGAGTTCCGCAGGGGTCCATTTTGTCCCCCTTGCTATTAAACATCTACATGAAACCGCTGGGAGAGGTCATCAGGAGGTGTGGGCTGCGGAGTCATCAGTACGCTGACGATACCCAGCTCTGCCTCTCATTCTTCACCAATCCAGGTGAGGCAGTGGCTGTGCTGAACCGATGCCTGGCTGAGGTAATGGGCTGGACAAGGGCCAATAAACTGAAGCTCAATCCAGATAAGACGGAGGTTCTGTTGGTGGGTGGTTCGGGCTTCGGGGTGGGGGACTCAGGCCTTGCCCTAAATAGGGTTGCACTCCCTCTGAGGGACAGGGTTCGCAGCTTGGGAGTGCTCCTCAACCCTGAGCTGTTGTTAGAAGCTCAGGTGATGGCGGTGGTGAGGAGCGCCTTCCTTCAGCTCCGGCTGATCCATCAGCTGCGTCCCTATCTGGAGAACGACTGCCTGGCGACAGTGACCCATACGTTGGTAACTTCCCGACTAGATTTCTGTAACGCACTCTACGTGGGGCTGCCCTTGAAGACGATCTGGATACTTCAGTTGGTGCAAAATAGAGCTGCCAGGTTGCTGACGGGGACTGGGTGTTGTTCTCATATAACCCCAGTTCTCCGTCAGCTTCACTGGCTCCCGATTGAAGCCCGGCCCCAATTCAAGGTGTTGGTTATGACCTATAAAGCCCTTAACAGCTTGGGTCCTGGTTATCTAAAGGAACGTCTGCGTCCATATATGCCCGCCCACCCCCTACGTTCGGCAGCGGATGCCCTTCTCCGGGAACCCCCTGTGAAGGATATTAGGAGGGTGAGTACCCAGAGCAGGGCCTTTTCTGCGGTGGCACCCCACCTATGGAATGCGGTCCCCAGAGAGGTCCGCCAGGCGCCGTCATTTGCTTTTCGGAGCTAGGCGAAGACCTTTTTATTTAAAAGTTATTTTAACTGTTAATTTATTATTATTGTATTTATAGATTTTAATATATAGCCGAGATGGTACCAGTTTTTAAATTATTGATTGTATTTTATGTATGTTGTGAGCTGCCCCGAGGCTTTGTTGCGATGGGGGCGGCATAGAAATGTTTTAAATAAATAAATAAATACTGCAAAATCATTTATTTCAATAAGTCTTTTCTAAATAGGACCAACATGGGATGTAATCCAAACTAAACTAAATGTATTTGAGAATGAGAACAGTTAGACTGCTAGAATGCTGGAAGACTTGAAAAAATACATGCCATCGGATGTATCTGTCTGCGGAGTGTTTCCCTCTGATAGATTGAAAGTCCCATTGTCAGTCCAAGATACCTCTGATATGTCAGTATCCGATACAGACATCTCTTTGGCTACAACTGCAGGGCTAACCTGTATTTTGAAAAACCAAAGTATCAATTGCAGCACTCCTTAACTGTGGACTAAATTGAGTAACTACACGTTTAAAACCTGGGAAGCTATCCCTTTACATCCTCAGGAAACGTAAAACTTTTAACTATAGATACAAGGAACAAAGGAATCCCAGCAGCAATTCAAAACTCAGTTATACAGCTGCTTCAGTACATATTAAATGTGCGTTTGCTTGAACTAAAAAAGCAAAACTTGTGAGAATGGTGAAGATATGTGTATATTCTCATCATTTGCTAGACAAGCTAGGAACACAACACTTTCTACAATTAATAGTTCATCTACAAGCAGTAATGACAAAAAAGGAATGCAAGAACTTTGAGGGTAACTCAGCCCTCTATACTTGCACCTAATCTAAACATGTGTTGCAACAGATCTTCAATAATATTTCTCATGCTATAATGAAGTATGAGTAAATAGGTAAAAATAGGTCCAATTAAGTATCCTTAGAATTTTAGGTGCCCAAAGTAGATGTTCAGGGGATCAGGTTTGCCGTATCTTCACTGAGCTACCGCACAATATTTACATATTTCATTTATTGTTTACTTGCGTCAGAACCCCTGTGCACATGCCCTTTTGGTACAATTTGTACAGCACACAATTGAGGTGTACACATCTGCACACATCAGGGATAATTTGAAATGATTCTCAGTGTTTTAGCTTACAACTTCCATCAACCATATTTAATGGTGAGAGATGAATGCTGGTATAGACCAAAACATTTGGAGGGCTGCAAAACTACCCCAGCACAGTTCAAGATTACGAACATTGGCCCTTATTTAGATCTTAAACAGAAAGTGTAAAGAGCAGGTGGGACCCCGTGTCACAGGGAAAGGGCTAAAGGGATCCTAGAGTCACTCTGGCATGCACCTTAATGGCTGTGCAGGCCTTTTGACACTCACACCTGAAAACTCAGGATGCTGAAGAGCAACAGGGACTGTGCAATCCTATGGGGTCCCCCCCAGTCCTCCAAACTGGGAAGACTGCAGGTATCTCATACAGAAGGGGAGGAGCACGGACTGCATGGTTCTTTCTATGCTACCTGCAAAAGGGGGTGGGGGAATCCAAGCATGGATCCTCAGCTAGGAGTGCTGAGGAACTTTCCCACCTGTGGCTGGAAATCTGAAAAATCCTATGGCCACCTGAACATACTGTTAGAGACTGTATTCAAGGGCCTGTTTCTACCTGGGTGGGGAGATTGAAGGCCAGACCTGTTTTATGGCAAGGCCTGTAGCTTTAACAGGAAAAGCATCTCATGCCAAAAAATGGTTTAGAGAAAGAATGCTTCTCAAATTACTCAAGGCTGCAATCTTATGCATAATTACTTGGGAGTAAGTTCCCTTTGGTCTCAATGAAACAAGCCTCTGAGTAAATATACATGGGCTCAGGTCATCAGAAACTATTTAGAATTTAGAACTGTTTAGCACACATGCTTAGTGATGTGAGGAATTATTAGGGAAATAAGCTTTTCTCAGACAGCAAGAGAACAATCAGAATATTTATTTGTAGTCCAGAGAACTTAGTATATGAGCCAGCCAACCTTAGGACACAGAGCTGATATGTCTAGTTCACTGTCATCTTCTGTTTGCTTTGTTTTTATCATTTCTGCAAAAGAAGATTATAGTTAATTAACCTTCCCCACCTACTGAGCCAGTCAAGCATTTCTAGTCTTTTTTTTTTCTGCCATATTGATTCTTTAAAAAGGGTCGGTGTGGCATGGTGGTTTGAATGCTGGACTGGGACTCTGGAGATCTGGGTCCTAGTCCCCATTTGACCATGGAGTGACTTTGGGTCAGCAACTCATTCTCAGACTAACCTACATCACAGGGTTGTTGTGAGGATTAAACTGGGAGAAAGAGAACCTAGTAAGCTGCCTTGGGTTGCTTGTAAGAGCAAAACAGTTTGGATATAAATATAATGTCACAGTATTTGATTTGATTTGTACTGCACCTTTCTACCAAAAATGGCACTTAAGGCAACTTAGAGCCACTAATAAAACTTCATAACAATACTGAGAAAAAACCATTAAACCACAATTAAAAGAATTTAAAACAGAGCAGAATAAAAACAATCCAATGCAAAAGACCCATTTATAATTTGCATTAAAGACATGTGCATAATATGCTATTTATATATCAAATTTCATGTACACTGTGGTTAACAGCTCAAAAGTAGTAAACTTTCTATGAGACAGAATATTATTTCATTTTGAAAGCTTACCCTTCTACCTTATACTTCTTCATACCTATTTATATTGAAGAATAGATTGACAAAAGAAGCGCACCTATTTTTCCTATTAATATTCACAAAGGAAACTGTAATTACATGGGGGAACATATCTTCCAGCAGCTTGCTTACCAGCTCTCTCTTTCAGTTTTTGGTTGACATAGTCCCTAACACCGAAGTCCAGTTTCAGGAAAAATGACTTCATGTTGCTATACACCTTCTGTCCAAATTCATTGCATTTGAAGAGTGGACATAAGAAGGCACATAGTACTATAAGGAAAAGGAGAACAACAGGCATATTACATAATTTTACAATGACTAGGTACGAGTAGTATATGTTTGAGTCAACAGAAAGACTTCTTAAAAGATGTAAAATGATTTCTATGTAAAAGAATTTATAGTCAAAGTACATGCAAGTTAACCATTACATGAAGCACCGGGAGTATTTCCGAGTGGAAATGGTAGCATTGAAGTACCTTGCTATGGAATCTGGGATAAAGCGGTAGTAGAGCACTGTGACTAGGGGACTGAGCTTCAAACTAGGAAATCTGCGTTTCAAATACTTCCTCTGCCATAAAGCTCACTAGATTTCCCTAGGAAAGCTTGCCTTTCAGTCTCAAGCTCCCACTGGAAAGCTGGTGTGGTGCTAAGAGTGGTGGACCTGGGAGAGCCAGGTTCTAGTTCCCACTTGACCATGAAGCTCACTGGGTGACTTTGGGCCAATCGCTGCTCCTCAGCCTCCTACCCGAAAGGGTTGTTGTGAGGATAAAAATGGAGTGGAGAACTTTGTAAGCTGTGTTGGGTTTTGCACAAAAGTACAAAAGGAAAGATGTAAATGCAATATAATAATAATCTTCCAAGATAAAAACAGTCATATTGAGGATATTACCATTTAAAGGATTGCTGAATTTTTTTGTATAATTACACGAACCATCCTAAACAGTCTAGCACTGCAATCATATGCATTACTCAGATGTAAGTCCCATTGGACTTAATTACAGAGAAGCCTGCATTTACTGTATCCAAAAGCTCCATGGAAGTATATTAGCATGCTTTTAATGGAAATAAATGCTAACTTCTTGCTTCTTTTACACAAGTGAGCCAGATTTCTATGCTTCAGAAACAACTTCAGCTTTGTCAATTGCACATTTGCATCACAATTTTTTGCTGCTGGGAAAATATAATTTTGCTCTCTTGTTGGGCATCTTCATTGAAAACCACTTCTTGAGAATCAGAAGGAACTTACATAGAAGGTAGGAGAGTACAACTCCAGGAATGTAACTTCCCAAGATCGTGAAGAATGTACACACACTGCAGACCAGAAGGCAAAACTGTTAAAAAAAAGGGCAATGAGTAGTAATTAGATCATTGTTGCCATATTCATAAAATAGTTCTAAAGTGATCAGCCACTATTATCCGTAAAAGAATTAGAAGAGACAGGAAAATGCTCATCATGTCAGACGGCAGAATGTGTATAAACTGGATAAGCAGATGCTCATGCGGAGGGAAAAAAGTGGTTCTGTTTCTTTGTCTCTTCTTTATTATTTGCTCCACAAAAAGAGATTTGTCTGTGTGGTGGTGTACTTGCACCAAGTTTTTTCTGTAACTCAGTTGCACTCATCCTTCATCACTATGGTGCTTAACGAGGGGGCTGAGCCCTCCCTTCCGCTCTAAATGAAATTGTGGAGAAGGATAACAGCAGTAAGATACGGCCATGGGGATAGGGACAGCGCCTGCCACTCAAAACCCCTGCCTCACATTGCCAGGGTACTGGACATTGTGAAGACTCTGGCAAAGTGGGATACCAGAGATGTAGTAGGAGCTTTTGAAGAGTTTTGGGAGGTAGGGGGCTTGTGTTCTGTGGCCCCTGTGTCCAGAGTATCTGACTCGCCACTCCTACTTCAGACACTCCTTAGCTGCAAGAGAGATCTGTGCGTGTGTAACTCTTAAGCAAGACAGGTTTGACCTCTGACAAAGCTAACAGGGTCATCTAATTTTAGATCCCATATCCACATGTAGGCAACTTCTTCTAGAAACTGGTATTTCCCTATTTATTATGTAGAAGGCAGCTCAATAGTAGAAGTCAGGTCATTCCTGCTGCTAGTTGCAACCCTCCCCAAACAAACAAATACTTAGCTGGTTTTCCCACATTATTAATTTTAAGGCTCTGTAATTGTCCAATCCTACTGGAGACCTAACTGCAAGTTCATAGTGAGATCTGGTTGTACCGTATTTTGCCATCCCCAGCTGCATTATGAAAAGTACACTGGGAAAGGTGCTTGTCGGGCTGGAGAGAATGTTGCCACATGGCTTTCAGGAAAGGTGCAGCCAAGGACAATCCACGTGCTCCAACATCCTCTCCAAATATGGTAAGGGACCCTAGAGCATCCTTCTTGGACAACACATGGCATCTCTGAGGGAACACACATGGCCACCTGCAGCAACTAAACTGCACTGCACTTCATGCTATCAAACCAGGGGTACTCATAAAAATGGCAAGAAATTGTAAGATTTCCTTCCATTAAATTTCTTAACAATTCACAAACCATTTACACTTCCCTGCAGCCCTAAACTGTTCCAGTAATTTCTAGAGGAATAAAAACTGAGACCCAGTTATCTGGAAGTAAGGCACACTGAACTCAGTGGAAATTAGTTTTATGTAGGCAGGTACAGGACTGCAGGTTAATATCTTTATTTACTGACATCTGGTTGTATCTAATTATGGCATTCCATAAACAGAAGCAGTTCTGCCAGCAGAACTAGGAAGGGGCTATCTCCCCCTCCCCACCTTGCAACCATCGATGCGTCTTAAAATCTGCTCTGGGAGGTTTGGAAAACTTGAAGTTTCAGGCAGTTCAGAGGGTTGGGACAGAAGACGGGGAGAAAGTTCTGTTATGCTCATAGCCTTTGTCAGAGCAACACTGGATTAAAGCCCCTTCTACTGACAGAAACCACCAGTAAGTGTATTAATTGAAATCAGATAAATTGCAAGCCTCATTTTACCTTGCCAGGATTCTGATCTTTAAAGTGAGACATTTCTTGGAGAAATAGGAAGAAACTCATCACTGCATCTTCAATACACTGGTTCAGTCTAATTCTGTATTCAGATTTGGAATCAGTAACCTCCCACCTGAAAAATATGAATGAACATTAAATGGTCACCAAAATATCCTGTGCTCAAAATTCTAGTTGTTGGTTTTCTGGCAAATCTGAGGTATTATAATCATTAAAAGATTATAGATATCATTTTGTCCTAGGACTGGTAATGCACTAGAATATTCCTATGCTTTATTCTTCTGAGACATGCTATTCGCCGAGTATTTATCACCGTTGGTTTATCAGAAGAAAAATGAAAGACAGGAACAAAATTCACTGGATTTCCCCCCAACATATAATCTATAGCCTTGGAGTCTGAAGTATCAAAATGCAGATTGAACAAAATGCAGAAATGTTACATATATCTACAACTGCTTGCCCAACAATCTAAAGGTACAACTGTATGACTATTTAAAGAGCTGTAGGCCTTTTTACTTGTCTAAAACTGACACTGGACTGCACCCTAATACGTTTTCTTCCGGTTCACTTGCTGATTTCCCTCCTCGAATAATAAAATATGGCTGTATTTTGTTATCTGAAATTTGTTATGTACCTTAAATTACTCTGTCCTCTTGACATGGGGGAAACTTGGATTTTACATATAAAATAGGGTTTTAGATTTCTTTTAATCATCTTTGCTCATTTCCTACTTATGTGATTAAATGCATATTTAATTAGTACAATGTAAGTTAGACCTACAGGTTGGGAATTAATATATATTTGAAAATAAGAGTAAGAATATACCATTCCCCACAATACTTTGCTTCTTGCTATATGACAGTTTGATTAAATGTTTTTAAGTCTAGATGTTTTCAAAATGCCCTTGAAGCTTTTTCTTTGGCTCATGCACTTGTAAAGCCCTAGGAAGAGATCTTTTTTAAGTTTATGTAATTGTTGCAATTAACAAAGTTATGTTATCAGTTGTGTCTGTTCCCTCAGGAATTATATATGCAGAGGAAGACGAGAAGAGAGAAAGAATGGCTTTTGTATTACAGGCAAGGCCAGTGGAAGGAGAAAATATGTTGAAGAAAAGGCAAATGGGCTCGATAAAGAAAATAATGGACAATTTCTTAAAAGGAGAGGTTGGCTATCACAGGCAGGGCAGAAGAACAGATGTTGCAAGTTATTAGAAGACTTACAAGCCTAATGATAGAGACATTGGAAATTATGGGTAAGGTGTCACATTCCTGCTGTAAAGAACATCCTCCCAGGAAGTAGGTTCTGCATGGGACCATTTCTGCCATTTGCAACCATCAACTCTAAGGAATTCTAAAGATCTTGGGCTCTCTCCCACCAAGAAAGCATAAATCCTGTGCCATCCAAAGAGGCTTTTTGAAGGCACCAGGAGAGGATTGCGTAGATCAGCAAATATCTCCTTCCTGATCCACATTCACATTATGCTTTTACCTGGCCAGTCTAAGCTGCATATGTAAGTACGAATGGGCTTGTTCTCCCTTCCTAGGAGCTGGTTTGAGAAACACGGAGGATAAGCTTAGGGGCCTTTTCCCCAGGTCTATATCTTTTGCTTGAGAAACCATGGGAGCTAATGTCTCATGGGGTATCTGGCGCACCAAGCTTAGAGAAATAGTTCTCTAAAATTACCCTTAGATCAGGGTAATAAGGGAAACACATAATTTCTACTGGGTTTCTGAAGCTTTAGTGAGTGTTAACTGTGCAATGTATACCAAATTATACATCTGCTAACCAAGAACATCTTGGTTGTTTGTTTAATGTTTGTCTTTCAGGAGCTGCTGATCAGGTCTGGGACTTAAGCTAAGCCATGATGCCCTGGGTGCATCATGGGAAAGCTCAGTGACTAGCAGTGCCTCAATTACAAATGAGCTTAGTGGAACCCTGTGGCTCAGTGACACGTTCCTTGTATTGTCTCTTGTCTATAGCAGTGGCTTTCAACGTGGGCCATACAGCCCCCCAGGGAGCTATACCATATCTTGGGAGGGGCATAGTAAATGCCAGATTCCTAGGGAGCCACAGTATAGATGGTAAAGTACCTTTTTCCATCTAACAGCGATTACAAGGAGGGTCACAGAGGTAAATGAGGGGGGCATGAAGATAAAAGGTCGAGAACTCTTGGTCTAGAGCTCTGCTGAGCCAACTGAATTTTTACATGCTACGTTTGGCAGTTGAGGAATCTGCTGTTGTTGAGAACTTCTGAGAATGTTTTTGGTTTGTGCTCTGTGCATAGTTACAGTAGAAGCACTTTGTATGGGAAAGGTCATGTCAGCTGTCTGTTGTCTATGTATATGGGCTCTTGTCACTCTGTGTGCAGCTCTGGGGGTGGTGGGACTCCCTAGTGGTAAGCTTTCATTGAGTTAGTCAATTCTCCCCACAGCTTCAGTTTAGTAATAAAGTTTTACACCATTCCAGCAAACTTGGACTGTTTCTTATCACTACTTCTAATAAGATCCCATGAAAACTGCCTGATCAACTGAGCTTTTTCCTGCTTGGAATAAAGTTTTAACTATCAGTCTCTGACTATTTCATTTGCTACCAGCTTCTTTACTTCACTGCCTTGCTCAAGTCTTTAATTAAAAAAAAGGATTCTTTTTTGCCAACAGGCAGTCTTGTTTGTTAAGTCTTTCAGATTAATATCCCACTTTTTAACAACACTTATTTATTTAAAACAATATTTATCCTGCCCTTTACAGTGTCTCAGGGCAGTGAGCACCTTTTTGCTTCAAGACTGGTGTGTTTCAACAGCATTGTTCTTCTTCCATCTATAAATGAGTCCCAGGGTTTCTGTAGACTCTGAGCAAGACCAAGCCTTCACTGACCTTGTTATTCTCATGGGTTCATCTGTGATTAAACACTTGTGCACATACACCTAAAGATGTAAAACATGCATTTTCATCAGGATACCAGGCCATGGCCACAGTCCCCTGCCTCAAATACACAAAGTGACAAATTGCCCCCAAAGCCAACATCATTAAAGACCACAAACACAACTGCTACATCTTAAATTGTACTTGACATTTCTCCACAAGAGTTTTTCTTGCTCTCCAACTGAACTCAATCCTTTTTTTTTTCCAAACTCCTCCATAAGTCTGTCAGCGCTGGGAAGGACAAGAACTTTGCCACCCAGATTTACAGCTTCTATTCTTATGTGTGTGGCAGAAACGCCTGGAAGCTCATGATAACAAGAGGCAACAGGTGAACAAAATCAGTGGTCAAAAAGCACGGATGGTTCTGAATTCTTTCACTGCCGCTTGGCAAATCAAGATCAGAAAAGTTTTCTGCACCACTTCTTCCCAGCTCATACATTATTCTGACAAAGATTTTTAGCCCTAAAAACAACAGCAGCTTACCACGTGCAATAAAACATAGGGTTTAGAAAGGCCCACCCACTTTCTTACCCCTTTCTCTCCAGTTATAATGAAATGCCAAACAAAACTGGGTCCTTCTCTCTCTCTCTCTTGCTTACCCAGGCCCTCCCTGGCAGACCTTGAGATACAAAGTAAAGAGCACCACCTGCTTAAAAACGTTGCATTAAGATATCCCACCCTCTTCCTCTCCTCAAACATGCTGGCTAACATTTGTCACTCTGAGTATATCTGGATGGCAAGCAGAGTTGGGCAGTGACACTGCACCTGCCTGCCCTGCCCTGGCGCCTGTCCTGCATCTAAGTCACATAACTGGTGACTGTGCATGAAAGCCTCACAGCACATGATGTTTATCATCCCACTGCCCCCCCCCCCCCCGGAAAGGTCACAAAGTTTCTATGTATTCAGTTCTAAGGTCAGGAGTCAAGGATGTTTTTTCATGTACTTAAAGGTACATAACCCCTTCATGGATCATGAAGCTATGAGCTATGCCGTGCAGGGGCACCCAAGACGGACAGGTCATAGCAGAGAGCTCCGACAAAAGGTGATCCACTGGAGAAGGAAATGGCAACCCACTCCAGTATCCTCGCCATGAAAACCCCATGGACAGTATCAACAGGCAAAGAGATGACACCAGAAGATGAGCCCCTCAGGCTGGAATGTGTCCAATGTGCTACTGGGGAAGAGCAGAGGAGTAGCGCCAGAAAGAATGAAGTGGCTGGGTCAAAGCCAAAAGTGCACTCAGTTGTGGATGTATCTGGTGATGAAAGGAGAGTCTGATGCTGTAAAGATCTATACTCCATAGGAACCTGGAATGTAAGAACTATGAATTAAGGTAAGCTGGACGTGGTCAAACATGAGATGATAAGACTTAACATTGACATCTTGGGGATCAGCAAACTAAAATGGACAGGAATGGGTGAATTTAATTCAGATGACCATCAGGTATACTACTGTGGGCAAGCATCCCTCAGAAGAAATGGAGTACCCTTCATACTCAATAAAAGAGTAGGAAAAGCAGTACTGAGATACTATCTCCAAAATGACAAAACGATTTCAGTTTGAATCCAAAGCAAACCATTCAACATCACAGTAGTCCAAGTCTATGCCCCAACCACTGATGCTGAAGAGGCTGAAGTTAACTGGTTCTATGAAGGCCTAACACCTTCTAGAATTAACACCAAAAAATGGTGTCAATATTATCATGGGGGACTGGAATGCTAAAGCAGGAAGCCAAAAGATAACCAGAATAACAGGCAAGTTTGGCCGTGGAGTACAAAATGAAGCAGGGCACAGGCTGGTAGAATTTTGTCAAGAGAACTACCAGAACTACAGGCAGGATTTCGAAGAGATGGAGGAAATAGAGATCAATTGCCAACATACACTGGTTCATGGAGAAAGCTAAGGAGTTCCAGAAAAACATCTACTTCTGCTTCACTGACTATGTTAAAGCCTTTGATTGTGTGGATCACAACAAATTGTGGCAAGTTCTTAAAGAGATGGGAATACCAGACCATCTTATTTGTCTCTTGAGAAACCTGTATGTGGGTCAAGAAGCAACAGTGAGAACTGGACATGGAACTACTGATTGGTTCAAAATTAGGAAAGGAGTACAGCAAGGCTGTATACTGTCGCCCTGCCTATTTAACTTATATGCAGAGTACATTGTGCAAAAGGCTGGGCTAGATGAATCACAAATTGGAATTAAGATCAACAGCCTCAGATATGCAGATGATATCACTCTAATGGCAGAAAGTGAAGAGGAACTAAAGAGCCTCTTGATACAGGTGAAGGAGGAGAGCACAAAAGTTGGCTTGAAACTCAACATCAAGAAAACTAAGATCATGACATCCAGTCCTCTCACTTCCTGGCAAACAGATGGGAAGAAATGGAGGTAGTCATAGATTTTATTTTCCTGGGCTCCAAGATCACCGCAGATGGGGACTGCAGCCAAGAAATTAAAAGACGCTTGCTCCTGGGGAGGAAAGATATGGAAAATCTAGACAGCATACTAAAAAGCAGAGACATCTCCCTGCCAACAAAAGTGCATATAGTCAAGGCTACGGTTTTCCCAGTTGCATTGTATGGCTGTGAAAGCTGGACCGTAAGGAAGGCTGAGCGCCAAAGAATTGAGGCCTTTGAATTGTGGTGCTGGAGGAGACTCCTGCGAGTCCCTTGGGCTGCAAGGAGATCAAATCAGTCAGTCTTAGAGGAGATCAACCCTGACTGCTCTTTAGAAGGCCAGATACTGAAGATGAAACTCAAATACTTTGGCCACCTAATGAGAAGGAAGGAGTCCCTGGAGAAGAGCCTAATGCTGGGAACAATAGATGGCAAAAGAAAAAGGGGATGGCAGAGGATGAGGTGGCTAGATGGAGTCACTGAAGCAGTTGGTGTGAGCTTAGGTGGACTCCAGGGTATGGTGAAGGACAGGAGAGCATGGAGGAATGTTGTCCATGGGGTAGCGATAGGTCGGACGTGACTTTGCTAAACAACAACAAGGGTGCACAAATAGGTGCTGATTTCCCCTAGCTTATGAAGGCTGAGGTGGGAGAGATGGAACTGAATGGCCTCAGTGCATGCTATGCACTACCCTTTGGATCCCAGCCTAAGTTAGACACTGCCTTTTGCTTTATGCATCAAAAGTAGGTGGAGTCCTGCCTCACATTGGCTGTGTCCAGTTTACCCTTCTTGCAAACAGCAATTTTGGTAACTTGCAGTCACATTCCTACATGCCTATTCTAGGCTAATCCTGCCCAGCTTTAGAGGATATACTTGCCCGTAACTGATGAAAATATTTAGCAAATGGAGCCAAACAAGGATGTTTTACTTTAAGCTTTTGGCTTTGTTCACTGGGCTGCCTAATGGAGAGAGGAGCAGGCACACACTCAAGCTGTCTCCTAGCAGTTATGACAAACAGATGCCACAGCCCATCACAACCTCAAACGCCGGCCAGGAGATTCAGTTCCATCAGGTTCTCCGAAAATGACTAATGGTCTCATGCTGTTGGTTTGTAACCAGACATCTGCTCCAGGCAAAATAAACCACTGTGTTTTTCTCAGAAAGGTCAGTAACATCTCATGTTACTGATATAAAAAACAAACAAAACAACCCCCTCCCCAAGCTGTGCTAGAATGTTCTAATCATGTGGAAACGGTAGCATACGTACGGATGCGCTAGCTTGAATCCTAATTAGGATGAAGTAGTGGCACGATGTGGTAAATTATGGATTATAAAAGCACAAACAGGACGCTAGCTATTATGCCACTTCCGTATTCCTGACAATTCTAAGTAATACCCTTGGGTCTGGGAGGTGAATGATCAGCACCTCACTCCATTTAATTTAATTTAATTTAATTTAATTAAACTGTGTTTAATCCTTCAGTGATATTCCCACCCTGGCCATGCTCCCTATCCCCAACGCCTTTATTTATTGCCATGACACATTTTATTGTTAGGGGGGCTGTTCTTTCTCATGGCTTGGTAGATATTTTAAAACCAAATCTGATAACAAAAGTTCAGCCAGATGATGTGCTTCTTTGGGTTGGATGGAAGAAGCTGCTACTAAGGTGGCAGCAGGTTAACAAAGAAAGAAAATGCCCCTTAATAATCTTTATTTTTAAGATTACACACTGAAAAAATATGACTGATTTCTTAACAACAGTGTGTGGAAAGCGAGTATGCTAAAAAAAAGTTGTGAATAAAGCAAGACTTAGGGCTGTCCCACTTTATCTGAAAGACCTGCATGCATTCAAAGAATGCCAATGTTATGACTAGAGCAACTACTGAACGAACATCAAAGAACTTCAACCTTCCTACTTATCTTCCTTTGCAACTATAATAGAATCATAGAATAGCAGAGTTGGAAGGGGCCACGAAGGTCACTGAGTCTAACCCCCTGCTGTTACAGGAGACCATTTTACACCATCCCACTCAGATGGCTGACCGGTTTCTTTTTGAATGTCTCGAGTGTGGGAGAGCCCACCACCTCTCCAGGCAGCTGGTTCCACTGTCCTATTGCTCTGACAGTGAGCGAGGAAGCCTTTCCTGATGTCCAGCCTGAATCTGGGTTGTCACAACTTGAATTGATTATTCCGTAGACTGACTGAATAGAATGGATTCAAATTTTTAAAAAAGCATTTTTAACCAAAAGTAAATACTACAAAGACATTATCAGAAAACTGACCAAGCAACCAGAAAAAGAACAAACACAAACCTATACAACTCACCAGCAAAGATTAAATTTGGAGTCTTGAAGATCAATGAAGATCAATTTTTAACTAATACAATGGCAACCATGTAATATGTGAAAACAAAGATATAACAGATACTGAGAACAGAAAGAAACCATCTTTACTCCATATTCCACTGGAAGCACACTGATGTCCTACAACAGCAGGGGGTTGGACCTGATGGCCTTCATGACCACTTCCAACTCTCCTATTCTATGGTTCTATGATTCTATGTTGGGCCAGAAGAGGGACTATGATCCTGCTACAGTTGTTTTCTTGTACCATTAAGAAAATGGTTTCATGCAATTACATTTGGAATACTTTTGTCAACTAATTAATGTCCTTATATTGATATACCTCCCTAACTTGGACATGGTACATGGGCCAAATCTGACATGAATGTATTTATCAAGCATATGGTTGCCCATTTGATTAGAAAATAAGGGTGTGGGCAGAATTCACTTTTTACACTGAATGGAACACATAGGAGGAAGTAGTGAAACTGCCCCCCTTACTATCTTACCTCTGTATGTTCCTTTGCTTGAGCAAGGGAAAAAGTAGCGAGATGTAGCTGTGTAAACCTACAAAAATCAGATCAAAGGACATTCAAACAACTGAACCAAAAAACTAAGATATACTGTGTGGCGATCAAAATCAGTTGCTATGGTTCCTTGCATGGAATCCATGAAGTACTATGATTACTCTGAGTAGCAGTGCCAAAAGTAGCTGGTGTTTCAGACAGTGCCTCTTTATTTTGACTAAATACCAAGCAGTGAAGAGTATTTGTTGCAAAAATATGAAAGAGAAAAATGAGCTGTATTTTCTTGCATACAAAAAGACACACCCTAGAATCTTCTGGAAGAAATATTGGTCAGATTTACTTCCATTCCAAGGTTAGCAGTACTGACCAGCCTTTGTTTTAATGGAGCCTGCAATGGGAGACGGCAAAACAGCAAAAAGAAGACTAGAAACCTCTTTACAAATAAATGACTGCTTCATTCCTTGAAAAAATATTACTATGCCTGCTCCAATGCCAATTACAGTAACTGCAAATTAAAAACAGTCAAGGAAATATATGGAACATTTTGCCGAGCAATGAAGATGCTTAATTTGCAATTTCCTATTCAGTAAAGAAACATTAACTGAGATCTCACTGGAACTGAAAATACAATCTTTTCAATGTACCAATAACAGACAAATATTTTAAAAGCATTCATTTATAAGAATGCTTATAAATGCTTATACAAGAAAGAACACTTTTTAACAAAAAGTGCTGAATTAGCTTTGGGGTTTTTAAAAATTCCTTGATGGCAGCTAGACACCCAGCATTATATGGGACAAGTGTACCCTGACTCTTTAGTGAAATAACTTGTCATGTTTTATTCAATCCAGGGATGCCAGTTATTTCTCACAAACTACTACACTTTTTGAACACTCCTGACCTTTCTTTTCAGGAGATTTAGAGAGATGTCAATATTCCTACATGTAAGACTGAAGGTTATTAGGTAATGTTTGATGGTTATGTCTGCACCTCCTACTCTCAGCTTCTCCCATCATCCTTTTGAAAACACACTGGGATGCTTCAAAACTTGACCACCACCTTGCAACTTGAATGTAGTTGGAAGGAGTTGAAACTGTCACATCTTTTTTCAATGCATCAGATGTTTGTTCATGGAAATAAGTGAAATTAGATAATCATAGACCATGGACTCAGTTCTAATGGCCCTGTCAGTTACTGACTGTAGAACCAGACTGAAGCTTATTTACTGCACTGCTCCTCCATGATCGAGACGGTATGCAAGCTATGTTCACTGTTCAGGTTCATAATGCATTATCACTTTTGCACTAGATAGCAACTTGCCCTCAATTTAAAATACGGCCAGAAACAAAGTGGCACCTTTTCTTTTTGTGCTTCACTTGCCATTTCTGCAAATGTTGGGTCTTCACAATTTGAACTGTGATCCTTGGATCAGAAGACTACATAGATGACTTCAATTTACAAATCCCAGTACTCCTTTGTGTTTTGATTGTAAATGTTCCAGATGGAGCTTTGGCCACGTAACTGCCCTGCTTCATTCACAGAATGTTATGGCAGGTACAGCTGCTGCCAGCACTTGTAATCCTTAGTTGTTTTCACACCAGTTCTTCCATCTTTTTTCTTGCTGTGGAAAAGACAGCATAGCTGCACAATGCTATCTGATACTTGTTAGCATTAGAGCCTCTCTGTCTGAAAGTACACTTTCAGGGTGCTGCCTCTCGTTATTTCCTACTCCCACTGGTAAGCTCCTCAACACCGCAAGTTTATGGAAATGAAGAACTTTGCCAAGGCACTGAATGGAACTGAAAAGGGAGAGGAAGATCACAAAGAAAAACTGTTCACTTTAAAGCAGGGACTTCCCTTAAAAAAGATCCATCAATCCATCCATCCATCCATCCATCCATCCATCAGGAGAATACTTATCCCTTAACAGCAATCTAGGTTTCCAAACAGTACCAATTTCCCCCTAGCATTCAGTGATGAGGCAGAAATGAGCTCCACAGGCAGGGAGCTACCATGTCCACAGGCATAAAGATGAGCCATCAAAAGAAAGCAATTGCTAACCACTGCCCAAAGTGCTTTGCTTGAGGATGTGCCTCTTCCATTTGGTCATTCAATTCAAGCACACATTTGCATGCTGCAAAATGGAGATGCCACACAGCATATTCATTCAACATTACAGCCATGTAATCAGGCTTAACGTTCCATTTTTTCCTTGCTTTCCGCCATTCTGCCATTTGTACATATGACTTATTTTACGAATACTTTTGGCATCTAAAGTTACTGAATGAGCAGGCATTTTTAATGGGCTTTAAATCACAAAGGATATGATGTCATGCTATGTTAGTCTAATGGGCAACACTCAGTCTCCCAAGACCGTAACATTTTGCATCACAACTTTCACAATGTTTTGTGTATATAAACCTAGGCACAAGGCTACATAAATGTGCACAGGGTTTAAAATTAAGACTTCTCTTAAGATGGGCATTTGCAAAGCTTGCTCTATTCGGCTTCATTGTGTAATACCACAAAAATATCAAGAAAACATACTCTGAAACATCAGTTTGAAATAAAATTTAATGGGATGGATCCAGGCTTAGTCATACTTAATGCAGACCTGCTAAAATCAACTGAACTTAAGTTAGTTGAGTTAATAGACTTAGTCATGACTATCAGTGGTGCTCTAATTCAAAATATAGGTAATAAAACTAGTTTGTTCACAGATGGTATTGCCCTATTTATAGTTAAGTCATCAAGAGTTGCCCCAGTAATTATGAAAGAACTATGAAGCTAAAAAGTATGCATATAAGCACTTTTAAATTAAAAAATAATTTCAGTAAAATTGAGGCTTTCTGTAAGAATATCTTTATAATGACACAATCTTAACACAAAGCCATATATCTAAATATTTGAGAGTTTTATTCTCAGAAACTTATATAACTTGGGCTGAATTATGATGCATAAAATAAGGCAAGTATTACAGTAGTAGTCTGAACTCAACTTGCCTAGGCATGAAAAGGTCTGTTCTTCCTAAAACTGCATTTCTATTTCAAACTCACCAATTAAAGTACCACAGATATATTTTCTTAAATGACAAAAATGTTAATTTCTTACATTTTAAAGGAAAAAAGCCAAGAATCACTGAAAGTATTATATATCACCCTCCTACAACAGGTGTAGCAGATACCATTTAATACCAAGATGCACTGCAAATGCATCTTTTCCAATATTGTATAAAGATTTTGACTCAGAATGAGCAGAAATAGAATATCCTGAGGATATTTTTAAAGAACTTCTATTTGGCAATTACTAATATAAATATATTAGAAAACGCTTTAGAAAATCTGGAATAGTGCAAATATTTAATGCCTCCAAATGTTACCACTTACACCTTTTTTTTTATCCATCCCATTTTTTTCATCCAGACAAAACAGCTCAATTTGCTGCTTGGAAACACTGGTTTACATAAGTTGCTATAATTCTTTCCAAAGGATGTATGATTAACTAGGCCACAAATTAAATACAGCAATTCTATTATCTCCAATACGTAACTTCACTCAGTAAGTCACTTCTAAAAAGCTCCATTTGTTGAGCAGCAAGTTATAAGGGAGTTCACAAAATCTGAAAATTACCTACTTAAGTATACCCTGGGGGCGGCATAGAAATGTTATAATAATCATCATCATCATCATCATCATCATCATCATCATCATCTAGAGGAATTGTTTCAAAAAAACTATAAATACCTTCTTGATACTGCTAATTATAACTTAAGGGTTTTAAAAATAGTCTCAGTATGAAATAAATTTGGTCTACCCATCCACTGGATTCAAACTGGAGAGCCAGTTTGCTGTAGTGGTTAAGAGCATGGGACTGGGACTCAGACGATCTGGGTTCTAGTCCCCGCTCAGCCAGGGAGCCAACTGGGTGACTTTGGCCCAGTCACAGACTCGCAGCCCAACCTACCTCACAGGGTTGTTGTTGTGGGGATAAGATGGAGGAGGAAAATGATGTAAGCTGCCTTGAGCCCTTTGTAGGAAAAAGGCAGGATATAAATTGAAAAATAAAATAAAACATAAAAAATAAATAAAATCTCAGCTTACATTAGAGAAAGTTCAAGTTAATTTATAGATGTTATTTTACTTGAGCGATGCTTGCAAGAATAACCAAAATTACTGTCCATTACATTGGTGGAGGGGAGGAGTGGGGTGGGGTGGGGTGGGGTGGGTGGAACCTTAGGTTTGTACTTTCATAGTTGGTGGACATACCCATTTATTTGATGCTTCTGGGAAGAGACTGAAAATGAAATTTAAAAACCACTAATCAATTATTCTTAATCCATGTTAAGCCTTACTTTAAGCTGACTAATGGATTTTCTATTATTTGCAGAACCATTCATTTGTAGCTTGCTAGGCAAGTTTTTGCCCCAAACTGGAGAAGTGAAAGAATTCCCAATTTGAGTGATTGATATGGGAAAGTGTGGAATTTGGAGAAATTGACGCAGCACATTAGGTATCTAAAAGACCATCTAGAGATTTACATTCAAATGTAATCAACTTTACTGATCAAGGAGGAGATGGATTCTGCCCTGGTAACACATGGCAAAATATGAAGAAGTTTAGGAGAGGATTAGGAGATTTGGACAGTAAGATTTTTTTTTGAGACCTCTTCACTGTGAGATCTTTCCTTTTGGAAAATAACTTTCATGCTCCTAGTATAGTTGGTAGTAATAGCACATATTTATGTATTAGTTTGTTTTACAATTGCTTTTTTATTTAACTGTTTGTATACTATTTGATTGCTATTTTAGCATATTTATTTAAAAATGGATCCATACCATTATTTATAAATTTAAATTGCCATTTTAATGTACAGGTTTAGGAATGGTGAAATTTTGCTTTCTTGGGGGCTATACTAGTGTATGATACCAACCTAGGCTATTGACTTACACTGAGCCAGTCCCCTGCCTATCTAGTCCAGTATTTGTCTACAGTGACTGCCAGTCACTCCCCAGGGCTTCAGAGAAAAGGCTTTCTCAATCTTACCTGAGATGGTAGAAATTGCACCTGGGACCTTTACATGCCCCTCTCCCACTCTCTCACACATATATGTTCTGTCATACCACTGAGCTACAGCCTTTCACTTTAGCCAAGCATAATCTTTGCCGCCTTCATGAACAATGAGCAGGAGCGAAGGAGCAGGCCTGTGAGCATGCAGGGAGTGTGCTGAGAGCGCGGCTGCACGCTAGCCTTGCTCATTGTTCATGAAGGCGGCAAAGAGGCTCTGGTGACCCACTGAGCAGAGGCAGAGCATGGAGGAGCGGCTCCTCCTCTCCCCCTTCTAATGGAGGGGGAAATGGTGGTCCTTCATGTGTGGTAGGATGAGGAGCTGCCTACAGCTGCCACTGCAACCCATCTGGGATCCCATGCCAGCACACGGTCCCCCCTTCAGGACATCAAGGCAGCCATGGCAGTGCAACTAAAGACACTCACAAAAGAGGACTTCCAGAACAGCTTCAGCAAGTGGCAAGAATGATAGGATAACTGTGTTTGAAGCGAGGGGAGGTATTTTGAGGGGGATTTCTGGCAGTGTCTTTTACTGTAAAAGTTTTTTAATTTAAACATTCACCCTATTTTTTGATCACACCTCCTATATAACCAAAAAGAAAGGAAAAAAAGCACTGAAAATGCACAACAGATGAAGTTTTTGCTGCAACTACAATTTTTTCACTTCGCTTGCAGTTTGAACATAGAAGCATTTTATCTCGAGTCGTTCAAACCATGAGGCACCACTACTCTGAAGACGGGAATTAGCATAAAAGAGCTTCTCTGTGAAACTGCTTTTGCCAAGATTAATTCTTAAAACTAGGGCAGTCATACTCATACACAGAGCTTCCAGGCCCCTCTTAGTGAATAATACTAAACTGACTTTTTAAGGGATGGCTGGAGTTAGTGCTCAAATTAAAAGGCTACAGCAGACTCATCCCACCTACTGACAAGCCCCTTACCTACCACCTCTTAGCTACCTGTCCTTTGAAGGCTCCCAGAAAGGCAGGGTTTTCTTAAAACTGAAGGGAGTCATTGAATGAAATGTGTAGATTTCATTAAAAGCTCCCTGTCTTGTTCATTATTTAAGCTATGGTTAGAGTTATCCTTGTAACCAGCAGTTGATCTTTTTTATTAGAAGGTTGCATTCGGTAATCTTTCCAGCATATATTCAGACTTGCTGGAAAAGTTAAGGTAGTTGCCGTCAATATAAAGTTATACAAGTCCAGAAAGAACAATGGCTCTTTCACAAGATGGTATCTATGAACACATCCGCACACATGCAGGATTTAGTCACTGCCATAACCTAGATTTGAAAGCACAGCTGCAGAAGTTGAAACTACTTATTACTGACTTTCCAGCCATCAGAACTCAGGTCACAAAACTCATGACCCTCTTTCATTCATACTTGCAGGGTTCAACTTAGTCACCTGTACTGCAGAACCCACTGTGCCAAACAATGAAATTCAATCTAAATGTAATAAACAAACTATACATGAAAGAAGCAAACCTATTTTTTAAAAGCTGACTCAGCTCTAATCACATAAAGTGCAGAATCCAATTTTAAGAGCCAAGGAGAAAGACACATAAGGAGCACTGACTCTTCCTACAGTTTGCCTCTGTGTAGTCTCTTATTCAAACCTCTTCCTGTTTCTGCCCCCCCCCCCCGCCCAAAGCCCCTCCAAGCAAGCCAAGATCAAAGAAAATTGCCTGCAGGGTAGAGCCACAGAATGGGGGTTCAGTACCCCTCACCTGTGCACCTGCTTGATATGCAAGCATGGGCAGACCCAAGTTGAAACAAATGGGCCTGCTGTCATGCCATGTAATCTGAGCCAGTGGAGGCAGACAGGATGCTGGGGTGGGATGGAAATGTGGAGGTAGACCTGGATGGCATCCACATACTGCCACTTAATTCCAAACTTCTGCATAGTTTTCCCTAATACTTTCATCTAAATAGTGAAGGAAAGAAGGACTGGAAGTCTACTGGACTCCACAGAAAAAGGTCAGGACGGAGTTAGGCAGGTCACACATTGCCACCCCATGATATTCTTTGCAGAAATAAGTGCTGCTTCTCCACAAAAGCATCAAGAGCCTATCGTCTGATCTATCAAACTATTACCTATTCTTTGTTCCCACACCGGACACGTTTTCCCAAGTCTGAATTTAGGATTACAATCACAGGAACAAACTGGAGATTTTCTTGAGAGTAACACATTTGTCTGAAATGTTAATAGTTCTAGTGACAATAAAATCTTATCCCATGTCTGTGCACCATAAATACTGATAAAATCAATATAGCCCTTTATAAACACCCCCTCCTAATCTGAAGCACATTAAAATAATAAACACTTCTCCATTTAATGTATGAATAACATGCAACCACACTAAAGACAGAAACACATGGAATTTTCATCTTCCTTACCACTGTGGATAACTTTTTTTTACAATTTTGAGAAAAGCACTGAACATCTGAAAGAAACAGAGAGCCTTAACAATCAACAATCAAGCTGCTGTTGCAATCAAATCTAGCAACAGCATATGCTTCTTGCTCTTTGCCTCCCTTTAAACCAATTGTCTGTAATCACACTCAACTTCTAATATAATCTGCATCATAATCTGAACAGACATGTTTTCTTTTTAAAAATATTAAAATATTACCTTGGGTTTTTAAAAAGTTTTTTGGGGTAAATGCCTCAAATTTAGAAGTAAGATTTATCTCTTTTCTATTGAACTTAACCATAGTTCGCTACGGGTTTACCTTTATAATGTCAAGTTTGTTCCCCCAGTTTTTCTTCTAGTATTTCAGTTTTTATTTCAGTCACCAACTAGGATAGGAACGGCAACATGTTTATTTTTCTAGTCTCTCAACTGAAGAACAGAGTTTTGTAACTAAGTGTGTGTGGGAGAGACGTAATGGGACAATAAGATCTGGATAAAGAATCTGTTATTTTTAAATTGTATTCTTTAACTTTGTCATATTGCCCTTTGATCTAGATGGCTAATGGTTCCAAACAAGTAGCAAATTATAACCCAAGAGAAAAAGGAGTTCTTTTAATGTATTTTAGATCAGGCTTCCTCAACTTAGTGTTGTCCAAATGTTTTGGCCTACAACACAATGCAAGGTGTAGACCAATGCACCTGGAGGACACTGTGTTGGGGAAGGGCTTACAGCAACCCTTCACATTTTGTTTTGCAGCCTGATGGTGACTTAAGTTGTAACTGGGAGAAAGCATTCTCTCCCAGGCATATCTCATAGGAACATTGTGCCCTTTCTAGTAGTAATAAGTTATCTGTCAATAAGAGACTACATTAGAGTTATTTGTGTCTCTGACATTTCAAGTCTCTTACGTTGGCAGCATCAATAGAGGGCAAGGGTGGGACAGTGACTTTTTAAAAGTCACAGAATGTAATGTCACTATTATCTTAAGTGATTCTAGTTTCCAATTTCATCTGGCTCAAAAATAACTAAACTTTACATTGCTATTGTCATGCAAGAAACTTTAGGCTTACTTCCACAAATGTGAAACAGTCCAAGCAACTTATTTATAGGCAACTCAAGGCTAAAAATCAGCTAATATTCCTATGCAAAGAATACAAATTAATAAAAACAGCAACAAAATCCAGGAAATAAAATCACAGTACCTTTGACTCTGTCCAAGGTCTTCCCCTTCTGACATACCTAAGTGGTTTTTAAACAGTTAATCCAAAGAAAATTCTGTCAATTTTCCTCTGAGTTTGAAGAAATCCAGCCTATGAGTCTCCTTTGCAAGTCCCTGTTAAGTCTCTCTTGAACAGGGTATATTTACACACATCCTATGAGCCTGCTTGTCTTGAATGAAGTTCACAGAGTACTATTTTGATTGGCTAACTATGAATAAACAGGTCACACCTTATTCCAAATACTGTGACTGGCTGTTAGGCAGCAAGCACTGTCCAGAAGTCAACACTTTTATGGTCACATGAGAAGAAGCCACTACCCAATATTAACCATTGTTCGCCAGACCAGTTGAAAGTCTTCCCTTTTTCTCCTTGCAGACTATGGCTTCTGATTCATTAGTCCCAGGAAGAAACCAATGAGTTATATTTATCATTTAATTTTTTTGGTAGAATATGTGAGCCAACCCAAAAATCAGTTTATGGATACCTAAGATTGTGCTGATTGTAACTCTTAGTTACAGTCCTGATAAACACTTGTTTTCCTTACTGCAAGTCTCTTATGATCCAGTAAGGCTGTAAAAAGCTAGTCGTGTGCTAGGAAAAATGAGTTAGAGAGTCTACATTCTTTCCAGGTCAGAATGTTTTCTTGCCTGCAACAGCAGCACATGGAGATTTTACTTGACAGGGTCTGCTAAATGAGGAAAGCCATTTCCTAACATGGTTATTTCCTTCCACTGACAGGCAGAGTAGCCCAAGATTTGTGCTCAACGACAGATGGCCAAAGCTGCCACTGCCACTGCAGCCACGATGCGGCCACTCCCCCCACCAAAAAGACGGGTGTAACATTTCTGTGTAGCACATGTACATAACTGGATGCTTGGAAGGTGGGAAAAATCCGTCCAGCTTTCCAAATTAGTTCAGCTGAGACTGGAGGAAGAGCAGCATCACACATCATAGTCTCGTATTTTAAAACTTTTGGTTGCCGTCAGCACTGACTCCTAGTGGTATCTCTGTGACCCAACAGCTACTAACAGAGTAGCATGGGGCAGCCACTGAGCCGTACTCATCATGCAGCAGGGGATGGCATGCTCCGCCACTTAAAGATCCCCTCTGCAAAATTTCAGCTTTTATCAAACTCTATCGATATATTTTCCAAGAGAAAGCCAGCTAAAGGATTAGCCAAAGGAAGGCGATGGTCAGAGGCAAGTCAGTTATGAGATTAAAGTAGAAAATATGTCAATTTGCAAAAACAAACAAAACCCATCAAACAAGGCCTGAAATAAACATGTACACATAGAAACAGAGTGAGTCAGAAAGGGCCTCCTGCGCCATCTAGCCTGACTCCCGGCTCCAGCCGGCTCCGCTCATGACGCAGGCTGCACTTTGGAAACATCAAATGCCTCCGACTGCAGAGTGGCACACTCCTAGCTGGGATGGCTATCCTCTTCCACTTAGTGTACAGTTTTGGGACTGACACACATGGACCCACCTAGCCAGCCAGATCAACCCTGGAGATCCATGGCATAATCGCAGCTGCAGCCAGAGCACTCTCACATCCAAACAGCCACAGCTGCTGGCTCTACGTTCACTGAAATGAGCCCTTCCTAGCTCTTGCCTCAATTACTTAAGTGTGGAACACTTTATGGGCATCTTAAAGTGTGGTGTGCCTGGGAACCAATGTACCCCTGGACATTTTCCCTGGCAGTCTCTAGGTTCCTGTTATTTTAGTTTTAAAGCAATTAAAAATCATTTTTAACTGTGGGCGGAGGAGGCATGTTGCTGTGCAAGAGAACTAGCCTCCACAAACACCCTTATTTGGCTTCAAAAGAGTAGTTTTGGCTCACCTTTGCTTTGGGCTTATTCCATGTAGTCCACCTTGGGCAAGTTACTTTTCTTTTAGGCTCATGAGTTTGACTTTTGGGAAATTAGTACTTTGTGACTGGCCATATTCACCATGCACACCATTCTACAAATGGGCAGGTATCCTGTCCATGAGAGCCATTTTGTGAGAGGGTCTATGACATGCTTTCAAAATTCTAGTTGTGCGTACTAGATTCCAAAAGGTGGGGGACCTCTATGATCTTCGATTTCCAATTATTCTAAAGTTTTTAAAAAAGAGTCCAGGACAAGCAGGACTACTGGCAAGTAAGGGAGCCATAAAAGAGACATAGTATCAGTAGTTAGCTGGTAGGCCGAGTACCTGTATGTGAAATACTGAAGTCTTAATTATTGCAGGCAGCATACTACTAACATGGGCAGTTTTGCTACTACATGGAAGTCAAAGTGAAAAGTGCCCTGAGTTATCCCCCTGGGAGCCTCTATTGGATTGTAAATATTTTTGTACTGTTTTCTGAAGAATTTTAAGGGTTGTTGGTAATCACATCTGCCTTCTTGTAACCAGGAGAAAACAGCATCGCCATCAGACAGATTAAAACAAGAACGTCATCATCAAACAACTTTTTATTGCAACACATGACAGAACATTTTGGTAAGAGCACATGCAAAAGTTCTCTTCTGAACAGTCAATATGAATTTGACTTGTAGTGTTCACTGAAGTTTGATTTTGCTCTTGTCTGAAGTGGTTTATTGTTTGATGTTGACCAATTTGAGTGATCTGAAAATATTTCACATATAAAAATGGAACAAGACTACAACTTATTTATATATTCAAATGTATGTTGTTCATTTCCCTATGACACAGCAGCTGCCAATTCAAAAGTTGCCAATACAACTCAAAGTCAGAAGCAATTTCCGTATAAAAGTAACAGGTATTAATATGCAACCATGCTAATTCTTCATGCAGCAAGAATGTTTACAAATTCCTTCTCTTACTACAACCATACATGGTTTACTGATCTTGTGTGATTCAGATTTAACAAGAAAGTCCAATCTATCTCTCAATATAGTCGCCCCTATCCAATAATGCTGAGCAAGCATGAGACATACTGCTGAATGGCAGTACCAGAAAGCCAAGTAATGATACATGTCGTACTGCAGGGACAGTGAATCAATTTGCCTTTGAAAACGGCCCAGAGTTCAATTGGTTCAAAACAAAGATGTGACACTGCTGACCGGGGGGGGGGGGGGGGGTTGCACAAATACATTTCTTTTGGAAAATTTGCATGTTTTTATTGTGTTATGGTCTTGCTTTATGAACTGTGGTAAATCACCCATATAACTTTGGCTGCTGAACAATAATGAGCTCAAATATTTAATTAATAAAATAAACGATTAGGGTATCATATTGTAGCAATGTATGTGTGTGTATTGGTAAATGAGTAAGAGAGTGAATGTTTACTTCTTCTGTATCAGCTATATCATAGGAAAGGTACTTGCTGAAAGTCTTCTTAAAACACAGCATTCTCATAGGAAGAATGACATACCGTAAAATGTAAGCAGGTGTTTGCATATTTTGGCAGGCCTTGGTAGCCAAGCCAAAACGTGTCCTTCCTACTGGACCTTTGTGAAAGGTCAAGCATAATCCCCACACCTCACACTGTACTTTGACCTTAAGCTGACCTTGTGCCTGGATCTTATGTTACACCTCTGAGAAGTTAAGTTACACCTCCCTTTTCCATGCCTGGAGCTGCAGTGTTTAGGAGCAGATTTTTCCCACAGTTGTGCTATGCTTTGGCTCAGCTTTGTCCAACTTTCATCTGCCCAGGGCCCTACAACCTGAGATATTTTAATAGCATGCTTGACTTCTACATGCACTGTGGAAGAATGCCACAGTCAATTTCTTGAAAAGATTTATAATCAATCTTTTACAGATGATGTACATGAAAAACTAAAATCACAAAACATAAAACAATGGTAAAATAACAATAAAATGAAAAATAATTAAAACCAGACAACATCATAAACACTATGGCAATTAATACTGACTCTGTAATAGGAAAAAGTAATCAGGTAAGTCTTTAAGAACTGCTTGAGGGCCAGTAATAATGATGGACTCTTTGATGGCATTCCACTGCACACATTAAGCTCCTCTTGAGTTTGTATTCCTTATTCACAGCAATGTTGCGAGCCGTTCGGCATGCACAATGGATATACAAGCAAAGCCATTCAGTGTTCTGTTGAATGAGGCAGTTGATGTTCGAAGGGTTCTCGAGGGGCTTACTGTACAGGAGCTTTGAAATTACACCAGAAACTGGCTTTCTTGGGGACATAATCTTAGTAGTTACATACTTTTAAGTTTCGGATCAATAATTTTAAAAAGTGAAATCCATACAATAGCACTACTACATGAGCTAATATTTGAACTTAAGACTTCAGAGTAAGACACAGAAAACTATACACATTGAGCACTATCCAGCCAAAGTTGAGAACTTTTAAGGACATTATATTTTAATGGAGAAATTCAAGCAAGTAACTCTTCCATGAAGCACTACAGGAAATAAGTTTTTAGAGGATTTATGCTCAAGCTTAGGGATGGGAAAAGCAAATATGACCAATTGCTAAGTCATGAACATTAGAATTGCATGCATATGCATAGAGAACTTTTCCACTGCAATCAGATTACTTTGATAAAAATCTAGCTAAATCTCTTGACCATACAGATATTACTGTAGTAAACTCTGTCTAGTGATTATTTGATTTAATAAGGTTAGAAAAAAATCAGTGGGAAAAGACATGCTTTGCATGCAGAAGGTTTTAGCTTAATCTCCAACATCTCAAGCTTAAAAAGATCACAGGTAGCAGGATTGGGAAAGGCTTTTCTGTCCAAGACTCTACATAGCTCATATCACCCAGGACAGAGACTACTGGGGCTTGTGGTCTGACTCAATACAAGGCGGCTTCAGATATTCAGGACTGACACCATCACAAAACTTGAAATGACATTAAAGGATTCATGCACAAACCATGCTTCATTGGTTTTTCCAACTAGAAAAAAACTAGACAAAGTGCTGGCTCCTTACCACTGAAAGATGATCACCACAAGTAGGTTTTGGCTACGGAACCTGTTGAACAACTATAAGATAGATGATTGCTGTAGTTTCTAGATCTATTATCAAAGAGAATCACTCTCTAAAGGTCATTTTCCCAGCAGCACATTGTTGCACATCAGTGAATATAGGACATTTAATATGCTCAGCTCCGATTTTCCAAAGTCCTTTACACTGAGCATCTTTAAAATTTGTATACCAATAAAATGAATGCAACAGAAAAATAACATATGCCTTATGACTACTGCATTTTCTGAACTACTCACTATGAAAAGTGATAAGACCTTCCTGTGAAGCTCCAACCCTTAGAATGTCATTTTTCCTTCAGCCTGGTAAGCATGCCAAGTCAACCATTTTAAAGTCTACATGAAATTGCAAGTTTCTTCATTACTTATTTGTAACAAGGATGAAAAAGCTTAACTGAAAACACTGTTTTTTGTTTTGTTTCCAACAGATGTCCTAGGGCTCTTAAAAACAGTGTTACCACTCTAGTATATACACAAAGCTAAACAGGGAAAGATACACACTTTAACAATTAGGCAAAAGACTGTATCATGAGTTAGAACCCAACATATCTGTTGTGTGTTAGCAGCAACATACGCAATTATTAAATGATACTCAGATCCCACAGAAAGCCAGCTGAATCAGAACAATTCTGGCATAATATGAGAATTTGCCATAGCATCCAAGAAGCATCCCTTAAAATCAGCTCTATTTATGCTCAGAGGAAAGAAAGGAACTACCTGTCACGTAGTTGTTGATAATCACTTATCCAGATATTATTAGACCTGTCCTTTGAAAATGCAGCACTGGCTTCAGGTGGGTTTTTCTCTACTTAAACTAACATATTAAGGGAAAGAGATGTTTATGCACACACACACCCTCACCCCAGGTAGGGAATTTATTTTTGGAACAGCTTTGGCACGTTCATGCTATAGACAAACTACAGAGCTGCCAGTTTTAATTATGGTGAGAAATATGTTTTTGCTTGTGATAATTACAATGAAGGGTTAGTGAAAGTGTTCTTACTCACTGAAATTCATCCATTTATTAATTTGAAGATGTTTGTGCTTAGAAAAGTATGACAGCGGTCAACTCGGTCTCCAAATGACACTAAGCCTAGAGCCACTAAGAATTAAAAATTTAGCAAATTAGTTTGCTTGCTCTGCAGCAGTTCTGGACACCACTTTCTTTGCAATTTCTTTTTTAATTGGGGGAGCTTCCTCAAATTTCAGAGGGTGGCAGGGACTGCATGGGGCTCCTGGACATTTTATATCCTTTAATCCATGGGTCCTCAAACTACAGCCTGCAGGCCGAATCTGGCCCGCCATGTCCATTTATCTGGCCCACCTCAGAGGTTTTGGACTCCGTGCCCAGAGACTCACTCAGAGAAAATGATCTCTTAGGGAGCAAGCTGTGGCCCCACCACGCTCGCCACCACCCCACCTCACTGGCCTGCGCCTGCCACCGCCTTTCAACTGGTCCCCTGTTGAAAAAGCTTGAGGACCCCTGCTTTAATCCTTCCAAGTATTGTTTTTTAGATGTAACTGCTGTTATTTTGTTGTATTATCTACTGATTTACACATTTTATTGCTTCATTATAACTTGTCAGCCACCTAAAAACCCTTTTAGCCAAAGCAAGAGGATATACATATCCCTAAACAGGATTCATAAGAGGGGGTGGCAACCTGCAGCCATATGAAGCCTTTGTACAGCAACCACCGCATGCACCCTTTCACTCTTGGGGGCATATCCTAAAGCAAGGGGAGAATAGGGGGGAAAGATCAGGGCCGGGACAACACAAGCAGGGGCACTGAATTTGGAATTCAAAATAAGGCCTTCTCCATGGTTGGCTGTTCCTGCAGTCAAAGGATTTATTTTCTTCTAGGTTATTTTAAAGGTATGTCTGATCCCCATAAAAACCAGATATTAACTCTTCCTTGATATTTACTAACACATTTGCTACCTCTTTTAGCCAAACTGACATAATATTAGATGGAGGTATAACATGAAGTATAAATCCGGCAGGTTTTTAACAGCTGTTTTTAATTTTTGTTTTTAAAAACTTTCAGTAATTTACCAAACTGCTTGCTTAACCATGAACAGAAATGTGGATAATTAAGAATTACATGCCTTGTTTTCAAAGTTTTCCTGAGGAAGGGTGAGTGACCTTGAAAGAAGCATAGGCTAGATCTATAACAAATCTCTGCATGATGCATAGCCAGAGGCATGGCTCCCAGACAGAAAGAGGTGCAGGGGCTGGTCTACAAGACTCTGGTGTGCCCACAACAGCAGTACTGTGCCCAATTCTAGGCTCCACATTAGAGGGAGACAGCAAGGTCAGAATCAGTTCAGTGCAGAGTCACAAGGATGGGGGGATGCCAGATGAAATGAGCTTGAGAGAAGCTTGGAGGAGACTCAGATGGGATCTTACAGTGACTTACAGGTATGTGAAGAGATGTTACAAGGTAGAGGGTCATGACCTGGTCACCCCTGTGGTAGAGGGAAGGATGCAATCCCACAGTGCAAACCTACAAGAACCTGGATTTAGGTTGGATGCCAGGAAGTGCTTCCTGATGGTTAGGATCCCTAGGATATGGAATGGATTTCCATGGGAGGTGGTGGAGACCTCATCAGAGACGGCATTCAAGGAAAGATTGGACACCCACATGTTGGCCATTATATGAGCAGATCTGGCCCCTTCTGACTTGCTATGTTTCTGTTTCATTCCTTATAACCTGCATCATATCTGGATATTACACAATCCAGGACAAGGTGAAAGAAGAGGGAGGATGCAAAGGCCCTCTGTAGTAGGTACTAAGGAACATGCAAGCAAGCCTGACCTTTACAGCAGTGGACCACTGTGGTGCTCTTGATACTGTTTGATTTCAACTCCCATCAGCCCCTGTCCACATGGCCAATGGTCAGTACTGATGGAAGTTGATCCGGAGGGCTACAAGTTCCCCAGACCTTACCACCTAAAATCTTAGCATTAGAAAGAGGCTTTCCAGGATGATCTTCCTAGAGTTTCTCCTTTGACCAGAGCAAAGCAGAAGAATACAGGCTGAATCCACATTTGACATCCCTGTTACAGATAAGATTTCAGGTGTGAATAGATTGGAACTGTGATGCTAATACTGAACTGGCAGCATGCTGTTAACTTAAAAAAAGTAACCAATTAAAAGTTTGTTAAAGATTGAATAAGAATGCCCATAAATGAATACATAACTTGCTTGAAGTTTGAAGTCTTCCCCTAAGGAGATAAATGTCATTTGCTACAAGATTTCTATAATTTCTTCACTTAAATGGCTGGACTCACGAGATCCCAAAAACAGAGCTCCATTCAGCGAATTATGCCCCAATAGAAGTGAAGTGGCATCCCTCTTTAGACTCTTGTATCTCCTGAAATTCTGCTATGGAGGGTTGGAGGTGACACAGAAGGTTGTAGGGAGAATTCCTCCCCAGTTCCATCAGCAGGAACTTCTACTGGGTCAAAAGCCCTTTTGTCATCAAAGGGAGATTCCAGATCCAAGCTCACCTCTATTATTAAAAATCACTCTATGAATATTCTGTTGTCTTGGACATAATTTAATATATGCTAGCAGTCTTTGGTATATTTCGGAGTGGACTTGTTCCCCATTTTTGTTCTATATTGTGATAGATTAAGGTTTTACAATACTACTCTGTTTCCCCGAAAATAAGACCTAACCGGAAAATAAGCCCTAGCATGATTTTTCAGGATGCTCATAATATAAGCCCTACCCCTAAAATAGGACCCAGTTAAGATCGTCAGCCAGACATTTAGTACATCCATTGCAACACAATTTGGGGTTTGGAGAGTTACGTTGATGTTCCAGAAGATGATATGACTGTACTTGAATAAATGTAGATTTTTGCAAATGAATAAATGTAGATTGTTGCACATGAAAAAATAAGACATCACCTGAAAATAAGCCCTAATGTGTCTTTTGGGGCAAAAATTAATATAAGACCCGGTTTTATTTTTGGGGAAATATGGTAGAAGAGCTCTTTTTCTTCTAAACATAACATATTTTCTTTTGGATTATGTGAACAAGTTTCTTAATGTTCCTTTCTTTAACATACTGCAGACTTTTGCTGTAAGAATCAAATTCAGTAAAAGAGCCTAATTATTCAAAAGATCCTGTCCCTTTTCTGGAGGATTAATAAGTGTATACTATCTTACGATCTACTAAACAAAAAGCATGTGCTTGGTGTTAAAAGCATGTGCCACATATTCTTCTATATATTTTAGAAATAATGATGCTATCATCAGAATAGCATGTGTGATCTACATAAAGGTTGCACATTATTTATTGCATGGTAGTGCTTGCAATGTATTCATTTTATCATGCCTGAAAAGGTCGTGGGTAGCTAAAAGCAGCCCAGCAGACCATGGCATTAGAGAGGTAGACTTCCAGGGAATCCTGCTTGGAGCTTAAATGAGGACAGAAGCTGCTGTCACATAGGGGATTAAAGCACAGAACGTGCTAGGGAAACAAGGATACCCCATCGTTTAAAGTTTCAAGTGCTTTTTGGTACATAAACACACTGAGTCTGTGTGATTTACTAGGGAGACCGATTCACAGAAAATACGTTGCCACATTTTGTTTCCATGCAGAGCCGTGTAAAACAGAAAGCTGCATGTGGCCAAAGAGCGTGCTGAAATTCTTGAAAGGAAATAAACATGTTATTCTGCTGATGTGTTCATGTGCTATGTTAGTGTCTAATCAGATGTGCTGATGAAAAGCACACCCCTCCAATGTCATCATAACCAGGATGTTTGCCCACAACACTCAACTGCTGCTCCAGGTTCTTATGCCTTCTGTAAATAATTCCCACACAGAGTGTTTTGTAATCTAATGCTTGTGTTTAGCAAACCAGGATACAAGAAAAGGTCAAAAGGCTGCCTCTTTGGCGTTCCACTAAGGCTCCACCTTTTCATATTTCACAACTCTCAGTCTCTCAAACTTTTTCCACTAGTATAAATCAAGTTCTGCATGACAATGTTGAAACATCACTTCACCAGCAAACAAACTGCCCCTTCCACTTTTCCTTACCCCTAGTTTAAGATGTTTCATCTCCTGTAAGAACAAATGATAAAAGAAATGAAGGGGAAAAGCTGCAAGCAAAGTTAGAACTAAAACATTTTAAAAGCATAGTGTGCCTTTGGGCACTAGAAAACAAGCGTGAAGAAAAGAGGGCTCTAATAAGAAAATCATGGCCTTCTTTTAGTCTTGGCCATCTGTAGAATTATATATAAAATTACATAAAATCCAGACTTCTATTTTCATAGGATAAGGAATATGCCCAGATTTTAAAAGTATGACAAAACAAGAGATGGGGATGAGTGTGCACATCAGCTTGGGAAGAAGCATGATTATCAGCTGCTGGTGCTAGGCAATATCAGGGCAATAATATGATCAAAATGCATCAGAAACCCACGCTGTCTATATTTTCCCCTCAGTTTAATCTGTCCTGTGAAGAGGACCACATAAAGGAAGATACATGTGGACCGGGCTATACACAGAAGCATCTCAAATCCATTTCCATGTTTGAAATCAAATATGCTAAATGACTGTTAGCCACAATTCTGTCAACTTACACTTCTGTGAGATCACCAATTGTTAACACTTGGTTAAAGTGAGCACAGTATTCTATGGCCTAAAAGGCAAACTTTTTTTTCTTTTTACAAAAGGAAGTCCTTATAGCTGCAATAAGCATATGCAGGTAAACATGTGTGATAAAATCTCAGAAAACACAAGGTGAGAAAATGTAAGGAGCAGTGGCCATTGGATACAAAATTTGGTATGACAACTAAAAGCAGAGTTATAGAAAAACATGTAAACCTCTTTTGTTTTGCATAATTCAATGACTGATAATTATCTTGGACTGATTTTGTAAGAAGGCATCTACATCATTAGGTCAACGTAAGATTTATTTTATTTACAATGACATCCATGCATGCTCAACTCATAGTAAGCTTTGCTTTTCTTCCCTTCAGCATTAATATGAAATACAAAATGTGTATTAAAAGTACTCTGCTGCCCTCTAAAGGAACTTCAAACCATTGGCCAAGAATACAGCCCATTCAATTAAAAAACAGGAAACTGAAAAGGCAAACATAGTAAGAAAGAGACAGCTGACGCATACAACATGCCTCACGCCCACTTCCCCACAGAAGGTGCCCCCCCTTTTGATAATGGCCTCCTGCTAAATGACGTTTTTCCACTAGATGATATTTCAAAGAGCTCCATTGCAGCTTTCCCTAACACTGTGCCCCCCAGATGCGTTGGGACTGGACCTGCGGATTACCAGGTTGGAGACAGCTGCCCTATAGGAATAGCTGATCCCTTTCTTTCAACATTTGGCAACGGTGGGTAGGAGAGTAGCAAGGGATATGACTGGATCTTAGCAAGAACTTCAAAGCAATGTATATTTCCCAACACTTGCAGTTGTGTCCTGCAGTGCCAAGTATGGGAAGAAGTGGGAGGAGAGGATAAAGGAACTGAGAATATGCATAAACAAATACAGTATACCCCTGTGAAGTTGCGGTTCAGCGTTTGCGGCTTCAGTCTTTCGTGGAATTTTTCTCCGAGTGAGTCCAAGCCGATCTCCTTGTGAGTATGCCGGCGCCGTGCCGTCTGGCAGCTTACTTGCAAGGAGATCGTTTCCTCCGAATTTGGACTCGCTTGGAGAAAACGATCTCTGTGGTACCCACCCGCCCCTGCCCCGTCACATGTGCCTGCCCCCCGGCCTGGCCCGGGCCTCTTGCCCACACCACCTTGGCGGCAGGCACCCATCACCAGCACCAAATTCGCGGTTTTTCACAATTCGCAGGTGCTTTAGGGACGTAACCCCCACAAATTTCGGGGCACTTCTGTATTCTTGAAATTCAATGACTGCTTTTTAGCATTGTATAAATATTGACTTATGACTGGCAGTTTCCTTTATACAGTTGGCAGGGGAATCCTGGGAACTGCAGGACTTTTTTCTAACAGACAGGATAGTGCCCTTAAATGACAGAAGGCCAATACAGTTTAGGTGAGTTGCTGAAAGCTGTAAGCAGTGTACAATACAAAAAACAAAAAAGTGAAGAATACATGAAATACAGGAATATTAGGAAGCAATATGGGAGGACTAGGGCAAGACAATATGGACATTAGTATGTAAATAATCCTGTAAAATGCTCGTTCTCATTTTCCCTAGAATTTTGTTTTTAACCTTCTTGGTGCTGGTGTATGCTGTATTAAACAAGGCCCATAAAAATATGAAATTATGAATTTGCAGGTGTTAAGGGACCAAAACAAAATCTCTATCTTTTCAGAGCACAAAGAAGTCCATTTGAGAGTCACTAAGACCTATGGTAATCAAATCTGTGCAGAAATGTGAAAGGCTGGTTCAAATCTTGGATTACAAGTGAACACAAGTTAGCCTCAATTGTAAAAATAACAGTGCAGGCATAATGCTGAATCATGGCTAAAGGTGGGAGAGCTGTGGTGGGGAATGGGAAATGGAGATTGTGGTTCCATGGCCTGTTACAGAGTGAACTGTGCTACAAATATTAACTTATTCCTTTTGCATACCAAACCAGCATACAAATATATTGCAACTATAACGTCATAAACTAAGAAGACACTCCCAAACTTTTGACCCAAAGACAGTAATCTCAGATGAAGTGAAACTAAAATAGACTGCATTCTTCATTACAAGCAGCTTTTTAAATAAGGAAGCTTCTTTAAAATGCAGAAAGGAGTATGTTCAGGAAATGGCAGGGAAAAAGGCCCACTTCACACAACAAATACTTTGCTTACCCCTTCAGAGCATAGTCAGTAACTTTTAAGTTCCTTAGACAAAGACCCACAACAGAGATCTTGCCTCTTGACTAAACGCTTCAGTGTCTGCAGAAAAGTCTGCAGAGATGGCAACCCACATCAACAGAAGGGGAAAAACCCTTTTACCATGTTGCCAAAATATGCATCAAGTGTTAATCAACCAATACATACATTCCATAAAGCTCCACAGTTTGTTGCCTACATTTTGAAAGAAAAATCAAAAGAGCTGCAGCCACAAGTAGCATTTCTATGTCAAGAGCATAATTTAGCTGCAATATGCACACACTCACTTTATAACTATAAAACACTGGCTTTCCAAAGTCATCAGACAGAGTAGTTAACTGGAGAAATGACAGCAATGAAGACACATGCACGGGTTACAGGAGTAAAACATACCATACCATTGCTACCATAGTTATGACCCTTTCATCAACTCACTCAAAACCTATTGTGCTGTAACAGACTGTCAGAAACAGAGGACTGGGGAGATCCAAGTTCAAATCCTCATTTGGAGAGCTCACTGGTGACCCTGATCTAATAATTATCTTTCGGTCTAACCTACCTCACAGGGTTACAGTGAGGATAAAATGAAGAAGAGAACCATATACAAGTGAACTGGATGTGCGATTGCTGGTCACTCTACCTACATACAGGCTTAGTCAAAATTAATCAAACACTTCAATTATCTTGAGAATACATTATGTGAGATTCAGTAAAGTGAGCTATGCAGATACTAGGAATGCTAACCAGTACCAAGGTTAGAGCCTTCTGTTATTAAAGAGGATTAATTTAAAAATTAAATTCAAATTGAACATTGGCTATCAAAACACAGAACTTGTTAAATATATTTAAGAACTTCTTTAAAAAACTTAATATCATTAAAAAAGAATGTTGAAAAAGAATGTTCATTTTTCTACAAGTTCAGTTCCACAATTTATCTGGGTTTCTTCAAGAGGGCAACTGCGAATTAAATGCATGTTGCTATACAACAGAACTTAACCACAACTCCCGGCCTCCCTTCTAACCCAAAATTGTAGCCAAATCTTGAATATTCTGCATGTTGCAAGGCAAAACATAAACAGTTTCACAAACGAACAAAAATACTAATACAGACAGCAACAAATGGAAAATACTCAGTGCTGAAGTTCTTTTGATTTAACACCATGAGAAAGCTGTAATGCTCAGAAGTCACTTGCACAGTAACAAATTTGGCATGTCAGTTAGTAACACTCACCGGTCAGTGAGGCGTCGCCATAACTGTGCACCTGAAAAGATATGAATGATCAAAACAAAGGGCATTTTTCTCCAGAATTCACAGTACATACATACTTTCTGCTCTCATGATAACTAAGCAATAAAAACACAACATAAGGTTCTACTGTCTAAGGGCAGAAATTATATCCCACTGGGCATGCACAAGCCTTCACAAAATCTATATCAGAACTTTGGAATGCAGCCTTGGGTTATGTATAAAATGAGGAACAGAAATTCCTAAATTTGTTTTTGAAAAAAATTAAGTCAATACAATTAAGTTAATACCTTAGCAAGTTAATTAATTTTCTATTCAAAGCAGGGCACAACTCATCCTTCTACTTAATGCAGCACTGAAAGCAGTTTACCTAGAAGCTTTTATTGCTGCAGGTAGGATAAAGGAATTTCTATAGTTGTCCAGACATTATCAATATGTATTTATATGTTAGACAAATACAGAAGCAATACCTTACCTCTTGGTCTAGACAGTACCAACTCCTTTATCATCTGCATCATGACAGCTCCAAGGAGTATGAGTGAAACCAGGTGATACAGTCTCCAAGGGGTTAGCGCAAGGAACCTAAGAGAAGACAAACAGGAAACGTCTCTTCAGTGTATTTAGCATCTTAATGATTTTGCTGTATTATTGTATCAGTGGTTATTTTGTTGAGGTTTGCAAATTCTATGATTGTAAACTATCACCAGGGCATTTTTATACACCTGTGAGTAGTTTATAAACTTAATGATTAAGTAAAGCTTCTCCTGACTTCTCTTATTAAAATGTACAGTGGATTTTTCTTACATATCACAAGAAAGTAATCCAATTCAACTAACTGGCAAATTATTTTTAAAAAGCAAAGTAAAATACTTTTTTCATTTAATATGGCTTTCCCCAACCTGGTCCCTTCCAGATATATTGGAGTAGAATCCCATTATCCCAAGCTAGCGTGGCTAATGGAACAATGGAAGTTGTAGTCCAACATACTGAAAGAGCATCAGGCTGTGGAAGAATGACATAACCTATAACCAGTTTTGGAATTCTCCAGCAAAAGATGTGGCATTGGCTCCCACTTTAGATGACTTTTAAATGTTAGGCAATTCATGAAGGATAACTATTCTGTCAATGGCTATTATTCTGTTTCAGAGGCACTCTGGCTCACAGTACCAGCTGCTGGGCAACAACCTGAAGCCCTATCTTGAAGCTCTTCTTGCTGGCTCCCTGGAGGCATCAGACTGACGTCTGTGGGGAAATAAAAGGCTGGACTAGATGAACTTTTCAGTCTGATCTAGCAAGGCTGCTCTAATGTCTGCTTTCCATATGAACAGAAGACTGTGCAGTTTGACTCTGAAGAAAGAAGAGTTGCCATACGGCACATATCAGGTGCTTAAATCCTGTTGGCTTGAGCAGGACGTAGGCAGGAGTACAGAACTGAAGCCACAAACTTTTCTCATGTTTCAAATTGTTAAGTGCTAATGATTCATAGCAAAAAAATTTGCTCCTGAGTTATTATTGTTTTAAATATTGCATGCAGCGTATCACATGTTAAGAAATCTGAATTAAAGGTACACATAAATCCTTTGACTAATGTTCTAAATTTAGCATCTTAAGCTACAATAGCTTTGTACCTAATCTAATATACTTATTCCTCAAGGCAAGAATGATACAAACAGAGTAAGCACAGGTTGAAGCAACCACTTCGACTCCCCTAAAAACTCATTTCACTACAGTGAGATATTGGCTAAATGAAAATAAAGGAAGGTAGTTACAGTACAATTTGCTTTACTACAATATACTACATGTGAATTAGCATCAGCAATAGACAGGTGTAGCCCTACACAAGGAAAACCGCATGAAAAAGCCTTTTTAGAACCTATGTGGTAAAAAGCCACTTGAGCGAAGTATTTGCAGCAACAAAATAATGACTAAGAATGCTATGCATGTTTTCTCTACTCTAAATAGGCCTCTTCCAAAGCTGTAATTTCTTCTTCTTCTCCCTGTAATCTCACCAGGCTTTAGTTACATGCCTTTGCATATGATGCTTAGTTAGCGTCTTCAGCTATTAGGAGTTACTGAATCATTTTTATCCAGCAATTTAGAAAATACCACTGTGTTTGCATAAAATAGCACAAATAGCATTAGTAAAAACCTAACACTTGCACTTTAAATATATGCATGCATATAAGGACCCCCATTATTCTTCAACTACCGTAACACAATCCTTAAAACCCACTACAAAAACAAATACTTTCTACCAGGTATGGCTTCTCCAGCCCTATGCCCCACAAAAAGCCAACACTCCAAAGAATGCAAACCCAAGTTTAGATCTCCATGTCTGACACTAAGACATGGGTATGTCCCTGATAGAGTTATACCCAGTGTTTGCCCTCCTTACAGTAAAACAATTCAAACTGAATGTTTGAAATTAGATTCAACCCTTAATCTGTATGTTAAGAGGGAAAACATTGTATTTGATCTGCACTTTTCCCCTTCCCGTCCCACAAACACAGGGATGATTCTTAGTTCAAAAAATGTGTCTGTATATAGGGGAAATGGGTTTGGCATGTAAGAGTTGCTTTTTGACAAATCAGTAAAGGAGTTTAGGATCCTTGCTTTCCTGTCTTTGAGTCCACATATGACTAACATGGGTAAGCTTGGACAAGCACGCTAATAAGCATTTTTGTGGATCAGTAAATTGTATGGCTCTTACAGGAAAAGCTAGTTAGAAAGCACACACTGAGCAAATCTCTGGCTCTATGGTTCTAATTGCTAGCTGTAATTTGGACAATCCAATGTTACCAGAACAAAAGCACCTTGACATGTTAAACTAAGAGAAATGCCTTTGAAACTAAACAATATTCAGATTTAAACTGTTTGCATTTCCATATGGTATGATCTGAAACAAGTGACAAATTAGTGCATAGCAACAAAAATAAATAAAAGGTGTGCTAGGGAGGGGAAGCTGCCATATAGGCTTATAAAACGCCATTGCTGGTTACCTGTATCAAATAACAATCACTTGAGGCAACCAGGCAGGGAAACTTCTCTACACCAACAGAAAGCTTATTAAAGCCCTCAGTGTCCTGATTCAGATATTATTTAGCTGCTTATTAAGTCAAACTGTACACCACCCTACATAAACTGCAATTCAATTAGGGTTTTTCTAACTATACTTTCCCATTTTGTCCAAACTTGGAAATGTAACAATTACCAGCTACTGAACAAGCCAGAAACTTACCCATGGTTTGAAGCTGGGCAAAAGGCCAATACGTATCTCAATTTAAGAAGACTGCCTTACTCAGCTGAGATAATGCAGGAGTCTTTTACCCAGCTTCAAACTGTGAGTTACAATCCCAGGGCTGGTAGCATACTGAGAATTTTGAAAGCATGACAATGGCTGGCCTTTCCTATCATGAAAATGGCTGCTATGGTATTTATTTATTTAAAACTTTTGTATGCCGTCCCTTATGCATAGCATCTTGGGATGGCTTACAATCATTAAAACAACACAATAAAATGGCAATAAATAACAATTAACCAAAAATACAATTAAATAAGTTAAATAAAAGTGACTGTTAAACATTAAAATTTTAAATTAGTTTTTAAAATAACAGTTAAATAACAAGGTTTTAACCTGGTGCTGAAGAAAAATATAAGCTTGGCACCAGGTGCACCTCTCTGGGAAGCGCATTCCATAATTTGGGCACCACCACAGAGAAGGCCCTTCTCCAAGTAGATATCCTATTTACCTCCTTCAGGGAGGGTTCTCGGAGCAGGGCCTCTCCTGCAGATCTTAAGGGGTATGAGGCCATATAAGGAAGGAGACATTCCTTCAGGTATCCCAGTCCCAAGCCATTCAGGGCTTTATAGGTCAAAACCAGCAACCATGGTAAGTGTGGCCAGCCACAAAACTCCCACTTCCGTGAAGTCAAACTGGTGAGACCAAGGCAGAGGTAGAGACTGAGCTCCCAATATAAATGACTCTTTTGAATTCCTACTTTTTTGTTCCAATATCTGTTGAACAGAAAGCAATCTCATAATACTCAGCAATAAATCTCTTGGCTGAGGGACTCTGTGAAAGGCAGTGGTGGGGCTCTGAACCCAAAAACCAGATTATGTATTTGCCCCCATAAAGCACCACAAAATACCAATCTCAGAGAAGATAAACTAGCGATGCTCAGAGAATCATGAACACATACCATATAAACCACTACTCTCCATTTTTATTTTCTAAGAAAATTTCTGTAGCTCAGATACATCTTTGGAATAAAGATAGTACCAAGAACTTGCAACATGCCAGCCTCCCTGTTACAAATAAAAGTTTAAATAAAAATAAGATCATATGAACAAAAAATATGATCAAATATGGCCAGTGTATCACAAAGTACAAATGTGTTCTGCTATTTACTCAGGGAAATTAGGGCCATCATCATAACAATGTAAGAAACAATAGCAGCAGAATAAAGAAAGCACTGACAAAAACAAACATTGTTACTACATCATCAGAGTTTAAAATTTGGAGGGAATTCAAAATTCTTTTCAACATCAGGCAGTTAAAACAGGTGAACCTCCCAAGGAAGAATTCCTTATGCAGGTCTACAACAATGGTGCCACTTGCCTTAGCTAAGCAAGGGCACCCTGAGAAGATTCCCAACTGTGTAGGGATTATGAGTTTATCTGCCAAGCTAACAGTGATATACAGCAGGTTATCTTAGCAAATTCTAAAATACTGATTTTCTGGAAGTCCAAAGTCTAGTTCTATTATAAAAGATAAGAGTTAAGATATTAAGCCACTTTGGGACCTTTGAGTAGTAGGCAACATATGGATGGGGTGGTGGTGGTAGCAGTAAAAGTAGTAGTATTAAATATAGTTTGAATTATACACATACTGTTGAGCCACAAAAAGACTAGGGAGCTCCAAACGATCAAAGGTTCTACTTATGTTTTATACAAGATTAAAAATCATCAACAAAACATGAGTTTTAAAAAACTAGCAAAATTTGAAATAACCTTTTATTCCACATCCTCTATATATGTAAAAAAAA
>NW_025335941.1:62497843-62500231 GCF_004798865.1 Varanus komodoensis | reverse complement strand
TATGAAAGTTTTGCAGCCCCCTTCACTTTTTTCTGTATTTGAATTTCCTACAATTAGTTATTATGAGCACCACAAGGGCAGGCCTACTGGGGCTGCGGGGAAGCTGGTGGAGTAGGCCTGGTCCTTCAGACAGTGGCTTCTGACACAGGACACCCAACTGGTGAGGCTGCAGCAAATCCTGAAAGTAAAAGTTCAATACTTTCAGTCTTCCGAAATCATATAGCTCATGACAATTAGCTTTATGCTGTATACGAAATTCCTCAGTAATCTAAAGCTAATCATGACAGCTGCTTTCTCTGTTGCAATCTTTCTGGCTCAGGATGCAGTGCAAGGGCTTTAATGCATCCCCAGGTCAGCCTTAGCAGACAATCAAAGTCAAGAACTGTCGTAAAAGACCTGGATGAATCCACACCTGGAAAGGCTTACTCCAACCTTGGCAGACAGGAGACATCACCTCTGCTTCTTCTGCACTTGAGACAGAATGGAGATGTGAAGAAGTCATCCCACAAGAGGGCCAGAGTACAGAGCAGCGTGTGGGTGGGCAGAAAAGGCCTTGAGAAGTGGCCCCCTCCACCTTTCTTGTACATACTGTTAGAGCAATTTCCACAGCAGTAGAAGCATGAAGGATCTGAGAGGGTAGGCTGGGGTAGGGCTGGGCAGCACTGGCTCAGGCCTTGTCCTTTAGGACACTCTGCAATGTTTTCTTACTGGTCTCACGAAAGTAGGCGGTCCACGTGTCCTCTGTTCCATAGAACAGTCCACCATTCAAAGCCAGCCTGTTTGATGGCCTACCCAGTCCAATTTGGTTAAAAGATAAAGGGCCACAAGAATTACAGTTCCACATCAACAGTGATCAGCTGAGCAGTGGACTGAGCCTAAAGGCACATAGGTCACCTGGACATTCCTTTGCATGCTTTGGGGAGATATGGGTTTGTCTATTTCTATATTGCTCTTTAATTTTACATAATTATGCCTAATTTTGCGTCAATATAGTGGTTGAAACTGCTGTGCTGATTGATTGAAAGGTCACCAGTTCGAACCTGCACGATGGGGTGAGTTCCCATTGCTACATCCTAGCTCCTGCCAACCTTGCAGTTCGAAAGCAAGCAAATGCGTGTAGATAAAAAGGCACCACTTCGGTGGGCAGGTAACAGCGTTCTGTGCACTTCGGTGTTTAGCCATGCCGGCCACATGACCAGGGAGACTGTCTGTGGACAAACGCTGGCTCCCTCGGCCAGGAAACAGAGATGAGCATCACCCCGTAGTGTCAGACTTGACTGGACTTTAATGTCAAGGGGAAACCTGCACCTTTAGGTTTATANTGTGTATGTCCAGCCTATCCTTGAACACCCTCAGCAAGGGGGCTTCAACCACCTTCCATGGAAGCCCTTTCCATGCCCCAGGGGTCCTAACCACAGGAAGTACTTCCTGGCATCCACCCTAAATCATGGTTCCCTGAGCTTTGCTCCATTGGAATGCATCCTGCCCTCCACTGCAGGGGAAAAAGGGTCATGACCCACCTCTGCGGGGCACCCTCTACGTGTTGCTAACAGGTCCTCTCTGAGTCTCCTCCTCCCGAGGCTGAAAAAGACCCAGCTCCCTCATTCTCGCCTCATATGGCTTACCTGGCATACCAGCCACCATCCTTGTGGCCCTTCACTGCACTGATCATCACCCAAGATCATTCCATACTTAACCTGGAAAGGTAATCCAATTTCATAACAAGAGCAGCCAAAATCAAAATACTCAAAAGATGATAATGGAAGTTTGAGTCCTGCTGCAAAAAGCCCACTTAATCTGTGCATTCTTTGGAAATCAAATATGGGCCATCTGGTTTCAAACAAACAGCTTTATTCAGTGACTTTGAAAAACATGTAAAAATTAGTTTCAGCTCTAAAATCAATATGCAGGGGATATGAGATCTTTTGTTTGTGTCTTACAGTGCTCCACATTACATTTTATATAGCAGCATTCCATAGCGTGGCACCCTCCAGATATTTTGGACTACAAGTCCCAACATCCCTGACCACTGGCAGGCAGGCTGAGGCTGATGGGAGCTGAAGTCCAGCACACCTGCAGGACTCCAAGTTGATTAGGACCAAGGGCAAGGCATGTCAGCGGTCCTGCCCTCGCTCAAAGGACCTTGTTCTCAATATGCCAGAGCTGAAAGGAAGGAGAAAAGCTCTTGTTAAAACGCTGTCTTGGCCTTGGCCAGTCTCTTCCAGGACCTCAGCCAATTAAAAACGTGAACATCAAACAACAATAGCCCAAGACTGACTGATGCACGCTATTGCACCGAGAATCCTTTCCTGGGATCCTTTCATGAAAAGTCTGAAGGCGTGCTGTTAAATTTCATTCCTTTCCCTAAAGCCACCCTGAATTGAAGAT
>NW_025335941.1:62401379-62497743 GCF_004798865.1 Varanus komodoensis | reverse complement strand
AGGGAGAGAGAGAGAGAGAGAGAGAGAGAGAGAGAGAGAGAGAGAGAGAGAGAGAGAGAGTTGCTGCATGGAATGAAAGAGAAGCCCATTTGTTGCACACAGACAATGGCAGGTTGTTCAAACCTACCGAGAGCCAGGACCAGCATTGCAAATCTGAATGTTACTCATTGACCTCTCCCAGCTGGGGGTATCCAATCGAGCGGAGCTGATGTTCCTCTGCCCTCCCCAATTTCAACTTTTGCATTCCAAGAGGAAAAAGGGCTGCAGATCAACCTGCCCCATTGTCCACATTCATCTCTCAGGTGTGGGATGAAAAAGTGGAGCCCTTTCCATGTGACGCCACTTGTATTCTCAGGTTTTCTGTATGGGAGGCTCCGTAAAGCACAGCTGTTCGGCCATGTGAAATGGTCTACTTTTTCAATGCGCTGTTCCAACCAGCCATTGCAACGGTTGGAAGTTTTAATCTCTCGATCTCTGGTTTTAAGGGATTTGCTTTCATTTCATAACTGCGCCTCCCACTGTTTTTAATGCATGTGTTCTTTTCATTGTGGTTTTACTTTGCTTTTTCTTTGTCCTTTCCCCCCAGAGCAGACGGTGGGTAAATTAATGGAGCAACAGAGGGATCCTGTGGCCTCCTGGAGGGCATCAAGGGAGCCACTAGATCTTCAGATTCCCAGATCCAAGGGTGGAGACAGGCTCCAACCTTGGGGTCCAATTTCACTCTCCCACTCACACCCAGTGCAGGAGAAACCACACCGTCTGTTTCTCTGAGGTCCGAAGAGTGATCTTGGAAAAGGAGTCAAGTAGTGGGGGAGAAGGCAGGAAGCGATGATGGCCAGGTCCCCCAAGATGCACCGTATCCTGGTGACACTCCAGCCAGCTCTCTTCCCCTTCTGAAGTGCTGCTGCCAAATAGCCAAAATCAACCCCTCTGCGCTCCCCAGAGAGGTCCGCCTGGCGCCGTCGTTATTTGTTTTTCGGCGCCAGGCGAAGACCTTTTTATTTATGCAGCATTTTAAATGTTAATATTATTGAATTTTATTCGGCCAGGGCGGCTTATTTTATTTTACTGTATATATTTTAATTGTCATTGTTTTAATGTATTTTGTATTCGATGTTGTAAGCTGCCCCGAGGCCTTGGCAAGGGGCGGCATAGAAATGTTTTAATAAATAAATAAAATAAAAAATAAAAACCCTCTAACTAACCTGCAAAGCAAGAGAAGCAGAGAGGCAGCAGTCTCCTTCACCATTTCCCCCACCGTGCAAGGTTGCCTGTACTTATAAACATAGAAACAGAGCGAGTCAGGAGGGGTCTCCCGGGCCATCTAGTCTGACCCCTGGCTCCAGCCGGCTCTGCTAATGACATGCCCACCATGTACTTTTCTGAGCTCAGAGGCTTCTGTGCATCTCAACTGGATTGTACTCTCCGGGAACAGATGAATAGTTTTTGCATGTCTATTCCTTCTTGTAGTTCAGTGCTCATATGCATCTGGTGGCACACACTTGCTCTGAGGGGTGGTGCAATCTCATTTCCCTCCCTGTGCATAGCGAGAGTAGTGCCTTTCAGTTCAGACATGCTCTCTGTTGCCACATGTGGTTGCAGCCCGCACATTTCTGAGCCATGAGGGCGATTCCCGGACCAAATGCATGCAGATACTCTTCAGGAAAACATGCATGGAAAATGCTTTCTTAGGAAAAATGTGTGCAAGGATGCATTAATCAAGGGAGGAAGCGCAGATACATTTCAAAGATATACACAAGGGATCTGTGTATTAAAAACATGCATGTATTCTGACCAGGGTGGATAAAAATCAATGATTAAAAAATCAAAATGGGATTTTTTAAAATGAAATGCTTTTTCTGGAAAAATCTATCTAATGATAGTTTTCTATTTAAGATACATTATAGTCCAAAGGTTATTCATCATGAAATAAGGATTAGTTTTTAATTATGTAGCATGAGGCTGTATATTCATGCAAAGTTTTTGGTAAATGAACTCCATTAATTCATTCGCAATGGCATGTTCTTCCAGAGGTTTCTGTAAGATTATTGGGCAATTTTTTTCTCTAGTAGATATTATCACAGATGCTTGGTTTTACAGTTCTCAAAACTGTGAATTTGTGTCTGCAAAGATCACATGCCTCTTCTTCACAGCAAATAATGTTATAAAATAAATATACGGAGTTGAGAAAAAGGTCTTAATCCCATTGTTCCTTTGCAAATCTGTGTACACAGACTCAACCCATTATTTCTTAAGTGCTAAGTTTCAAAAAATTCAATGAATAGAGGAAGATGGTTGGGAGTGGAATAGATCTGCACAAGAAGCTAAGTGTGCGGAGGGAGGGGCAAGCATTAAAAATGAAAGTGAACCTTTCTGGGCAGAATATGCCGCAAGTTTTCGAATCTTTTTGTGTGTAGCCTGAGGTTTATCATATTATTCTTTACCTGGAGGAGAAAACCTATAATGGCACCAGACTGTAAAAGAGACCCAGTTTGGCAATATTTTAATGAAGTTCCTCTACCTATGGGTAAGGCATGCATGCATGCAAATTATGTAGAAAAGCATGATTTAAATCTAGTCTTACTGATTTGTGATTAAATCAAATTCATGCCGATTCTGACACTTGTTGACCTGCTGACTTGGTGCAATTATATTTTATTATTAATTTTTATTGTGATTTTATATATATATATAGAACTGGTTTTATTGTTGTGTTTTAGTATTTTATTGTAAGCCACCTAGAGAATCCTTTTGGATTGGTGGGTGGCATACATATTTAAAAATAAAATAAAATGCAAATATGCACAGATTTTCATGAAAAGGAAAAAGGTCACATTCTGATACAGGTTTGAGTAAGAAGATGCTTCAAGATGGAATTTGACGAAATTTGGTGAGCTCGTGCTTTGCTAATTCAGACATCCCTCTATATGTTTTGCAGCTGCCTACAGAAAAATAAATGGCAACGGAGAATGTGCCAACATTATCCAGCAGAACTTGGCCGTCTTCACGTGGAAACCAATCTTATAAAGCTGTCCTGGAACTTCTGCTGTTCAGAGGGAGGTGCAAAGCATGAAACAATATCAAATAGACTGCCAAGAGGTTACTTTCCCCTGGGGCTGCAGGATCAAAATTTCATACTGAAGGGGTGCTTTGGAACAGTGTGGTCTGACATCCATTATGTGCGATGAAATAAATGAGGAGCATCTATTATAAATAAGAGGCATCCATTATGTCCCTGGGAAGCAAGGAGTGTGGAAACAAGGGGCAGCTTTTGCAGGATGGTGAGCAAGGCTCTGTGCAATAAAGCAATCTGGCATTCCTACCTGCCCGGATGCAGACTCTGGAACAGGTCCACTCTCCTATTCCAGAGTCTCAAGGTGGGCGAACAGCAAGCGTCAAGTGCGTTGAAGCTGTCCAAATTCTTCCTTCATCTGCATTCCCATTGTGAGTTCCACTCCCCTCCACCATATACACAGTTGGGGAAAATACAAGCTTTTCTATTAGGAAAATGGGCTTTAAACGTGCTTTTTTTTTTTTTTTTGCATTGAAGAAATTTAAATTTTTAACATGTGCACTCCTAACAAAAGGTGTGGAATTTGCCCTGTGGAAAATGAGGATTTGGGAGAGGTGCTTTGCACAAATGTATATTTTTGGAAGTTTCGCTGAAATTAGCTTTCTTAAAATGCAGAATTTACAAGGAGACTGTACAAGGAAAATGCTTCCTTATGCATACAAAGGGGCCCAATGCCTAGACACTGTGCAGCTGCTCCCAGAGATGGGACAACGGAACCTGGCATCCATATTCAGTGATGTGATTGCAAAAATGCTTTATACTTTGGGGGGGGGGCAGGGAGAAAGAGAGAGAGGGAGGGAAGGGGGAGAGACTGGAGTGCGAGAGAGAGATTGTTCTTCTAACCCCCTTAAATTTAATCTTTTTTTTAACTGTTTGTTGGCTTTCTTTTCCCTCTGTAGGGTGTCTTGAGCATCATATTTGTTTTAATCCGCTTCATCCTGGAAACTGACAGATGGGAAATCCCAGCCAACCAGGGATCACATATTAAATGGGATGACATCATAGCAATAGCAATTTTATTTGGCTCAGGCAAAGCCTCCAATCTGTTTTGCACCTGGAATACCAACGATGAGCAACTGGGTATGCAGGCAGGTCAGATGTCTCACCCGTTCCCATGACATGGTTAACAAAGTAATCCAGTTTGGAGTGAAGGCAGGATTTCTTGGCTCATTGCCCTTGCTCTGAACGGGGAATTGATTTAACCCCCTTTTGGAGAAACCTTTTCTAACTTGCCAAAGACTGCTCATACCTCTGTAGTTGACAAAACTGGGCAAGTATCACCTTTAAGCTTGGTCCTACCAAGGCCATGGCAGTATCTTACACATATTTGGACAGAAGAAAAGCTCACAACTCCTTGGCTAGAGCATGCTGGGAGATGTAGGCATAACCCTTTTCTCTCTAAACACACATATGACACTGCAGAAAGAAAAATTAAAGGAGGAAGAAGAGGGCAAGGGTGGGAAAATATTATTCCATATTTCCTGCATTATTCCAGAATAACTACAGCATCTTTAAAAAAAAATAAATCTGCGACTGCTACAGCCCTACTTTCTCCATATTGTTGTAAGCCGCCCCGAGGCTTCGGCAAATGGGGAGGCATAAAAATGTTTTAATAAATAAATACATAAATAATTATGAAAAGGAAAAATTCCTCCCTTAAAACCTTCATTATGGTCATGACAGGCCATGGAGACAATAGCTGCTCAAAAGCTATCAGCATGCCTTACAAATTGGATATGGGTGATGGAATCCTTCCCTTTGCTTTTCACTCCTATTGTAAAATACATTAAATCAAAACAAAAGAAAAATGAGAAGAAAAAGTAGTTTTTTTACATGAAATTTGAGTAGAACAATTGCAACCAATGCATATGAAATATATGGCCATTTATATTATATATAAATCAAGCAAAATACTAACCATAACCTTGGCTATGCATAAGCTTCAACAGAGATGGATAAACTATCCATGCATGTATCCCTTCACAGGTGATTAAGAAAGGGATGCAGTCACTGATGTTCAGAGAATGAGGTAGAAGATGCTCACCGAGAGAAGGACCATATTTCTCTGGGGTTCTTCTTGGGAACTGGGCATGGAAGTGGTTTTCCAAGGATTCCGTGACTAAGAGAACCTTCCACACGAGGCCTAAAGAAGGTGCAACCTAGCTTGGCCTTCAGGGGTCAATGTCCATGGTGCACCTAACTCGGTCACTGTAGATTTTATCATTGTGGATGCAGAGACAAGACAGAAGGAGCCACACCAAGTATTTCCAGCCCCGTGTCCCATTAGTCTGGCGTGCAATTGTATTAACACGCTGCAAGAAAGTCAAGAAGCTCACTCCTGACACACTCCGTAGAAACTTCTGAGCACGTCTGCTTCAAATCCTCTATCCACAGCAGGAATTCACCTATGTGCTGTGACCACAAACCAAAGACGGAAGATTTTGGTTCAGAAGATTCTGGTTTTGGTTTTGGTTCAGAAGATTTTGGTTCTGCATGCCATTTAGAAAGAATTTTTCAACATTCCTCCTTCGAGGATGAGTGCTCTCCATGCTGAGCAGCTGAAATGCAGGGGCACCGGAAGCCTAAAGAGGAGACCATGCATAAGGCTCCTTCTCACTCTCAATGCAATTTGGGGGGGAGGAGTCCCCCTTCCTTCCTCACTCTTAAAACCTGTTTTTAGCCACCGTGCACTGCAGCTCTCCACCGCCTGAACAAACATCTGCCTTTTTTTTTTTCATGAGACACGTTTCGTGATCAGTACCAACACCCATGGAGGGACTGGGGTGAGTCTCGTTACCAAGTGGTTCAACAGGTAATGAGCAGGGACGAACAACCAGTTCCAGGCAGGTTACTGGGATGGCAGGAAAAATACCAAGCTGGGGGACAGAATCAAGTGAAGCTAAAAGCATAACTGAAGAGAGCAATCCCCTTGAAGGGGTGCCAGGAGAGCCTTCTCTCGGTGCCCACGAAGGTTCCTTGCCCCTAATTTTTACACTGTTTCTTAAGGGTTTGAAAAATGGGAAGCTGGCAGGCTGCAGTGAAGTACTGCCTTCCCAAGCATTCCTTATTTGGCTTGGTAAGAGTCCTTTGGCGCTTTAGGCTGAGAACAAACTGCTACCTTCTCCTTAGCTTCCTCGGCATGGTCTTTTAGTCTTTTAGTCTTGGCTCTCTGCCTTTTGGGGATTCAGTGCTTCTGACTGGCCATGCCCACCATGGTAGGCATGTCATGAATGGGTAAGCTGCAACCCCATGGCAGCCATTTTGTGAGAACGCCCATGACAAGCTTTCAAAATTCCAGATGTGCCAGCCAACCCCAAAATATAGGGAATGCTGGCCTAGGTTGCTAGTTGGAAATAATGCTTTGTTGCACACCTCCTGGCTTTTCAGGTTGCTGGTGGCAATTTTTATGACCTGGAAAGCGCTATGCCCAGGTGTAACAGTGAACAATCAGCATTATGCAAAAAGAATAACAGCTTCAACGCTGTCTCAGGATGCAACTTTGAATAATATTTTTCAAGCTTGCCAAAACTCTGCAAAATTAACTTTGAGGATTTAGCCTTTGATCTGCTTTTTGGCTCATTCAGGCAAAGAAAGGAAGGAAGGAAGGAAGGAAGGAAGGAAGGAAGGAAGGAAGGAAGGCAGACAGATGTTCTCAAAGACATGACCACTTCTCCTACACTAACTGAAGAGTGAAAATCTACACCTTTTGAGAAATGCATTTCTCAGATTATACATTGTGAAAAACAAAATTAAAAAAAACCCCCAAAACCAAAAAAGCAAACCAAAAAAAAAAAAAAACCCCAACCCCCCCCATGCAAATTTTCCACACATGGTTGCAAATTGGGGAATATTTCTCAAAAACACGTTCCCATTCTCCTCATTGTGCTGGGTTCTGAATGGCATTTACTTTCATGATGGGCAGGTAGAAACACAACTCTTTGTCCATCCCTACTTACAACATGGCAACATTCTGAGGCATCGCTGAAAAACAAAAACTGCAGAGAAGGAAAACAGCAAGAGTCACGGCCGTGTTTCCCCCTCTGCTGAACATAAGAGCATCAGAAGAGTCATGAAGCTACATCGCACCAAGGTCCATCTTGCCCAAAATTCTGTTCACACAGAATCCAACCATCTGTCCTAATGGGAAGCCCACAAATAGGACATGAGTACTGCTTCCCATGTATCCCCTCAACAGCATCCTCTCACCCATTTTCCCCAGCCACCAGTATACAAAAGCATACCGTCTTTGTTACTGGAGATACCATGTAGTCATCAGAACGAAGATCCACTGACAGTTTCCTCCTCCATGAATTGGTCCAATTCCGCTTTAAACCAGCCAGTCTGGTGGCCGTCGCTACATCTTGCAGAAATATCCCATCGTTTAGCCACGTGCTCTGTGGAGAAGTCCTTCCTTTGGCCTTTGCTCAGTCTCCCACCTGGGATGGCCCTGCTGAGTTCTAGCATTATGAGAGCGGAAGAAAATTGTCCCCCTCTACCATTTCCACACCCTTTATCTAATCTGTACTCTTGTTTCCCCCTTACCCAACTGATTTCTAAGCTAAAGTGTCCCATATATTGGAAACTCATCAGTAAAAGACAAGATATATGGTGCTGTTTCCACAGACCCCAACATCTGGTGAAGGATTCATTTTTGAGAACTTTCCTCCCTGCACTGAGCGTTGGGCATATTGCTGGAAAAATCTGAACCGTGGGAGTCTTGTACCTGCTCCCCCAACCAGAAGAGCCCTTAATGAAGGCTCAACTGTTTGCTGACACTCCTTGACAAGAATAAATGCAGCTGATTATTAATAATGCATCCACAAGGCTATCCAAATTCTATTTTTAAAGCAAATAATTTACTCCACCAACTCATGAAATGAAACTACTGCAATCTTCAGGCAGGCGTGTTGAGGAGCAAAGGAGCTGGCCTGGAGCCATAAGCCACGGCGCGTTTGCTCTAGAGTAATCTCATTTAATGCCATTCTGTTCCATTGCACTGGAACAAGTGGGCTATGGAGTCTAGACAAATGGTAGGGTAAAGTAATGTGTGGGAGAAATGTATGCCTGCGGACAATCGCTGCCCTACAAGGATGTTGTGTAGGATGTAAGATCTCCTGTACTTGCAACAAGATCATTGGGATCTCTTGATGTAGAAATCACTGGAATCAAGAGCCTTAGTTCATCATTTCTTCGCTTGTCTCATTTTTAAAAGAGGGTCTTATTCGCAGACAGGAAGAAAATCGATACACCTGAAGCATGATGCTGAGGAGAGCTTTGTTAATACCCTGGACCGACCGCAAGACAAACACATGGGCCCTGCATCAAAGCAAGCCAGAGCTTTCCCTAGAAGCAAAAATGACAAGATTGAAGCTGTCCTAATTTGAGCACATCATGAGGAGGCAACACTCCCTGGAGAAGACAATCCTGCTAGGAAAAATCGAAGGCAGAAGAAGAAAAGGACAACCGAATATGAGCTGGATGGTCTCCATCAAGGAAGACACAGCCCTGAATTCAGAAGAGCTGTCATGGACAGGACATTTTGGAGAGCTTTCATTCACGGGGTCACTGTAAGTCAGGGACGACTTCACAGCACGGCACAACAGCATTATTCCCATGCCCTCCAATGTTCTGCAGATGCAAGCAAGCAAGCAAGCGAGCGAGCGGTATTCTCAGGAACACACAAGGCTGCTTTATACTAAGAAAAATGCCTGGTACATTTAGCTCAGTATTTTCAGCCCTGACAAACAGCAATGGCTCTACCGGCTTCCAGGCAGGATTCCTCCTCAGTCCTACCTGGAGATGCTGGGATCTTTGTCATGCGAGGCAGGTCGGTGTTCTGCCACTGAGCTCCTGGACACCGTCACCTTGATGCACCTGTCCTCAAAGACATGACCCCTGATCAAGTCCACCCCCTCTACTGCAGCTTAATGTTGCGGGAATCTCTCTTTCTGCTCCTCTTGTATCCTTTCTCTCTTCAACAGCCTGTCATGGGAAGGCAGGAAACTGCCTTAGTTATACCAGTCTGACTGACCACTACTTCATTTAGCTCCGTCTTGTCTGTACCCAGGAAGGCAATGAGGCCGTTGCTGAGGGACTCGGCTTCTCCAATTTTAACAGGGGCCATGTGTGTGGACAGCGATCCAGGCTGAGAAAGCAAGAGAAAGAGGGAGGGGGATGAAATGGCTGGTGCAGAAGGGGGACCATGTCGTGAGGCATGGTGTTCCTCCTGAGCAAACTTGCTGCTCCAGAGTTTCTTTTCGCAAGGCTTTCTGGTTACACATCCCTGAATTCACTCAGACTGAAGTGCTGAGCCCTTCCTGACAACCCGTCTTCGATCTCTTCACACCCCTTTCACCTGCGCACCCCAGCAGGCGGGGAGCTCTGAAACTGAGCTCTCCTGCACTCTTCTCGTTCCTCTGCTGAATTTCCCACCTGTGCGGTCTCCTAGCAACCAGCATCCCCTCCTCAGGGGGAGGCACCTCTAGGTGAGACAGACTGCTCAAGTCCTTCTGCGTGACCTGTCCAGTGCCCAACTCCTCTCCCCGTCCTGCTCTGGTGTTGACAGACCAGGCCCCTCAGTAGCCCCAGCTGGCAATTCTACCCCCCGTGGTGCTATCTCCTCATTCCCATGGGCCAACTGGCCACAACCCCATCGGTTAGGAGACTAACTCCTCTCCCTGACCGTGATCCGATACTGGAGAGTCCACTACGCCCCCATCTTCCCTGACTGAACTTGCATCCCCTTCCAAGCAAGTGCATGTGTGAGCTGCACTTTGCTATGACGCTCGCGCAGGGCAGACAGAAGCTGGCATCAAAGGGCTCGTTGGTCTTTGGGCCCCTCTGCAGCCTGGTGCTCAGCCTTTCAGATCAGCTGCATGCTGACCCCACTGTAGCCCTGCCGGGCATTGCTGCGGACAATATCTCCGCATTCAGCCCCTTCATGGACTGGTACTTCTCTGGCAAGGTTAACAAGGCCCATCTTGCACTGCCCAAGCAATATGCGCCATGAGAAGGCAGGTGCACCATAACCCCAGAATCCAATTCCCATCTTCCCAGCAGGACTTGCAGCCTGGAACGTTAAGTGCAGGCAGGAAGCACACACGGGCTGTGCTTCCCATTCCCTCTTCCGCTTTGCAAGATCCGAAGGAGAACATCTGCATCTCCCCCTTGCAAGAAGATGCATGAACTTGCACAGGCTGGGTGCAGGGTGGAGAATGCCATAGTTCAAATGCAGATTTTCCTTTCAGATGTGGACTTTCCCTTTAGCATCCCCATTTTAGGCCCTTGGATGGTCACCATCCAATTTGTCTTCTTGTGTTTCTTTGCTGTCAGCCTCTATTACTAAGACTGAATAAATCATCCAAAATATCACATCTATCACATCTTAAGTAAATATATGGGATGTTATCAGGGCTCCCATCAGATCCTTAAAAATGAATGAAGGGCTTCATTTGTAATCGCCGTCTGGTTCCATTCCATTTAAGGACAGAACTGTAGCCGAGATGCTCTGATTATCAGCAGAGAGCAATTAAGACTAGTCCCTTCAATATTAGCCAGGTGATCTGTCGCATACGAACTCGTTTAAGTTTGAGGAGTTGATGGGGAGGTCAGAGGAATCTGAATTAAACCTGTTCCTATAGATGTGAGGCCATAATTCTGCTGCATTCAGAACTTTTGTTCCCATTTTGCTACCTCTGCAGGAGCAAATAATAACACTATTGTTACAGTTAATTATATTGTGCCACTGAGTAAGATCAGTGGAATAAGAACTCCTTTGATGTGCTGCCGCAGGAATCGTGTTGTGATCTGGGAGCTCACGGGCAACCAGAGTCCAGGTAGGGAAGACACATACATGATGTAGCTTGAGGTATTTTGATCACAGCCATTAATTTCAGCTGATCACCTGGCAGGACCAGACAGAAACTATTCTCTTTCAAACTAGCACAGTTCCATGCTCAGCAAAAGGCGAGAACAGCAAAAGGTTGCTCGGCCTGCGATAACATACAATGAAAACATTCAGGAAATCTCTCACCATAGTGATTCTTCCTTGGATTGAGAGATGACATTGGTTCATTTAGTCCAAGCTGGCTGGCCTACACGTTCCATTATCCTCGCCACCATGGCCATGTGGGGCCGTGGTGGAGCTGCCCTTGAAGATGCTCTGGATACTTCAACTGGTTCAGAACAAAGCTGCCAGGTTGTTAACGGGGACCAACAGGTAAGAACACATAGTGCCAGTCCTTCAGCACCTACACTGGCTACCAGCTAAAGTCAGGGCCAATTCAAGGTGCTGGTGATGACCTTTAAAGCCCTAAACAGCTTTGGGCCTGGTTATCTGAAGGAGCATCTCCTTCCGTATTTTATTTATTTAAAATATTTATACCACATCCCATACATAAAGTGTCTCAGGACAGCTTACAGAAATCAAATCAAACAATCCATAATCAAAAACAATTAACAATAATTAAGAATATGGATAGATGGATAATCAAAAACAATTAACAATAATTAAGAATAGGGATGGATAGATTCCTCACTGCTCAGCCCATGCATCGCTGGCATGCTTGCATTCACACATCCAGGGTGTCCCACATCCTCACTGATTTGCAGGTCGAAGCAAACTCTGCACAAAAGTTTGCATTTAGGTTTACATATGTTTAGCATTTTGCAAAATACACAAATTATATTTCTGCAAACATCGCTTATCGAAGTATGAATGATAAAAGCCAATGCTGCAAAATTCTGCTTATTGGTCAAAAGTCATGTATTTGAAATGACCATCTGTGTGGTGGAGCTGGATGATAATGTCGTAGATTACATTGATATCCTGACTTTTTTCCTCCTGTAAGGAACCCTAACCAGCTGACACAATCCCTTTCCTCCTTTCTATTCTTTCTTCACCCTGTGAGGAAGGTGAGGCTGAAGGTCAGTGATGGCCGCAAAGTCCCCCAGTGAGCCCCATGGTCGTGTGGAGACCAAAACCCGTATCTCTTGAGTTCCAGTCCGCCTCTCCAACCACTGCACTGCATTGATGTCTATTTAACGAGTATTCATCCCGAAGGTGATTACAAGTTTTTGGTACATGCGGATCCTGTATCTGTGCCGCACCATTTCTGCAGAAGCTCTGAGTTGGTTGGCTTAACCCAGACTTAACATATAGGCAGGCCATATGGAAACAAGCAATCAGGAAGGAGAACATAACGAGATGCATTATGTATCATGTCACATCATGACACATTACGCAATTCTGGAATACAGCTCCCAAGATACCTTTAGAAATTGTGCTTGCCCAGAAAGATCCTTAATTACTGGAGAACTCCTGTCTGGGATTAGACAGATGAATTTGCCTCTTTCTGAGGAATTAGCACATTCCACTGGGGTAAACTCATCCATCCATTTTTCAGTTTTTGGAAAAAGGCAGGAATTGCATCATAAGATTTGAAGAACTGCAAAATCCTCATGATCTGTGCATTAATTTGGAAGGAGCAGGTCAGGCGCAGCTATATCAGAATGTGCCAAAAACCAAATTCCTCAAGCATCCCTGGAGGTCATGTGGTAGAACAGTTGCATTTTAATCGCACACACACACACAATCTCACACTACTGATGTTTGAGCTTCGATGGCCTTCAGCAGTCTTAAGTATGACTGGAGAAGGCAAAATATGCATTTGAAAAAGAAGCGCATGGGCAGAATAAATGACTTAGCTTAAAGGAAGCGCCCGCCAGGACCTGCCTGCTAACTATCGGCTGCCGGCGTGTCTCTCCATTCCGAGCAACAATAACAAAATCCTCTTGCATGTAAGGCTTTCTCCCTCCTCTACATTCACATTTGATTGCAGATTCCAAATGGATTCTGTTTATTGTAATTACCTCTCTAACTGCACTGCGTTTCCAATGCATCAGGTTAATGTTAATGGAATGAGAAGCTGAGGCAAGCGACACTTATTCATGCCTTTGGCACTTCCCTCTGTCATTTTGTTCCCTCCGCTTCTCAGGCAGACCTGGACCGTGGGGCTTTGCTATCGAAGGAGCCAGGCTCTGGCCAGGAATAACAGGCCCCAGGCCCCTGGAAAGGGGAGAGCACTGCAGCAGATCATGTACGTTGGTGTGCTTCCAAGCACAGCCCAGACTCCCCCTTGGTCCTCGGAATCAGCAGACACCACCCTGCATTCTGACCTCGCCGCTTCCTGCCACAGCCACTTCCTGCCCTTGGGTGCCACTCAGAATGGACCTGAGGCCTCTTTCAGACGGAGGGACAAATTCCATTTCAAAGAAGCTTTATTTGGGCTCAGGGGGAGGCTCTGCATTAGAATCATAGAATAGCAGAGTTGGAAGGGGCCATGGAGGCCATCTAGTCCAACCCCTGCTCTTGCAGGACACCAAGTCACACCATCCCACTCAGGTGGCTGTCCAGTTTCCTTTTGAATGTCTCTAGTGTGGGAGAGCCCAGCACCTCTCCAGGCAGCCGGTTCCACTGCCATATTGCTCTGGACATTTTCCTGATGCCCAGCCTGAATCTGGGCTGTCACAAATTGAACTGATTATTCCGTGTCCTACACTCTGGCATGAGCAAGAAGAGATCTTGACCTTCCTCTCTTTGACAGCCTTGGAGGTATTTCTAGAGGGATCCCATGTCCCCCCTCAGTCTTCTCTTCTCAAGGCTGAACAAGCCCAGTTCCCTCAGTCTCTCCTCACAGGGCAGTGTTTCCAAACCCTGGACCCTTTTTGTTGCCCTCCTCTGGATCCTTTCTAATTTTCCAGCATCTTTCTCAAATCTTGGTGCTCAGAACTGGACACAGTATTCCAGGTAAGGTCTGACTAGTGAGGAGTATAAAGGAACTACTACTTCTCAAGGTTTGGAAGTAATACTTCTGTTAATGCATCCCAAAATAGCATTTGCCCTTTCGGCAGCTGCATCTCATTCCAGAGGTGTAGGGCCAAAGGGGGCAAGGCAACATGCCCAGAGCTTAAGCTTAAGGCTTTTTCTTAAGACAGTTCCAAAGGGGGGAACCCTTCACAGAAGCATTGAGAGACCACAAAACGATGCTGGTTCAGAGAAGGCCATGAGCATTTGGGGGAATGGTGTGTGGCTATTTGGGAAATGTTGGATTAGGCCCCTGAGCTTGCCATTCTGCAGCACTGGAGTAGACTCATCTCAACCAAGCTCGCTCAGACTGGATGTGAATTCACAGATGCACGGGCAGATGCCTTCGGAGCGAAGACTCTCTTATGCTCCAAGAGATCAGTGGGAGCACGACAGAGCCTGGAAGGACACCTTTCTCCCAGCCCTCTCCCAACAAATGCATTTATTTATTTTTATTCAACTTAAATCATTCGGAATATTTCTAAACCACCTGCAAGGTCGGAAGCTCTCTCAACTCACAACTCCCCTTTTTACTATTTAGGTACCGATTTTCTCCAGGAATGCTAGCCACAGGAAAGCCTCTCTCCCTTGCTGCAGGGAGAGTTACTCAGAGGGCTTCCCATTTCGAGGTGCCTATGCTTGGGCCCCTGAGCATGCTGACCCAGTGCTCCTTGCCATTAGCATGCTAGGAAAATATCGTTCCCAATGACTCCTGGCTCAATCAAGCTGCTAGGAGCCACCTGGAATGATGCCTCTTAGGCGTGTCAGCAAAGGGTACTGTGGAGCTGCCATATTCCACAAGCTGCTGAAGTTTGTTTGCAAAGGGAATATGACGACCTCGATGGCAACTGCAGACTGCCCCCCCCCACCTGCCTTTCCCAAAGCCATGCAAGGCGCTTGGTCTTAATGGCTGACAGGTTAGGCATGCAGAACATCTCCAGGTTGCATCCCAAGCCACAGGCTGACTTCTGCCTGTATCAGATTGTGAGCTTTGGTTTTCCCTTCCTGTATAAGCGTGCATGAGTCCATCCATGTTCATTTTCCCAAATGCATACATCCATTGTGCACGTGATTGCGATGCATGCGTTTAAAAATGGAAACAGCTTTCCACGATGAAAGTACACTTGTTACATATACATGCACTTTTAAAATATAAGTGCGCTACCTATTTCTAAATACATGCGTACTGTCACACTCTTTTTTTTCCAGTCCATGAATCACACTGCAGGTTTGGATAGGTGTGGACTTTGACCACAGGCTGCACTTGGCTCCGTGTTCCGCCTGAATGGTGTGCACTGGGTTAAATCCTGAACAGGACCAAACCGGAATAAGTTTCTCCTCCACCACCACTCAGAATGCAAGCAGCTAACATGGCCTTCCCCAGCCCTGCACCCTCAGATTTGCTGAAGTACAACCCCCTTCATCCCCAGCCAGCAGGTCCAGCACATTTGGGGGATGGCTAGCAGATTGCATGGCACCCCAGACCCTATTTTGAAGAGTACTGCGCCGGCTTTGATCTGCTTCTGCATTCATGCCAGCCGTGTAGCCCCAAATAAACTCGGCGTCCGTTCTTTTGGCAAGGGTGGGATGTGGAATTTTCATTCCACTTGCTATTCAGTAAACACACGCTTCTATTTACGCACATATGCACACACATTTATACAAGCAGATTTTCTTTGCAGGAAAGCAATCTGGTTTTAGTTTATCTAAGGGTTGATTTATGTACGTTCACACCTACCAATTTTAGTTTAATTAGAACCCAGCCCCGCTTTATTACGTGTAATCTTGCCATTCTAAATTAGTATTTTTGCCTCTACCTTCCTCACTTTTTTTTTAAAGAAAAATTATTTCATCCACCGTACCCACAAGGCACATCAAAGATGAACTCCTGCAGTGTTCTATCAGATTTTTAAAAAAGGAGAATTGCTATAGCCATTATGTGAGACGGAAGTAAATCCACAGTTTGAGTACCATATACTGTCCCATTTGCCGTCAGGTTAAAAAGCAGTAACCAGAAAGAGGTACAAGAAATAACAATTGAAGTGATGCAGATAAATTTGGTATGGAGAAACAGAGATGTGCTTAAGCAGTCCTTCCCGCAAGAGGACAGGTTAAAACCTTTTCACATAAGCATGGGGGATCCCATCACAGGCTGCAGGAGAGGAGCTGCAAAAACCGATTTCGACATGTGATGGTTAGGGGTAGTCACAGCTCCACGGCTTTGTGTGTATCCTCAGTAAACTCACAAAGGAAGTGAGTTCTGCATTGAGTCTACCTCCTCATAATCATTGGCACCTACTGCTCTGCTTGCTATTCTTTCCCACTCCTGCTTCCTTCCCAACCCTGCCACTTCTTGCGTGTTTTACGGGCTGAGAATCAATGCACAAATAGGCAGCAGTATTGAAGGATGAATGAATACCTTACTTTCAGGTTCACTAGGATTCTCCAAACACCATCTCATCCTATATCTTGTGCCCAATTCCCACTTGTGTCTGAGATAGGAAAATCTGCTCAAATCGAGCAGTCATGGAATCTACGTTTTGCACAAAACTCCCCAAATTTGCACAAAATTCCTCTGTAAAATAGAGTAGGGAATACTCAGTTGACTGAGGCGTGTGGACATCGATCCAGGAATTGGGAAGGAGATGAACACAAGCGTGTGTTCGACAATATGCAGAAATTTTTGATGGGCATAATGCTCGTGTTTGGAGCTTTGAATGCAACATGCTTCCTATCTGAGGAGCAAAAATGAAGCTTCCACACATCTCTAGGAGTATCTGCTACTCCCTGAATGTCTGGGATGCAAGGAGCAAGCAGACTGCAATTTGAAGGCACAGGTCCAGCATGTTCTGGCCTAGGATGTCCTAAATGACCTTGCCCAGAAGTTTCCAGGCAGAGTAGACCCTGATCACAGACTCTGGCAGGCCAAGCTGTGCTCTGCTGAGCCCTCCAGCTATCTCCAAGGCCCAGAAACCTACAGTGGGGTTGGGAAAGCTGGTGACCACACCGGGCTTTCTCTTAGGCAGAACTGACACTGTACTGCCTACCTACTGTCTGGAATTCTGATATGGCCATCTCATTACCAAGCCTGGCCAGGAAAAGATGTTTTGCTAGACTCATTGGCGTGCTAATCATCAGGGTTGTCCTGGATAGGACAAGGATCAGAGAATCAGAGAATCACAGAAGAGTAGAGCTTGAAGGACCCTTCCTGGATCACTGCCTTGCCATGGCGATGAAGGGCAATGAAGCTCTGAGCTATGCCGTGCAGGGCCACCCAAGACGGACAGGTCATAGCAGAGAGCTCTGACAAAACGTGATCCCCTGTAGAAGAAAATGGCAGCCCACTCCAGTATCCTTGCCATGAAAACCCCATGGACAGTACCAAAAGGAAAAAAGATATGACGCTGGAAGAGGAGCCCCTCAGGAAGGAAGGTGTCCAATATGCTACTGGGGAAGAACAGAGGGCTAGTACTAGTAGCGCCAGAAAGAATGAAGCGACTGGGTCAAAGCTGAAAGGACACTCAGTTCTGGATGTATCTGGTGGTGAAAGGAGAGTCCGATGCTGTAAAGAGCAATATTTCATAGGAAGCTGGAATGTAAGATCTATGACTCAAGGTAAGGACTCCCTGGAGAAGAGCCTGATGCTGGGAACAATAGATGGCAAAAGAAGGAGGGGACGGCAGAGGATGGGGTGGCTGGATGGAGTCACTGAAGCAGTCGGCGTGAGCTTAGGTGGACTCCATGGATGGTGGAGGACAGGAAGGCCTGGAGGAATGTTGTCCATGGGGTTGCAATGGGTTGGACACGACTTTGCTAAACAACAACAACAAAGAGCTAGAAGGGGCCAGAGGGCCATGGATGGTTTACAACCAAGTATAAAATACAATAGGTAAAACATTAGCAAGCATAAAAAATTAAAATAGCATAAAGTACATTAAAAGAAAATTAAAAGACAGTTAAAAAGACCTGGCCAAGAATAAAATAAAAGTGCCTGGATAATTGTAGCAGGTCCCTGAATGACCAGGGAGATCTTTAAAGGCATCCACAAAGAGGGCTGTCTTAACCTGTGCCAAAAAAGTGTCAAATTTGGTGCAAGGCAGGCTGAGCAGGGAGATTGTTCCAAAGATGGGGGCCACCTTGGAAAAGGCTGTGCTCCTCGTTGCCGTCCTCTGAGCCTCCCAAGGGGTTGGCACTCGGAGGAAATCCCTGGAGGTTGAGTATAGTGTCCAGGTGGATTTTAAATGTTATTAGGTTTATATCTCTAGCCGTTTTTTTCCTCCAAGGAGCCCAAGATAGCCTATACCTGGGGCCGGCAACTGTTAACACTCAAAGAGCCATTTGGACCCGTTTCCCACACAAAAGAAAACACCCGGAGCCGCAAAACCCTTTTGACATCTAAAATGAAGATAACACTGCATATATCGTTTTTTACCATAATGCTATGTATATCTTCATTATGATTTAGCTGCAGCTCTTGTTCAGTCACTAAAAACTGTTATTTTTAATCTTACATTATAAATTAGTAGGACTCCTTTCATATATTTTGAATAGGAGAACAGCTTCCTGAAGAGTCAAAGTCAGCGCTAAAGGGCTGCATGCATTAAACAGCAAACCCCAGAAGTTCGTCAGCAGTAAAAGCAAATGAATCTACCCACGTATCATTAAACATTTGGTTTTCTTCAGAAACTTTTCTTTTCTTCCATTTATCCATGGCTGGCCTATGCGGGGAGGGGGGGAGCTCAGTAAATTGGATCAGATCCGCAGAGATATAGGTGTGTTTAGTGACTGATTAGCAGATAAACAGTCCAGTGCTGTGAATTGTGACAGGTCCCAAGCGCAGCTTTTAACATTCAGATGAAGGAGATTACATTGGGACAAAGAGAATCCTTTCAGCAGCATTTCATGTAACGTGAGAGTCTGCAGGAAGCTTGTTTAGCAGAGGAATGTAGCGTTTACCTAACTAGCTGACTTAACTAGCTAGCGCTGCCTTCCTGAGCAGATCAGTGGCTTTGAGCAGATCGCGTGTTTTGAGCAACGGAGCCGCAGCAGAGGGGTCCGAGAGCCACATGCAGCTCCGGAGCCGCAGGTTGCCGACCCCTGGCCTATACCATCCTCCCCTCCATTTCATCCTGACAACAACCTTGTGGGGTAGGTTAAACTCACAGTCAGTGACTGGTCCAAAGTCTCCAAGAGGGATCCATGGCCAAATGGGGAACCACGTCTCTCAAACCCCAGCTCAACACTCTAACCACTACACCCCACTGCTCTCACCACAGTGTAGACTAGCATTTGAAAAATGAAACCTGTAGTGCTTCACATTTTAAAGCAGGTGCAGCACTCTCTTCCAGGGTACCAAATGGTTGCCAGGAAACCAGGCGAGCATTGATACATATGCACAAGAGAAGGCATGGTTAAAACATCTTAATTAGCGTTTCCAGGCATGTGTGAGTCAGCCGACAGCTAAGACGAGTGGACTGTTTTTAAAAATAATTCCTGCTTGATGACTAAGCGACATCTGTGGGAGCCCAAAGAAACTACAGTGTGTTATCTGTCGAAGGCTAATTGATTTATAAAAATTGCCGACAGACAGATGTGAACAAACATTCCTGAGAAACAGCATAATTATAAATTGCCTGGCAGTTTGGGAAACAAGGAAGCTTGTGAGGACACACAGTCAGGATAAGTAATGGGGACCTGGAAAGACCATTTTTTATTTCCACGAAGCTTGGTATCTGCCTATCCCAACATTCCTCTGATGCTTGGGATGCATCAGCTAGAAGAAAGCTCGGGGTTTCTTTCACACACCTGAAATCAAGCAACAGCAGCCTGGGGGAATCTATTTGCCATAAGGCGGGGCGGGGGAGCTTTGCTCTATATTCCCATTAATCAGTTGCAGACAGCAAAACTGCCTCACTATTAAGGCTGCATGGTGTGAAAAGACCCTATTTAGCATGCACGGAAATGGGCATGTGCCAGAAGTCAGTTGGAAAGGAGCCATCACTCAATGGTCTAGCAAAACACACGCTCTGCATGAGAAAATTCGAGATGACAACCTCATCATGGGATTGGGAAAAGCCTCTGCTTCAGTCCTTGGAGATCCGTTGCCTTCTAAATAGACAGTGCTGGATGAGCACTTCCTTCAAATGCTGCTTCCAAGGGCAATGATGGAGAGGGCTTTCTCAGTGGTGGTCCCCACCCCAGTTATGGACGGAAGTCCACCTGGCACCTGTCTGGCTTCAACCCTCCCATCTTTTCAGTGCCAGACTGAGACTGTCCACTACTTCCAGCCATTCAATGACATTATTATTTATTATTTCAATCAATCAATCAATTAAATGAGTTTATTTATTTAAAACTTTTACATACTGTCCCATCTCTGATGTCTCAGCATAGTTTACAACACCAGTAAAATAAGATAAAGAGATAAAAGTAGTACAGCATCCAATAATAAATACAAAAAACACAAATTAAGACAATTAACAATTAAAATTGTGGGAAAATAACAAGGGTTCACCTGGTGCCAAAAGGAAAAAAACACTGGCGCCAGGAGAACCTCTCTGGGGAGCATGTTCCACAATCGGGGCGCCACTACAGAGAAGGTCCTTCTCCAGGGAGCTGCCCTCTTAATCTCCTTCAGGGAGGCCCCCCGGAGAAGGACCTCCACCCCACATCTTAAGGGGCAGGATGGGACACAGGGAAGAAGGCGCTCCTTCAGGTATCCAGGACCCAAGCCGTTTAGGGCTTTAGGTATTTCTGTCAGGCCCAATATCTTAGTGCAAATATCGTCGCTTATTAATTGTTCAACATTTGCAAATTAGAGAATACACAGGATGATTTTATGATCTTGTGATGGCTGTTTTCTGTGGACCGCCCAGAGGTACAGAACTGAAATGAGCAGCAGAGCAAAAGCAGGTGGGCCAGTTTCCTGTCTCCATAAAAGGCAGTTTTATCTATTCACATGGTGGGGGTGGCTCACGAAATTCAGTTCTCCTTCTCTCCAGCTACTTGCTGGGCTTAAAAAGAAAGTGTGCAAAGGTGTTGTGAGCCTTAGCCTTTTCCGTGTGCAAGAGTGTGCACCGTTGGACTCTGGTGAGAGGAAGGGCAGGGGAAGGAATTTGGGGCCTTCATATTCCTAGCATCTTCTTCGACAGAAACGCCAGTTCCCCAGCCTCACAGCTGCCTCTGGCTATAAAACCAAGTGAAGGCCCTTTAGCCGTGAGGAAAAATCCTTCTGTTGTTTCAGTAGAAGAGACTGCAGCCAGCAGGACCCATTTGACGCAATCTGTGGTGCTTTCTTCTTCTTTTCTTCTCCCTTCTGTCTGTCAACTCTTGACCTGCTTGCTTGGACAAGACGGTACCAACTCCACCTGACCTTGATGGATGGAGTTGTGCTTGCCTTGATGTTACTGTTTTGCCTGTAATCCTCAAGTAAGCTCAGAACAGGGGGTGGGGGGTGCTACTCCAGGAATACTCCAAGGGACCTGAGTACCCCTGGAGAGTACCCCTGCCTGAACCTACCCTCACAGATCAGGGGAGGTTCAGCAGTCTGCTCAGGGTGTGGAACATCCCCAGACACAATCCAAGGGGACCACAATCCGAGCTGGATCCCACCTTGAATAGTTGCACCCTGGAAGGTCATCCCCATGGACACTATTCCAAAATGGTGTTGTGCATCTTCAGCAACCTTCTGTAAAGCAATATGGAAGGTTGCTTACTTGAGATCGTTGCTTGTGTCCCAGGTTAGGTTAGGTTAGTTTTAATTTTACAGCCCCAGACCAGGAGGAACTAACATCCAGGTGGCTTGTGAGAAATCAACACCAGTTTTGATGCAGGTGCATGTGGAGCACCTTCAGGACTGCAACCAGCATGGGCTGAATGTTGGTCTGATCCTGGTGCAGAAAGACCTTCACGGGCTGGGTAGGATTCCGTCCCCAAGAGCAACGCATCCAACCCTTTCCATCTCTCTGCTGAATTCCTGCAGCAAGCTCTGTAGATTGCTATCACCTTTGATTTTAAAAGATGCTGATAAAGATGACAGTGAGAAAGAACAAGTCCAAAGAATACATCCCTGTTGTATGTATTTGTTTGGATGTGTCCTACCTTTTGAAAGGAAGGTAACCCTTTTTAAAAAGTGGATTTTCAAACAGGAAAAAAAACTGCAGTCCGTACCCTGCAGAAAACACAGTAGCTGGGACTAAAAAGCTTCTCAACATATGTGTGGTGCGGTTGGATTGCTTTGCCCTTGTCTCACTAACCTCCGAACAAACGATATTCAATCTTAGAGTTCACAGAAGATAAGCACAGTGCAGTATTTCCACCTCCGCTCTACCATTCTGGACAAAACACATTTCTAATATTGTTTTTAAACGAAGGAAGATTTCAAACCAGGCCTTTTGTTCTCCCCCTCCACTGGAGTCAAGTGAGACCCTCTTAGCTTCGGGATTGGAAAGCAACCAAGCCATTTTCCCCAAAAGAAGAAATAGCTTAACTTTTTTTCTGAGACCACCCTCAGTTCAGTTCCCACGTTCCAAGAATGCTATACTTTTGATGGCTGGAACATGATGCAGCAAATACCTGAGAAACTAAACCAGTGCAGAGCTATAGTGCAAAGGTAACCTGTCTCCTCTTGAGGATGTGTTAGGAAAATGCAGTGCTGGAGGACTTTCCTGTGGAAAGAACAGGCCTGAGGGCACGACATTCCAAGGCACAATTCACTGTCCACGCACAACGAGAGACAGCACTTATGAGAATATAAATCTGTCCCCCCACAACTTTCAGTCCATGAAGAAAACTGCATTCTGGGAGGGGAGTCCACAATGCCCTTTTCTCTGTCCGAGGCAGATGAGAAAAGTACAATGTTTCTCCAGTCCTGGAATATCAAATCCTACAATGCACCGAATGTCACGCAACAATCTTTTCAAGATTATAGAAACATAAAAACAGAAAACAGAGTGAGTCAGAAGGGGTCTTCTGGGCCATCTAGTCTGACCCCCAGCTCCGCTCATGACATGTCCACCATGTGCATGTCCAGCCGATCCTTGAACACCCTCACCGATGGGGCTTCAACCACCTCCAGTGGAAGCCCATTATAACATGTGTGCTCTAGAAGAAGGCATCCCATCTTGGAATCCCTTCTCCATTGTCCTGATTTCTACTTGTCATCTCTGGGCAGTCCCCAGCAAGGTTGCTTATGACCCCACCAAATCCCCCATGTCCTGTGCAAGCACTGCTTATCAATTGCCCAATGGTGGTTTAGAGCTTCCTGAGAAAACCTAACAGAATAGGAATGCTTGTTTCTGGAAAGAGGCAGGCTGCAGGGACTCCTTTAATGGAGCCTCCTTCCAGAAATATATGCTTCCTTTTGGTTCCAGACTCATGCCCAGACAGTGTTGCATTTCCCTTGCAAGAGCAGTGGGTTCCATCTTAGCAATGGAATCGCAGGACTTGCTGCCTGCAGAAGGGAATCAGTGGGAGATCAGCCACCCCACTGGATAGTGCCCTCTGTCATTTAGAAACATAGAAACCGAGCAAGTCAGAAGGGGCCTACCGGGCCATCTAGTCTGACCCCCAGTCTAGCTGGCTCTGCTCACGACATGCCCACCATGTGCATGTCCAGCCTGTCTTTGAACACAACATTTAGATGTGGACCACACCTGATTTTGGTCCCCTGGGGGTGCCTGCTCCTCCTTACCAAGATCCTGTGCTCCCTCAACACCAAACACCGCTGTAATTTGTTATGGTGGTAAAAAAGAACACAGCAATTTTGCAAGGAAACAAAGATGTATCGGACTCGGGTTCACGGCTCACATGCAGAATTATATTCTCAGAAACTTTGGGACAGCATGAGGCTAATTGTAAACAAAATGTACACTTACATGCATCTTTCTCAAATGTTTCACTTGGCCTTTTTTCCTGCTATCACAAATTCTACTCAGATGCTACACTCAACCTCTAGGGATTTCCTCCAGGTGCCAACCCCTTGAGAGTCTCAGAGTGTGGCAGCTAGCGGGGCTTTTCTGTGGTGGCCCCACATCTTTGGAACAACCTCCCTGCTGTAGCCTGCCTGGCACCAAATTTGCCATCTTTTCAGCACCTGGTTAAAACAGCCCTCTTTGCAGAGGCCCTTAAAGACCTCCCTGGTCATTCAGGGGCCTTCTTGGCAGGTCTTTTAAATTTGTTTCTTATTGTCTTTTAACTTTCTTTTTACATTATGTTAAACTTCATTTTTAATCTCATTGCCTATTTATTTATTTAAAACTTTTTAATACCACCTACTAACAAGGTCTCAGGACAGTTTGACAGTAAAGCAGAATAAAACAAAATAAAATACAGCATCCTGATTAATTTCTAGCAATAAAACCCATATTACACCATATATATTAACCCATACATGTTGTCATCTATTGCATTGTATTGGTTTTATACTTTGTTGTAAACCTCCTAGACAGCTTTGACTATGGGCAGTATAAAAGGAGGGAGGGAGGGAGGGGTAGGGGGGGAAGGATGAATGAAAGGAAGGAAGGAAGGAAATTCAATACCAATCCCAATGATGGGGTTGGCCACAGGCCCCAGTGAGTCTGAGTGAGCAATGCACCCCACAAGGACTCCGAGTCCTCCTGAACATGTACCAACACACACCATGTTCTGATCAAGGGAAAAATTCCACTGCTTTCATATATTACCAAAATTCTGCAGCATGTCGGAAGAATTTCCCCACTCATGTTGTACAACCAGATGGCCCTACAGGCCATTACATGTGGGGTTACAGTGAACCCAGCATGCTCCCACCAGGCCCCGAGCATCCTTCCTCTTTGTCACACCTGTCCAATTTTTCCTGGCTCCTTGAGGCCTGTTTAATTCTTATCCAGAGACATTCTGGCAGGACTTGTTTCAGGAAGCAGAGGGTGCTTCAGCATGTATTTTTCTGCCTTTTGTGGTTGCGTTCTTTTGAGTAGGAAAAGTTGCTGTCAGAATATTTTCCCCTTCAATTCACGGGCCATAAATAATCTCATCTGGCCTTGATAACTTTTATAGAGTTAATGGGGCTGAGCAAAGCGTTTATTTATCGGTAAATGCTACGTCTGTAAATACATCGGGACTTTTCAATATCTGAAGTGATCGGCTGCCTCTTTTCATATTAGGTAGGTGAAAGATGGAAATGTTTTAAATGGAACAGAAAGGTCTCCACATTCAAATGTTAATATGGCAATTACCATACCAGGGATCTATTTATGGCCACTTTTTCAGTTAGTCACAGAGTCAGGGGAAATGGGTAAAGGCCACTGAGACCCAACAATAGCTGTATTCCCGAGACCATGAGTCAAGGTGATAAGGTATAAAGATCAAGATTAACATTTTCAGTATAACGTTGGCGTATCAGACAAAGAAGCTGAATGACTCATGGGGAGAAATCCGTCATATTTCATGTCAATTGATACCTGTGATTTCGATGCACCAGGTTCCTATCTCTGTGTGCTCAGTGGAAGCAGCTACCTGGGCCATGCAGATGCTGTGGTCTGGAGAAGGTGAGCAGCCCAAGGGGCTGAAGAGAGGGAATGAAGCCCCAGAGAGCAGCAGCAAAGGCAAGGAATGGAAGAAGGACATGCACCAGGAGGGCCTTGTCCTGCTCGTGGGAATGGCCATGCCTGTGGCCCAGCCCACCTTGAGCTGACAGTGATGGATGGATGGAGGGAGGGAGGAAACGTGAGGAGAAGTTCCCTTGCAAAGACAACCCAGTTTTTCTTTTTTCCAGCCAGGGGCTGGCACGGATGAACCACCATGCCGGTGTGGAACATGTGCTGAAGCATAACCACAGCGTGTTAAGGTGGACTGGTGGCAGCTTTCAGTGGGGCTAGACATGGTTTTTTCCAGTGCTATATGGAAATATCAGGGATCCAATGTGGGCTGCAGCCACTTCCATTTCACAGATCTCTGTTTCTCCCACTGTTCGAGTTGGGTTCTCACTGGAGGGAAAACCAAATTTCTAGGCCTGGAGATCGTAAAAGAGCACCTCTCAATCTTATCTCCATAAACACAACCCTGGGAGGTAGGTTGAACTGAAAGGCTGCGACTGGCCCCAAGCCATTCTATTAGCTCCATGGCCGAGTGGCGACCGGAACCCTGATCACCCGAGTCCCAGTCCTGCACTCTTCATCACTAGCCACAGTGGCTGTCTTGATGGGTTTGCTTGCCTTCATTTGAAAGTTTGGTGGTCTTGATCCTAAAATCCCACGCCCCTTCTCCCACTCACGTTAGAGTCCTGATCGAAATTGCACCCCCAGCATCTAGTCTAGGGCAAAAATCAAAAGTAGCAACACCTCTAGATTTTCATTTTTTAAAAAATTGTGTCTTACTAAAATAAAACCTAATATATGCATTAGATGAACTAATATATAGCTATGTCGAAGTAGTCTTAGCCATGTAACCGCACACATTCAGGTGGATCCAACTCCTAGATCTGGTTTAAAACAAGGCCTGGTTTGGCCCAAAAGGACCCCACCAGCCTTTTCAAATGCCCCCGCCCTGTGTCTGTGTCTGTAGGACATCCCTACTTTGCCTGTGACATCCAAAAAGGGGCCCAGGAGTGTTCAGCACAACAAATGCAAATTGGGGCTATGAGATCATTTCCTCTCAAAACCCCGACTGAGAAGTCCTGTTGCTGTTGTGTGCCATCAAGTTGTCTTCGCCTTATGGTGATCCTATGCATGAGAGGATTCCAAAGAGTCCTGAATATGTGCAATCCATCACTCCAGATCTGTACATGCAGTGATCCCAGAGGCTGAGTGGTACCCAGGCATGGCCTCCACCTGATCCATCGCCTCACACAGGGCTGTTCTCCCTAGGAAACCCAGCAGGTCTGCTTCAGGGACTCGTTTATGCTTCTCAAGCAGGGAACAGAAACAGGCAGCCTTCATCTGGCAGCCACAGAAAGGGAAATACCTGTTTGTCTGTGGGAAAGGCCTTTGGAAATAGAATCCGAGCCCCCCTTTCTCTGATGGGGTCACACTTCAAGGCCCTCAATTGCCCTCTGTGTTTTCAAAAAGAAACTTTTGTGGAGAGCTTGTAAGTTTTCCGCAGATGCACGGCCCTATTCCCTTGCGGATCCTCTATCACATCTCCGCCAAGTGGCTCTTTTAAGCGCTCAGTGAATGTAAGCGCTCCCCAACTAAGAAAGTGGAGCATTTTGAAGACAAGGAGGCTTGCTTTAAACAGGCCAAAAAGAAGAAAATGGCATGGAGACGGGCCAGCAGGAGGGTGGACGCCGCTGAGGGCAAAAGGCCTAGGAAACAATGAGGGATGGATTTGAGAAAGAATTGGTCAGAGGAAGGCCTGTGCGTGTGTGTGTGTACTTCACAAGAACTTAATCTGAAGGTATTTCCTTCAGATGGAAAAAAAAAAAAAAGCACTGCATGAAACCAGCATGTATAATTTCTCCTCTTGTGGGTCTAGGCAGGAAAGTTTGATCTCAGTCCTGATTAACGTTTGCTTTAAGTCTGGGTTTCTTTCTCTCTCTCTCGCTTGCCTACGCAGACCACAACAAATAGGGTACGAAGAAAAGGAGAGGAACCGAGGTGTGTGCTTGAACGGAACAGCCACTCGAACAGAATGCTAAATGGAGGGATGCTCCAGGAGTGGGAGGATTCTCGTCTCCGTTTCTTTTTTTGACTCGCACGCTCAGAAACTCACTGTGAGGCTGTTTCTGAAAAAGGAAGGAGGAGCAGAAGCAAGAAGACATCTGTTTGCTTCAAACTTCCTCGTAAATCATTTGTGTATGGGTTTTTTTCCCCCTCTCTCTTCCACCCTAATAATCCGAGGCACCATCCAATCTTGCAATAGCCTGCCTGGGATTCAGCACCGGAGCTTCCATCTGAGGGATGTTTGGTGTGAGGGTGGTGATGATGATGATGGAGTTCTACCTGTTCTCTTAGAAAAAAAGAGGGCCCCATCAACGCTGGATTCCCTTCCAAGGTGGAGGAGAGTTTCAACAATATCAGGTTTTCCTCAGCAGATGCTGCAGCTCATTAATTTTGTTGGATTCCACCCTCTTATCACCCCCAAAGCCAAGCCAAAGTTGGGGAAGCTACAAAAAAAGAAAAAGAAAAGGCAGACCAGCAAAGGCACTTCTTCTAAACGCTAGGCAGGAATGTGTCAGGTGGAACTGTCTAAGTTAGGCCTGGCCACTGGTTTAAGCCACTGCTCAACCGTGTGGCCGGCGGCAGTAGGCTTTTCGCTGACCGAATCCCTTTTGACAGGAGTTGGGTCTTTCATCTGATGTCCGTCTTCACATTTTTCCCCAAGCGGATTAAGCTACCATATGGAGGGCGTTGGCTGTGGTCCCCCATGCCCACCTTTTAAGAGAGCATATTTTCCTGCCATGCAATGTTACGGAAAGGAAGACCAGTAGCCACTGGAATAAAAATATAAACTACCCACTTCTTATAAAACACACTTTTTAATTTTTCACTTATTTCAGCTGTACCGGCTGCCAGTCGAAGTCTAAGCCCAGTGCAAACTGCTATACTAACATTCAAGGCCCTGAACGGCTTGAGGGCAAGTTATCTGAAGGCATGCCTACCCACATGTACCTAACTGGACCCTGAGGATATCTTCAGGGGTCCTTCTCCAGCAGCCCCTTCCAAGGGCAGTGAGTGGGAGGAGGGCCTTCTTGGTTGTGGCACCTCCGCTGTGGAATGAGTCCCCCAAAGAATTATGCCTGGGTATGCCTACTCTGTTCCTTTTCAGGCCTGGGTGAAGCCCTTATTTTTCCAGCATTTAAACAGCTAAACGTCATTGGTTAATATTGCATTTTATTTTTCACTGCTGCTACGCTTCCAGGTTGCTTCAATTGCAATTGCTGTTGTGGTTTTGCTGTTTTAAGTTAATGGTCTCTTGTCTTTGCCTTAAAGTTTTCTTAACCTTTGTTAACTGCCCAAACAGCAGTCGAGAGGCATAAAAAATGGCACAAGCAAATAAATAATAAATGTCCTGGTCCTCTTTGGAATCAAAAAATCAACTTGGGAGTTCTGTTTCGCAACAACAGGTACAAAAGAGCATCGCGCATGCATGTGTACCCAGTGGGCCGCTGTCCCACAGCCTGCCTGCATCACAATGTTGTGCGGTATTTCCTTTCCTCCTAGGCGTGATGATGGGCTCACAGAATCCTCTGCTAAATCATCGGTCCCGGAGCTGTGGTGGCGGTGAGGGCAGCAACCAACATGTCTGCACAAACCATTCCCAATTTAATAGCACGATACATAATGCAAACTAAGTGTTACGAATGGACGAGTTTGGACCAAAAGGCTGACTAACTACAAAATTTGGTGGCTTCACTAATAATGCAGTATTCCCATAATCCCAAAATTGTTACAAAGGGGGCATTTTATTTTCCCTGAATAAATTCATTTGGTTATCAAGTTTCACTGGAGACCAAGGCCAAGATCATCCACACTGTTCCTGATCACTTTCATGGGTGTGAAAGTGACAGGGAAGAAAACTCATGGGGAGAATATGGATGCATTCCCAATATGGTATGGGAAGAAAGCTTTGTGAATACCCTGAACCAACAGAAAGACATAGAAACTGAGCGAGTCAGAAGGGGTCTCCTGGGCCATCTAGTCTGACCCCTAGCTCCAGCCGGCTCTGCTCATGATGCGCCTGCCACACACATGTCCAGCCTATTCTTGACACCCTCACCGGCGGGGCCTCAACCACCTCCTGTGGAAGCCCATTCCATACCCTCGGGGTCCTGACTGTCTGGAAGTATTTCCTGGATGAAATTGCACCAGAACTTGCTCGGGAAGTGAAAATAGCAAAACTGAGGCTGTCATATTTCCGAGACATCGTGAGAGGGCAAGAATCCCTGGAGAAGGACATCCTGCTAGGGAAAATTGAAGGCAGAAGAAGAAATGGATGACCAAAGGAGGAGACAGATCGGCTCCATAAGGGAAGCTGCAGCCTTGCATTTACAAGAGCTGAGCCGGCATGTCAAGGACTTTCCGGAGGGCCTTCATTCATAGGGTTGCCATAAATTGGAGACTGCTTGACGGCACAAAACAACAAGAACCCTTCATATCACATTTCGATGCCTTTCAAACTATGGCCCCATCAATGAAAAAGAAAGGAAAAAGACGAACTGGGCACGGAGGGAAAGACGTGCTCTACCAGAACTAATCCACCTGCCGGTTTCAGTTCCATAGGAAGTAATTCTGGGGGCCCAGGTAAAATTGCATAAAGCGCATGAAGATAAAGAAATGCAAATTTACATCATCAAATTAGCACCCCTCAGTTCACATTTGGTCCCTTCTCAAACTGTTCCCTGCAGTATATTTGATTCGTGATATATTAAAAACACAAATATGCCCAAGACAATTATTTTCCAAACAAAAGGATTTGCTTTAGAGACAGGGAAGTTCTTTAAAAGCATCCATACGTTAAAAATGGGCTGATTCACAGCAAATTGCTGGCATCGTGGAAAAATCCATGCTTACTGAAAAAAGCTTCAGTAGGACAGCAACCAGCAAGACAAAACATTTTCTAGAAATCACAACCCTCTTTAAAGTCAGTGGGAATCTTGCCTTTTTGGGGGTGTTTATTTAAAATTGATTAACATCAAAGCAATGAAAAGGATGGGTGTGACATTGGTTGTTATGCCCTTTATAGGAGTGAAAGTCAAAAGACGGTGTCTCATTTTATCTGTATATTTAACCCCTCACTAGGGATGCATCAGTCTCTCTGAATCAGCCATCAAGCTCACTGGGTGACTTTGGGCCAGTCACTGACTCTCAGCCTAGCCTACCTCACAGGGCTGTTGTTGGAGACAACCAATATAAGCTGCTTTGAGTTCCTTTCTGAAGCAAAGTATATTAGATAAATAAAGGAATGAATTTCTAGTTCATTTTAACCAAATTGCACATTTGTAAAAGAAAAATGCACAGTATCATTATTGTTTTGAGGTGAGAACTACATTGTGAAAATTATTTAATCATTCATTTATAACTTTTCTAGACCATCCCATTACTGAAGTCCCAGGACAGTTTAACAATACAAAACGTAAAAAATAAAACACAGCACCCTAAAAATTCAACTAACAATAAAACCCCAATTAAAACAGTCAGGTCTTAAAACATTGGGAAAATTTTTTTAAATATTGGCCTGGTGCTGAAAAGAATAAAGTGATGGTGCCAGGTGAACTTCTCTGGGGAGTGTTCCACCATTGGGGTGCCACCACAGAGAAGGCCCTTCTCTGGGTAGTCACTCTCCTGATCTCCTTCAGGGAGGGCACCCGGAGAAGGGCCTCTGCCCCAGATCATAAGGGGTGGGCAGGCTCATATGGAAAGAGACGCTCCTTCAGGTAAAATTTGTGGGAAAAAGTGTGAAGTCTGATGGATAATTATATTCCCACCTACAGGTTAGTCCAGGATGGTCAGGTGAGTTTGCACCTGAATTTGCTCTGATTGAATTCCTCAAGCATCCCATCTCCAAAGGTGTGCCATAGTGTAAAGCAGGCTGTCCAACTTGGTCTCCTCCAATGGAGAGGAAGGAGGAGAGTGCCGGTCCAAACCAGCCAGAGGGCAGTGGGCTGGGAAGGCTGTTCCAAAGCCATGAAACAAGCACTCGTGTATGCATGGAGCACAAAAATAGCCACAAGCACATTTTTGCCAGCATTCTGCTCAGATTGTGGCCCGGCAGCTGCCCACAAGCAGGACAGGACCTCCTGCCCAGGAACTGGTGTGCATGGGCACACGGCCTCTGACATTAGAAGTGGCACGGGACCATCAGGACTAGCAACGGTCCAGTGTGTACAGAACAAGGTTGCAAAGCTACCTTGAAGTGTCAGCAGCTCAGAGTTTACTCTGGTGGGTGGCATCTCTCAAGATCTCAGGGAGATGGTTTTGCACATCACCTGTTAGGAGATCATGTACCTGGAGAGGTAGGGAAAGCACGTTCTCCCCTCCCATAGATTCTACCCTCAGGAAAAGGCATGTGCTCCACCACTGAGATTTGGGCCCTCTCTTCCAATCAGCTGCTAGAGCAGACCAAAACTCCATTTAATCTACATGTCGATTACCCAATAAGGACAGGTTGCTCACTCTGGAAAGTTCACAAAGACTTCATGATGTGAAGTTGATCCCTCTGAACCCAGAATTTTGGCATTCTGCCTCTGAACAAGGCAGTTTCAGTTAATTAGCCTCTGCGTTACCCATAAAAAGACACAAGACACTTACAGGACAGCATGATGAGCTATGGAAATTCGGCACAAGGGAACCTGTCATCTGAACCAGGCAGGAGTGCTGTTGCACGTTCTGATAGTGGTGCGGGGCTTCTGCAGAAGAAGGCTGCACCATAATGTATGTGGGGAAAAGAACCCATAAAATGTTGAGGACCGTTTCATCCTAAGACCATGAAGTCAATGTGTACAGAACCCAAAGCCCTCGGCAAGCAAAGGTCTGAAACTGTGCAAGCAGCTGAAATGCACAGCCAGTCAAGAACTAAACGGTGCTTGTGCTGCAGCTCTCTGATGTACTGGATTTCTTGAGCGCATTCAGAGTCAAGCATCAGGGATCTGGACATGAAGAAACACCAAAGAACTCTGAATGTACCGAACACATTGCAGAAGATGTTGTGGTGGCTGCTAGCAAATTTTCCTCTTGGGGAAATGGCAAAAATCCACATACTCTACAAGTGTGATCTGCATGCACAGTACATCACACCATAAGAGCCAAAATGGGGAGGTGTTTCAATCACATCCATGACTTTTATGCTGATGTCCCAGTTGTGAAGATATAAATAATTTGGACATGCACTGCATGCAAACGCTCTTCCTTTAGCTTACCCCAAACTTGCAACCAGTCCATTTAATTGGATGAGCAAACAGAGAATTTGCACAGACAGATGAGCTAACAACAAGGATGTGGTTTAGTTAGTGAGAGATCTTTTCTTCTGGATAATTTTGTATCACCTAATGGCATGAAAGTAGTTTATTTCATCTTGTAAGAAATAAAGAAGTCTCTTTTCTCAATGTCTAGATTTTGCTCTAATTTTTATTGCCTATTATTTCCATTTTTATCACCATCATCATGGTTTCTGGTTGCTAAACATGATGAACATGTGTAATAAAGTACTGACAAAGCTTCAGCAAAATTCAGAATGATTACCCCCAGTATTCCCAGAGCAATTCTTCCCAGAGCAATAATATCAAGCAAATGCTCACAGCTCTTATAATTTATGGGCAGGATGTGAATTCCAGGAATATTCCAGGTACTTTAGGACAAGAGAGATCGGACCTCTAAATTAGCAATCTTGAACTGCTCCAAGGATGACACTACACCTTGGAGACGTCCCTAGAAACATGACCCCGTGCAACTGTTAGGTTCCCATGCTCTCTGTAGGCAACTTCAGTGTGCTGTAACTGGGCTAAACTGGGACCTTGGGCTCATCTAAAATACTCTATGCCTATTGGAGACTCCAGGAAGAGCTGAAATTTCCTCTCTCTGGAACTATGTGGGAAGTGACAGCCTCCTCGGGGAGCAAGGATATGGCAGGATTCTTCTGAAGTAGCCTAAACTATAGCTGAGAGGTAGAGTCATACCTCCAAAATGGGAACAGATAGAGGTCCCAGCAATGGATGATACCCAGTTTCTACCCAGTCTCACACCACAACAGGGGCCTGAGTCCATGGAGACGCACGCCCAAGCTCCCGGGAAGGGCTAGTGTCAGAGGAAGCACGCCCAACACAGAAAACCTTGGCAAAATGCCGGTCTGCAGTAGTGGTCTACTCAGGAGGAAAGGGGACCTCCCAGTAGGTCTTTGGTCAGAGGTGTAATATACAGCAGCTCTGGTGTCGAAAACCGCCAGTGCTAGAAACAACCGTTTCTGCTGCTCCAGTGCCTGACATCTGGCATCCTGGACCTTGTCCTCTGACTGATGTGCCGTGCTGGAGACCCTCGCACACCTTGACTCTGCAACTGGGCTGCGTGATATATCTGAGTGCTTAATGGTGCCCCGACCTCTGCCTCCGCTCTCAACCACTCCTGCTTTAGCCTGGCACCATGCACCTGATCACTTGCCTGCGCTTTGACCCTGGACTGCTATCAGGCCCATTCTTCTCATCGCCTGCCTCCCACGGGACTGAAGTCTGTGTGCTTGAGCACTGGCCTGCTTCACTGCCTCCTTTCCCGGCTAGGTCTTCCCTCGGAAGGCGGCAGGTCCAATGAAGGGCAGATGTGAACGAAATTCCAGATATATCACTAGAAAGTGATACTCAGAAATTGATGCATGCTCAGAAAATGTCACATTATTGTCTAAGCTTTTGTAGAAAGGTGAGGAGCAGGTCAGATCATATGGGAATGTTCAATCAGCAAATTGCTCAAGCACTCCTTGGCCAGGAAAGTGAGGGGATGCTGCTCTCCAAGAGATACAGGATGGAAGGAGTAGACTAGCTGATTGCTGTTTATTTATCTATTTATATTACGATTTATATCCTGCCTTTTTCCGGCAAAGGGCTCAAGGCAGCTGACATCATTCTCCTCCTCCATCTTCTCCCCACAACAACAACCCTGTGAGGTCAGTTGGGCTGAGAGTCTGTGACTGGCCCAAAGTCGCCCAGTGGGCTCCATGGCCGAGCGGGGACTCGACCCCAGATCCTCTGAGTCCCAGTCCCACGCTCTTAACCACTACGCCACACTGGGACTCCAGTGTGGGACTCCAGTTGTTCTGAGACCCTGCTCAGAAAGTACCTTTAGGAGTGTCGAGCAGTGATGGACAATCCATCCATTTGCTCCCCTCTGTTTTTATCCTTCCAATCTGAAGCTCGGTTTTTAGAAACATAGAAACAGAGCGAGACAGAAGGGGTCTTCCGGGCCATCTAGTCTGACCCCCGGCACCAGCTGGCTCCGCTCAAGACATGCCCGCTATGTGCATGTCCAGCCTATCTTTGAACACCCTCACCGGTGGGGCCTCAACCACCTCCCGTGGAAGCCCATCCCACACCCTCGGGGTCCTAACTGTCAGGAAGTGCTTCCTGGCATCCAAATGGAACCTGGGTTCCCTGAGCTTTGCTCTGTTAGAGTGCATCCTGCCTTCCTCTGCAGGGGAGAACAGGTCTCTACCCACCTCCGTGTGACATCCCCTCACATACCTGTATGTCACCAACAGATCCCCTCTGAGTCTCCTCCAGGCTGAAGAGACCCAGTTCTCTCAGTCTTGCTTCATACAGCATCCCCTGCAAACCGGCCACCAACCATGTGGCCCTACACTGCACTGACTCTAACCTGGCTACATCCTTCCCGTAATGAGGGGCCCAAAACTGAACACAGTACTCCAGTTGCAGGCACACCAGAGCCATATAGAGGGCAAGTAATCCCTTTCTCCATCTAGAAGCCACACTTCTGGCTATGCATCCAAGGGTGGCATTCGCCCTCTTGACCACCGCATCACACGGCTGGCTCATGTTCAGCCTGCAGTCAACCAGCACCCCGAGGTCCCTTTCACAAGTGCTGCTCTCTAGCCACTTGTCACCTAACCAGTACATATGACAGCTATTCCTATGCCCCAAGTGCAAGACCTTGCACTTATCCACATTGAACGCCATCCTGTTGTCTCCTGCCCACTTCCATAGTCTTTCCAGATCCTTTTGGATCTGGAGTACCTGCTTCTCAGTTGTGGCCATTGCTCCAGTTTTAGTGTCATCTGCGAATTTGATCAGCAGACTGTTCACCCCTTCTTCCATGTCATTTATGAAAAGATTAAACAGGATTGGCCCCAGGACAGAGCCCTGGGGGACCCAACTTGTCACTGGCTGCCATCCTGATGATTCCCCACTAATGGTTACCCTCTGCTTTCGGTCAGTCAACCATGCCCTAATCCACCAGACAGTGCTTTGGTGTACCCCAAAACTCCTCAGTTTCTCCACCAGGATATCATGGGGCACTTTGTCAAAGGCCTTGCTGAAATCCAGGTATACCACATCCACTGCATCCCCTCCATCTAGCCATCTCGAAATCTTGTCATAGAATCCCACAAGGTTTGTCTGGCAGGACCTGTTTTTGTGGAAGCCGTTTTTCTCAGACTTTGAGAATTTCTACCAATTTAAGTTTGAGAAGGTTCTTAAGTTCACATGACCATTGCAAAGCATTTCTGTGTAAGTTTTCCTAAATGCATACACTTTGTATGTTTTTCTGCCCAATACAGACATCTTTGCATGCAAATTTCTTAACAAAATAGATCAAGAATGCTATTTCCTCTAATATATGCTTTTTGTAGCCATTTTTCTTAGTATTTTTATATTATGAAATTTGGAGAAATGCACATTTTGCAAGATGGCTAAACTTTGGTTTGCATAGTGATTTGACAGTGCAACATTAGATAAACTGCTTTCCCATCCTTGGTGTGGAGGCAAGTTTGCCTTCCGATTCAACGTGAGAATAAAATGGTGGTTGACAGATCGACAGTTTGGGAAGCACTGTCACCAACGTACCATGTGTGTGGAACCAAAATGGAGAGTAAAACACAGTCATGGATTCAGAAGAGGCCTCATTTTAGTTCCATGGGCCAGTGAAAGAGGTAGGATTTATGGTGAAGAGAGATACACAAAAGCCTGGATAAACTCCATCTATCCCTCACAAAGACGGAAAGCCTATTGGATACATTTCCCCTCTGAAATGCTATAATCGCAGCATTATTCCTCAAGTCAATTCTGCAAGGAAGGCTAATAGGTCTTGTGCAATGGCAGTGGCGCGTATTCGAAGGGCAGGATGCCTGCAAAGCAAACATATTTATTTTAATTCCTTTTGTCCTGCAAATACTAAACACTACAGAGAGTGATTAATGAATCAGCTAATTGATAACCCCCTTTTTTCATTCCATAGTGCATTCCAAATCTAGGAATTATTATAACATCCAGGGTTATAAGTCCGTTTAGATAAGGGCCGGTATCTCGGAACAATCAAAATATAAAGTAGCTGATTCGATTCCCACTCCTTCCTGTAGGCTCCTGGAAAAGCTGCTATGCCGAATATGGCCAGTACTGGGAACATTGTGCAAATATTCTAATTAAAGCTAAGTTTGCAAACTGATTTTAAGGTTGGCTATTTCTGCCCATTTATGGAATATGGACCAGATGTAAGTAACAGCAGGTTTAATAAGATTGGATGAGCTAGCCTGGCTAAACTTGTCCTTTTGGATTCAAAAGGGAACTCAGAAAGGCAGTTTTACAGCTAAGAGAGTTCTCATAAACCAATCCCATTCAGCTGCTTATTCCACTAGCAAATGGATCCAAAGGATATTTACTTGCCCAATGAAAACAAACGCTATGCTAGTGGCCATGAATGATTAGATGGCTGTATTTCGTAGGCCTGTATTTTCATAATAAATAATACATGCTTGGGTATGTTTCAGTTATAAATACTGCTTTTCCTTCACCCTCCGCAAAAAAATATCACTGCAATCCATTGCAATGTGTGTGTTTCCTCTGCGTGGAGAGAGCCCTCCTATAATAAATAAGTTGTACTGATCATACGTTGCTGCAGTGCAAGCAGGTCATGTGAAGGGAATTGTGGGATGCATTTGCATCATGAGGCCTTGCTTCATGAGCTGGCGCTCTTGGCAGGTTACCAGTGGCGATGTGTCCTGGAAGATTCAACCCCTGGCCGCTCCTCTAAGCCATCCTTGCTCTATGGAGCTGCCATTTTAAGTTTCCCATAATGCCATCAGCACACATAACGCCCCTAGCAGCGCTCTTGGTACTGCACCGGAATAAGGAACCCCTGAGGGTTTACCTCAATTTTGGAGAAGCTTCTGGAGGGAGGAGGGGCTGAAAGCAAGAGAATCCGGGGCCGAAGACAAACAGGCCAGGGCTCAAATACAAGCACATTGTGTTCGCATTACACATAGTAGTCGAGGCTCTTTCAGCCACTATGTAGGTCTGGATGGGTGGTCTGGATATGGGAGAAGACCCCAACACTCAAGGTGGGAGGGTGGCTACAGGGGAGATGGAAGCTGCTCCCTGATGCCAGCTCTGTCATCCTTTAGTCTCCTCTTTTTTCCTTTGATGTGCTGATCTGTTTGTCTTTTTGTACGAAGTGACCACATGTTGGGGATTACATAAGCGGAGCCGGCCGGAGCGGGGGGTCAGACTAGATGGCCTAGAGACCCTTTCTGATTGACGTCTTCCCCTACTTTTCTACAAACTGGAGTTGAGAAGGGTTAGGCAAGCAGAAAAATGCAATAGGAAATAATGAGGTTGGTTTGGCTACCTTAAGGTGGCACGGGAACTTTTTGGGGGAATTCGTTTCACAGGACCTCATAGAGTGACTGGTCTAAGCTGCCACTGTGCACCCTGTTTCATCAAATTCATGACATATCTTCCATTCACTGTGTGTGTGTGTGTGTGTGAGCAGCGTTCAATGTAGCCCCACAGAAGCAGGAATGCCTGCTAGCACAACAGAATGTCAGCACTTCCCGGAGCAATGGGAAACTAGCTGAAATTGGGAATTCTGGAATGGAACGGGCATTGGTACTTGCAGGAAGGAGCTCTGCTGACCTGCCCTGTTCCAGAAACTCTCATTTCTGCAGTTTCTGGGCTTGCTCTAGCAAGCACCTTTTCACTAGTGCAACCTAATGATTGGCAGCTTGGGATTTTGCCCCATCCCCTACATGGCCATAGAGGGAAAGTGAACTTCAAATAGGGGTTAAATGGGAAGAGAAAGCCAAAGGGACAGTCAGCCAATTCAGCATAAAACTTAAATCTATGCCAAAGGGCAACTGTAACCACAGTACTGGACAATAACACAATCATCAGCATAACGAAGTACATGAACACCTGTGGTAGGATTAAAGAAGGATTTAAAAAGTCACCGTTTCAGCTCAAATGAATGGCTTGTTTTTGGTGCAAGAGACAAACACAGATGCCCTTCTGGGATTTGGCTAAAATGCTAGATATTGCATTTGTGTGCCTGAGTGCTTTATTACTGCTGTTGCCTTGAGACAAAAGATCGGGTGAACTCTTTTAAGAATAATTGCACGAAAAGAAATAATGTCAGCTTCCATTTTGGCTGCCTTCCTTGATTTATACATCTTAACTCAAGGTGAATTTCGGCAGGAGGCAGTGGGGAAGAGATGGGCATCTGTACATGTCATCCTTTTCACAGTATCGTATGCCTAGAACCCCAAGGAATTAAAATGCTTATTTTGGAGTTTTTAGTTCAGCAATTTTGCACAGTACTTAAATCACCGTGTGTGCTCATCATATACTCTGTGCGTGTGTGACTTGTGTTTGATGCTTATTCGAAACAAAAAAGAAAGAATAGAACAGCTGCTTTTGCTGGTTCACCGGACGGAAGGTCCAACTAGACTCTAGATTCTCACCAATTCTGCATATATAAAGTTTCATTAGAAAAACCACAAGCACCCTCACAAGGAGCATCTTCCTCTGTGCCAGACCCAAACAGAATAGATGGGGTGCTACACTGGGGCAAAACATTAAACTGATGCTATTTTTGCAATTTTTATGACATTGCTGAGCAACAGGTCTTTCGTAAGATATTGGATGTTTGATGAGGCCGGATGCAAAAGTGCTCAGAGAAAGGATGTTGCATTCACCTCTTTCTTCCTCCCCAGCTCCCGTTTTTAGCATGCCCTATGTCAGTGATGGCGAACCTTCTTGAGACCAAGTGCCCAAACTGCAACCCAAAACCCACTTATTTATCACAAAGTGCCAGCACTGCAGGTTCAAATATGCCAGGGGGACAGCACAGCATTAAAAGGATCTCAGTCTCTTAATTAGAACATCTCTCTGCTAAATCTTAGTTATTAAATTTCAATTTTTCATAAGAAAACTCACAGCTAAAATCTTGTGTTAATAAAAACGAATGTATTAAAACTCACAACCAGTCCAAGCAAATATATATATATATATATATCCTTGGCAGCGCACTGACCAGCCATGCGAGAGCTCGGACAAGTTGCGGCTAATGGGTCACGGCTCATGATGGCATCGCCTGGTGCCACTACTCCTTTCCAAGCATGCGCTTGGCCCCTATGTGCGCTCTTATCTGATGCTCGGCTGGTGGGACGATGCTGGGGAGACTTGGTTTGCGTGCCGACAGAGAGGGCTCTGCATGCCCGCTGTCACACACATGCCACAGGTTCGCCACCACTGCCCTAGGCCTTTCCTAGGTGATTCCCAGGCGCCAGCAAAGTTGCAGGAAGCAAGAGAGCAGTCCTCATGAGGCTGAGTGGGAACAATGTATAAGCACCTACAGAACTGCAGAACGAGAGCCAGTGTGGCGTAGTGGTTAAGAGCGTGGGATTGGGACTCAGACAATCTGGGTTCTAGTCCCCGCTCAGCCATGGAGCCAACTGGGTGACTTTGGGCCAGTCACAGACTCTCAGCCCAGCCTACCTCACAGGGTTGTTGTTGTGGGGATAAGATGAAGGAGGAGAATGATGTAAGCTGCCTTGAGCCCTTTGAGGAAAAAGGCAGGATATAAATCGAAAAATAAATGTCTGTCTAGGATACTGCTGCTCTGAGGTTTCAACATTGCCCAGCTTCGCCTGCATCGTTATCCAATATGTGCCCTTCTCCCATTCTGTCTCACACACACTCTCTCTCTCTGTCTCATGCACACACCTGTTCATCCATGGACATAGTGATCTTGGTCCAGATCGCTGGAAGGTGGTTGCTTAAAGCCTCTTTCTACCTGCAGTGATCACTTTTGCCATCGTGCAGAAACACTCTTGACGATCGGCGGAAGCAGAGTGTGGGGGCAGGACACTGTTACGTGACTTGCCGCCCAGCAAAACGGGCTCTTGCTAGCCCACCCCACAGCTGTGGGGGACCCCACATACCTTAGGTGGCAAGGCCCCTGTGGGAGGCTACGCAAGTGGGGCCCAAGGGGTGTGTTCAGTGCTCATGTCGCCCTTCCTTCCCCTTTCCCGGTTCTACAACATCCTCCTTGAGATGAAGCCGCGACCAGAAAAATCCTGCCATATCAACCCCGTCCCGCATTTTGACGCTGCTGAAGCGATGCGTGCAGCTGGCATCCTTACAAGCAGGTGGTCTTGGAGGATGACGTTCAGCTCTTAAATTCTCTGTTCCTTTGACTATACAGATCTGGGAGAAAGTATCATGGAATGCCAACTTATTGCACAAGTTAATTAGAGAACATCCACTTTTGAAATTGCTAATGGCCCTTAGTCATTAAAACAATTGCATATATTAACATTGTTAAGATAGATTGATTCCCAGTTGGTGAAGGAAGGGAAAAAAAACCTCAGTGGGAAAGAAAAATATGCATGCATCTTGTTAATTAAGAATAGATTCATTTCAATTCGTTCATTTACTGATCACGTTTCATGCCCACCCTTCCCCCAAGGAGCTCAGTATGTTTTATATCAGCTTTTCCCACACTGGCAGCTCCTTGATGTGTTGGACTACAGATGCCATCATCTTCTGCCAGCACAACTGCTGGATGATGGGAACTGTAGTCCAACAAATACTGGGAGGGTGCCACAACACTCTAAAATAGGTTAGGACCAAAATAGAAAGCTCCTTGAAAGAACAGTGACTGGAACTTGGGACTTCCCAATTGTGTATATGGGGGTATTATCCTTATATTCAGTATGAAATGATGGTCAAATTATGACTGGGATTCTGTAATATTAATGGGGCTCTTCTGCGTGAGGTCGCTTATGATGAAGGTGTTAATTTCACCAAGCAAAAGCTTGCAAGAGTTACCATACCTCTAAAGCTGACAAGAAAAACTCTGAATCACTTTGAACTAAAGGCAGCTTCCAACATGTGCATAACCAAAATGTAGACAGTACATCCTTTAGTTCTAAGATGTGCAATGGATAATCTCATCTTCCCTGTCACACACACAGAAAATACCAGAAACCTTTAAATAGCATGTAAAAGCTTACAAACACAACTATTATGAAAAGGTTTTAAAATCTGAATGAACAGACATCCACATATAACTCATGCAAAAATATGAGCTATGGGTTAATAAAATAAGCAGGAATAATCGCAGATAGATAATCTAACCAGCCCATGTCCCTTATCCAAGCAATATCTTACTGCCATAAGTCCAGCACTCAGTCAGCTCTCCAGTTCCAGCAGCTGACTTTTTTCTGACCTTCCTTCTTTCCTCCCCTTCTCCGTGGCTCTGAATTTCTTTTCCATCTTAGGCTTTTATCTCCAAATCAGTTATTCCCCCCCCCCCCACTGCCTCAGTCTGACTCCAACCAGTTGCCATCAATTCCATTTCCAAAGTTCTTCCCTCGCTATTTCTTGACCCCTCTCCCTTATTTTGAAAACTCCTTTTTGTCTTCTTGCTCTGTAGACACACTGGCTTAAATATTGAACTATATATTTGACTTGGGCTTTCTGCAAACTGTTGCTTTCACGGACAAATCCAGACTCCTAACGTCTCTAAGAAAGTGCTCAACCCTCCCACCAAAACTCACCAGCACTCCCCAAAGATTGAACGCCACAATATCCCGAAAGCAAATGAAATACAAAATGGAGGGCAATTCTATAGTGTCACAGCTGATCCTAACTCCCTCTCAGCAGAAGCAGCATTCACAGCATAGGTTTCTTCCCCTGTTCAAACAGAAGCTTTCCGTTCCACATCGCAAGGCCTATTTCTCAGATTGTGATGAGAAAGGACTTTGCATCTTTATTTTGAGCGGGGAATCTCTATTCTGGGGAAGACCGTGGAGACTTACTGTGTTTTCACTTACTGAGACATAGGTTGCTGCCTGCAGGGTCCTTGCATCCCGCATGGACCAGCTGCAGTGCGCTCCGGGGTGAGCCTCAAGCGAGGAGCTGGACTGGGGCGGTACACACCTGTCCACCGAAATGCAAGTGCCCCCAGGTGAGCTCAGCGGGGGCAGCAACCTCCTGTGGAGCAAACGGCAAAAGCTCGCTTGACCTTGATTTTCAGGACAACTGCAGAGGAGGGCATAAAGGCGCAACCTGCCCGGAGCTAATGACCTAGTGCTGGTGTTCATTAGCAGCAGCAATAATTCAAATCCTGCAGTGCGTTTACATGAGTCTGGTCAGTTACGAGTGTCACAAGCTCCCCACTTCTCTGGAGATTAAAGCGACACAAAGGATGCCTGCCTGCATTTCACAACAGAATGTGCACGAGAGCAAGGGCAGAACATACAAAGTGGCTGGTTTCTCTGTCTCTTGGCAGCAATTCAGATGAATTTGCCACATTACTCATTTGTCGTCTGCCTGGTTTTGTGCATGCGCGTGTGCGTTTTTTAAAGAAACACTCTCTGCTTCGCAAATGATTCATCAGCAAAACAGATCCTGTACGCTTTGAAAAATCTGATCTGTCCTGGCATGCAAGCTAAACAGAAGTCGTGGCTTCAGATCAAACCATGGAATGGCCAAGAAAGAGAGCGCAAGGTGGGATGATGTAAATTCAGAGTGGACGCTATGGGGGTCCTTCACAGACCTATGCCATAGGTAGGCATGCATCTGACCCCCGAGGATCCTTGTAACATACAAGCCTTCTTGCCACACGTATTCTGCGGAGTCACATTTGGCGATGTTCTCCGTTTGTTTCTGTGTTTGATATTTACTGTTGTATCATTGTTCAATTGTTGTATGTATAATCCATCCGATAACCAATGTTCTCTGAGCAGGTTACAGCTAGCTAAACAACTGAAGTGCTCTTTTAAAACACAACTTAAAAATATACCATAGGGATGTTCAAAAGAATAAAGAACAGTATAAGGCTGTTGACCTTGAACAAAGTAACCTTCAACAAAGTATCTGGAAGAAAAGAGAGGTTTTACCCTCATGCTGAAAAGATAACAATGTAGGGGCAAGCACCGGAGGTCAGACTAGATGACCCGGGAGACCCCTTCTGACTCGCTCTGTTTCTATGTTTCTATCTTTCTTTGGGGAGTTTATTACAGAAGTGGGGTGCCACCGTGGAGAAGGCCCTTCCTCTTGTATCCGCCCAACAAGCTTCCTCTGGGAGGGACACCCAGAGAAGGCCCCCTGAAGATGACCCAGGAGTCTGAGCAGGTGCATGCATGAGATGTACCTTCAGCTACTCTGGTCTGCAGCCATTTAGGGCTTCAAAGGAGAACAGCAACTGGGAGTCCACAGGCGTTGTGAGCTTCTGAGGTGGCTGGCCCATTGCAGGAATTCGAAGGACAATGGAGACCAACCAACCTGGGTGGACACTACCAGACAAAACCTCATGGCTGCTGGCCCTCCCAAAAAGGTGTGAGGCAAACTGGGCCCTTGCATCCTTCTCCAGCCGGGCTCCAACCCCTACAGGGCGAGTCAACATCTTTAAAGGGGCAGCCTTATGCGGGCATCCATGCACTCCATCTCTGTCTGCTTTTGTGTAGTTTTATTTGGGAAGGGGGCTGAAGAGTTGAGCTTGCCAGCCCTTTGATAGGTGGTGGCCTTCCAAGCCCTGATACTGCTGCCATATGAGGTCCTAGCTTGGGGGGACTCTTAACTGCAACATTCTGCACTGATGCCAGATCTGTGTCCCCAGCTCCCCTGATTCCACAGGGCATTTGGAAGCCTGCTTTCACTAATCAAAGCTGGGCTATGAAGCCTAGTCTCTCAGACACACCATCAACCAGTTGGATGGGCCCTTAGTTCAGTCCAGTGCACCCTTCAAGCCAACTTACAAACTGTCAGAGCTGGACCTGTTGGACTGCCCAAAGTTATACCCTCTTGATCTCTAGGCTGTGGTAGACCCTATAGATGTTACTGCAGGCTCCAACCCCATGGGACACAAGCACAGATTTCTGCATGTCCAAAGCAAAGCAACTCTAAAGGGAAAACCCCGAAAGTGCCCCAGTCCGCATGCCGCACTTCAGGCGTCTTAAGTCGCACAGTCTTTGGCACCATGGTGCTGATGGGTGGAAGGATGCATGGGTGGACAAAGAGACCCACCTCTCTTCTTTCAGTATAAATGATATTCTGCACTGTATGTCTACAGTCTGTATAGCAGATCAAAACATCATCTGTTGATCACATCAGCCATCCAAAGCGGCACACCCTCCTATCTTCCGCAAGCTGCATCACTTGACTTTGCACCAACTAGTCCCAACAAAAACTGTGGGGCATGTCCAACCTGTTGAAGACCACTGCAGTGTTGTGGTGCAGTCGCTCGGACTGACGCAGAAGTCATGCTGATTTTAAGCCTTCCCATGCTTTGGGCAGGAGGGTGGTGTTGCTGACTGACCATGGCATTCGAAACACCAGTTCTTAAAAGCAAATTCACATTCCAAGTGCTTTATTTAAAATAAGAGGGTGCATAGGGTCCTTTGGTGGGGTGGTGGAGTTGCAGCTGGAAGGCCCCAGTTCAAAAACGTTCTTTTGCTACAGAGGCATTGGGCAGGTTGGCATGTCACAGCATGCAACCAGTTTCCACAACTTGCTTTTTTTGTGCGTCAAGCTACCAGTCAGACAATGGTTTCCAGCAGCCTCCAGAAGCAACATCCACATCTTTACTGTATTGTTCCTATCAACCTCAGTTGCCTCTTCTTGACTGGTCTTTTGAGCAGGGTCTACCTATTTCATCTCTTGATTGTACCCCCTTCTCTTTAATGCTCCTAGACAATCCAGCCTCAAAGGGACATTTTACACAAAAATAAATATTTGCTATGATTTCCCCCTTTTCTCTCTGTGTATTTTCCCACTTTTTCCTTGTTGCAGAAAGCACACAGTGTACGGGGCACAGTGCTCAGTCAACAGAAACAAAGTTAGCATTGATGTATATGTTGCCAAGAAGTTGTGGGTAGTAGAAATTGGATGCCTAGAGTGGCCCTCTCTGGTGCCACCTTCCCCATGGAACTCTCTGGTACCTTTTCACAGCAAATGGAAAATTGGAACTCCCTCTGTGTATGTCAGCAGAAGCTGCAATGAAGTACAGAAACTATGCAACAAACCATTGTTTCTCTCTAGTTTCTAAAAAGCAAACACACCACGGTGAAATTCTGCAGCAGGATTCAGACAATGTGACAGACTAACAAGGGTAAAAACATCACCATGGTTTCTCATGATGTGCAAACTTGGCCATTCAGATGCCTTGAATAAGTCACCTGAGCATTATACTTTTAGAGGCCTCCCACTGACTCTAAACTTTGTAAAGAATCCTATAAAGGCCTACTTAAAAATGGGAAACAAGAACAAACCTTTCGCTTGACTTACAGTGTGAGAACATGGTTTCTTTTTCATTTCTCATAAGCAGAGATGGCACGTTATAGGAGACAACCAAGTTACCCACAGGTATATTGTGTTTATCTTCTCTACCTTGCAATAAATAAGGATACATTGCTCTCAAAACAACTTGTCTCCAGGAATCCGGGTTTCATTTGTTGCATACCCACTATCAGGGAAGATAACTTCGTGTAACTCTAACCTACTTATGCCAGAAAGTCCAAACTCCTGAACGAAGGAGAAAATCTATGGCAAATTAATGCACACAGGTGATCAGGATTTAGAATACAGCCAAGGAGGACAATGGGCATAAAAGGTGAACCGAAGCTGAGCTATGCTTGCTCCTCTCAGAAAGGATCTTTGGCCACCTACATTTTCTCTTTAATAACTACCACCGTCTGACATCTGCTTGAGGCTTTGCCTTTCTTTCCTGACTTCAGACCTCCACAATTTATGCTTAATGATGTCTCTGACGTTTGTTATTACCTGGTTGGGAAGGCTCAGCTAGGCGACGACACAGGCAACCTTTCTCCAATGAATTATTTTCTAGCTTAAAATGTTAACCATTGCTGAGCAAACTTACGTAAGCGAACAGCTCCGGCTAAGGTAGCATTTCCAGGTGCTGGAATGTATACTCTGGAAGATACACATCCCGAGGCTCCTCGTGTCCTTGGGAGCATTCTCAGCCATGCTGGAGATGCATGGGAGATGACAGCTCCCAAGGTAAGTGACATCCGTGATGCTGCCATTTCAGCATGTGCCCAGGAGGAGCCTCTTGGAAAGCTCTTGCTGCCACTGCCAAAGTTAAGCAAAGTTCAGGGTCTTGTCTGAGGCAGGTGTATTCATATGATATAGGGGGACATGAGATCCCTCCATAAGTCCCTCAAAGGCTGTGACAGAGAGGAAGGTCACGATCTCTTCTGGCTGATGCCAGAGTGCAGGACACGGAATAACCAGTTCAAGTTGTGACAACTCAGATTTAGACTGGACATCAGGAAAAGCTTCCTCACTGTCAGAGCAATATGGCAGTGGGACCAGCTGCCTGGAGAGGTGGGGGGCTCTCCCACACTAGAGGCATTCAAGGCGAAACTGGGCAGCCACCTGAGTGGGATGGCGTAACGTGGTGTCCTGCAACAGCAGGGGGTTGGACTAGATGGCCTTCATGGCCCCTTCCAACTCTACTATTCTATGATTCTATATGGCAGGAGAAGCAACTGGGGTCCTCTTGAAGTCCCATGACTGTCCTTTGAAATTCAGTGTGGTTTCTGGATTTCAAAACAAGCTCGGGGAGGAAGCAGTATTTTATTATAATTTCAAAAATACCTCAGGACTGGTGGAGCTCATTCTGAAATAGCTGAGGGGCTGTTTGCTCAGGGTTGCATGAGACCCTCAAGTGGAGCGTCCCACCGGTGACTCAAAAGCCTCCTGGGATGCACTCAGTTTGGCAAGAGACCAACTGCATGGGCTTGTCTTGCATGGAAATACCATCTGTGGAAGAGGCAATGAAATCTATTGAGCTTCTGCCAGAGTATCCAGTGGCATACTTGGCTTTTCCTCTAAAGTAACTTCACAGGGGTCCTGAGACAGCGCTCACATCCTGTGTGTGGCTGGATGCACACATGCCTGACGCATCAAATGATGACCTTCACAGGTGAATGGGGCTGTCACAAATATCAACAGCAATCAAATGCTTTTTGGTGGAATATTCAATGGTGGAAAGCTGGAGAGTGACGAGAACTGCCAGGAGGAAAATTGATGTGTTGGAGGAGAGCTTTGTGACTACTCTGGACCAACAGAAAGCCAAACAGGTGGGTTCTAGATCAAATCAAGCCAGAACCTGCCTTGGGAGCAAAAATGCTGAAATGGAAGCTCTCACACTTTGGGCACATCATGAGAAGGCAAGACTCAAAGGCGAAGACGTTAATGGTAGGACAAGTTGAAGGCAGAAGAAGAAGAGCAAGACCAACTATGGGATGACTCAGTTCCACATAACAACGTAACAACAAACTCAATGGTGATAAGCAATACTTTCCAATAGAGCTTATTCCACATTCCGATGGCAGATATAAGGTACCCCGTAACGAAATACAGATACGTTGTCTGGGGACACATGGCTAAATCCGCCCTGTATATATGTGATGTATATGTGAGCAATCGCCACTTTATCTGTGACTGCAATGTTTTACATTTTCAGCCGTATATTTAAACATTGTAAGTGTACTCTGACAAAAGTGAAAATGACAGATCTACTTACCAGCTGCTCTGGTGAGCAAGGTCTCTGACACCAATCAAATTCCCTACCCTGGAGATCTCTTTTGCACTGCAGTTTTTGAGCAGCTAAGCAACAACATGAGTTTATGCCAAACAACAAGAGAACTACGAAGGGCAAAAGACTCTGGTTTTCTCCCGAGTACTTTGCCCATTCCAAAAGATACAAGGAAGAAGACTTGTAGCTGCAAATACCGGGAGAACAGTGCACAACATTAGCAGCAGCACAAACAGTGTGACCAGCAGCCTATAAAGGAGAGAACCTTTTGGAACTGAGCTGGGTTGTTGTAGCGTAGGCTTAAATCCTATTTGTCTGTTGCCTGGTCAGTTTTGGAAAAATGTTAGAAGTTTACAGGTCAAACTCTAGACCAGTGATGGCGAACCTTTTAGAGACCGAGTGCCCAAACTGCAACCCAAAACCCACTTATTTAGCGCCAAGTGCCAACACTGCAATAAAACCTGAATACTGAGGTTTTAGTTTAGAAAAAACAACTCACAGCCTGTCCAAGAAAATTATATATATCCTTGGCAGCTCACTGACTGGCCATGCGAAAGCTCGGACGAGTCGTGGCTAATGAGTCGCAGCATGTGAAGTCATCGCCTGGCACCACTGCTCCTTTCCGAGCGGGCGCATGGCCCCCATGTGTGCTGTTATTGGATGCTCGGCCGCTGGGGAGATGCTGGGGGACTTGGCTCGCATGCCGACAGAAAGGGCTCTGCGTGCCGCTGTGGCTCGCGTGCCGTAGGTTCGCCACCACTGCTCTAGACTCTAGAAGGCAGGATATTGGCTCAGGAAGCCAGGGATTTAGGAAGCCAGGCGGTTGTGATATTTTCCAGAAGGTCAAAGAAGGTCAGAGGAAGATCGAAAAAGAGTTTACAGGCATCTCAACAGAGGGGCAAAGGAAGCATTTAGGAACACAAATGGTTTGCTAGAGTTAGGAAGGAGGATACATTTAAGATATAAAACCTAGGGAAGAAAGAGAGAGGGAAGCAGAGAAACAGAGAAGATGAGACACAGAGAGAAAGGGCGAGAAAGAAGGCCAGAATTCCAGAGGAAGAAAAGAATTGGAGCTGCTGGAAATGGAGAACTGGTTTACGTACGAGTGTAATTGACTCCTTGGATAAGAGGCCTGGCCAAAATAAGGGAGCAGCCTTATTAAATTGGCTCTGTGCATCCTTTCCTTGTAATTCTGTTACTCTATGTTTAGATGGTTTTTGTGTGCATCTAAATCCATTCAAACTCATTTTTTCTGTGTAAAGAAAACCTTTCAGAGCTCTTATTGCAAACTCCACGACCCCTGTCATTTGGGGTGTCGCCTACTTCACCCACCCACCCACCCACCTCTCACAGCCAGCCCCCACCCTTCCCGAAGCAGACACCGGGGACCCAGAGAGCTTTAAGGTTGGTTTGGTAAACACAGGCAGCCGGGAAAAGGACAGCATCCCCTTCGGCAACAGACAGGACCTCACAATGGGTGAGCCAAAAGGGCCGAGGGTGCACTAGTTCCCCCTTTTCCCTCCACGCGGAACGGGACACTGTCCGCCTTTTGTTGTCTGGAGAGCAGTCAGAGGGCTCCCCTTGCCATGAGATGAATCCGCTGATCTGTGCAGCAGCTGCTCCATCACGGCATTCACAGCAAAAGCAACACTTCTGCCACACTTCAGATGGTGCAGAGATTATCTCCATGCAGGAAAACATAATGCGCAAGAGCAGCCTTCCTTCTGCGAACATAAAACATCCACCAGGGCTGATTTTTATGCATGCCAGATGCGGCGGAGGCCTTCCGATACCTACTCCCTCCCAGCGAGCCATTGTAAAGTGTGTGTGTGTGTGCACGCTTCAGTTGAAGCAGGCTCTGAATGTGTGTTCTTCTGCAAAGGATGATTTGGCAAGGCCTGGGTTTTATCTCCGCCTTTCAGTCGCTGCTTATCCGTTTGGAAGCAACATGCCTCGTGGTGATCAATGCATTCATTAGACTGGGGTGTGAAAGTCACACACCGCAGTGGTACCCGTGTGTTTCTGGCATCCCCTGGACCAGATCGCCATCTCTACACCCATTCTAGAATTCGCTCATCAGTTACACGGACTGCCCTCAAAAAGGCAGAGGTATGTGCATTCACAGCGCCTCCCCTGGAGAAGACTGCTTCTTTTAGATTAGCTCATTGCGCTCTACCTGTTTGACATCAGCAAAACGCAAAAGGAATGTTCCTTTCCCACATGCCCTATGTCCAGAGGAGGGTTTCCAGGAGCACTGAGCAGTCTGGATGCCAAGTTCTAGGATGATGCAGATTTCTGGAGAATCACACAGAGGGATGATGGAAACGCTGCCCTGTGAGGAGGAGAGACTGAGGGAACTGGGCATGTTCAGTCTTGAGAAGAGAAGACTGAGGGGGGACATGAAATCCCTCTAGAAGTACCTCAGAAGCTGTCACAGAGAGGAAGGTCAAGATCTCTTCTTGCTGATGCCAGAGTGCAGAACACAGAATAATCAAGTCAAGTTGCAACAACCCAGATTCAGGCTGAACACTGGGAAAAGCTTCCTCACTGTCAGAGCAATGCAGCAGTGGAACCAGCTGCCTGGAGAGGTGGGGGGCTCTCCCACACTGGGGGCATTCAAGGGGAAACTGGACAGCCCTCTGAGTGGGATGGTGTGACTTGGTGTCCTGCAACAGCAGGGGTTGGACTTGATGGTACGGCCCCTTCCAACTCTACTATTCTATGATTCTATGAACTAGTTAACACAAATATTTTTTCCTGAGATAGTAGGATCCCTGTCACTGATGGGGTTTAAGCAGAGGAAGGATGGCCACCTGTCAGAGATGCTGTAGGAGCCTCCTTAATTGCTAGTCTTGCACTGCAGCTCCTACAGAGTAGAGAAGTATGAGGTTGCATAAGGGGAGTCGAAACTTGACAGATTTTTCTGGTTTTGGCACTGGTTCATTTCCTTCCCTCCCCGTTCCCATAGCACTGACTCACGTGACAGCAAGCTGATCCAGTATGCACCCCCCTCCCTTTAATGGCTGCAGTTTGCACAAATTGGATTTCCTCTTCTTTCTGTGGGTGGGGGTGTTGTAATTCACACAAACAGGTCTTTTTTTCCCCCAGGGACTTGTTCGAGCGTGCACAGTCACAGATCCACCTTTCTGCTGCGTAGCCCCATGGAAGAGAGTCATCTCTTGCAACTATCTGTGTCAGTTTCATCCTCCCTACACACAGTTGGCCAATTTCAGCCGCCACGTCCAGCTTTCTGGATGCACTGTGGGGAAGTGACCAGCCCTTTGACAAATGCAAACTATGGATCTGCTCAGCTCCACGGCACTCTCGCCGTCTTCACACATGCCAACGATATTTACAAGTGGGAAAAAGGTCTCTCCAGGGAACATAGCAGACAGATGCACTTGTGATTGTGTGTATTCATTCCAGATTGCGAATAAGTTGTTTTACTAAAAAACCAATGCCATTTCTGCAAATGTATTATTGTCTTTATTTATTCTATTTCTATCCTGGCTTTATTCTTCCAAGGAACTCAAGGGGGCTTACATAATTCTCCTCCTGCTCTCAATCTTCCCCTGGCAACAACAACCTTGTGAAATAGGATGGGTGAAAGTCCAGCGTCATTCAGCGAGCTCCATGGCTGAATGGAAGCTAGAAGCCAGATTGCCCACGTCCCAGTCCTGAACTCTTAACCACTACACCACACTGGTGCTCCTAAAGCATCACTGACAAATGGCCATCCTCACTTTCCTTAAACACCTGCAATATTGGAGAGATTATAACCTTGGGAAATTGTCTGCACTGCTGTTGAAGGCAAGACCCTGCCCCCAAAATAGCCAGCTTGTACAAATTGTCAGCTGGGTGTCATAAGTGCAGGTTAGGGGACAAGTGGCTGGAGAGCAGCACTTGTGGAAGGGACCTCGGGGTGCTGGTTGACCGCAGGCTGAACATGAGTCAGCCGTGTGATGCGGTGGTCAAGAGGGCGAACGCCACCCTTGGTTGCTTAGCCAGAAGTGTGGCTTCTGGGTTGAGAGAGGTATTACTACCACTCTATACGACTCTGATGCACCCGCAACTGGAGTATTGTGCTCAGTTTTGGGTCCCTCATTACAGGAAGGATGTAGCCAGGTTGGAGTCAGTGCAGCGTAGGGTCACAAGGCTGGTGGCCGGTTTGCAGGGGGTGCGTATGAGGCGAGACTGAGGGAACTGGGCCTCTTCAGCCTGGAGAAGAGGAGACTCAGAGGGGATCTGTTGGCGACATACAGGTATGTGAGGGGGAGTCACACGGAGGTGCGTAGAGACCTGTTCTCCCCTGCAGAGGAAGGCAGGACGCGCTCCAATGGAGCAAATCTCAAGGAACCAAGGTTCAATTTGGATGCCAGGAAGCACTTCCTGACAGTCAGGACCCCAAGGGTGTGGAATGGGCTTCCACGGAGGTGGTTGAGGCCCCATCCGTGAGGGTGTTCAAGGATAGGCTGGACATGCACATGGTAGGCATGTCATTAGTGGAGCCGGGTGGAGCTAAATGGCCCAGGAGGGCCTTTCTGACTTGTTTCTAAGTTAATATTTGTGCAAATTGCTGGACTCTCTCCTCTCACTCCCCCCTCAACCAAAAAAATATCCCAGAATTGGTGGAGTGGTAGGAATCTGCTACTTGCTGTCTCTTGGAGGAACAAAACCACAGTGGAATCCCGCTGGACTTAAATGGAACTGGAGTCCTAACATTACACATTACTGGAGGTTGCACTAGCTGATCTCCAAGGCGCTGTTTATCACATTTTATTGTTTTACATTGTTGTGCATCACCTTGATGGCTTTTAGTAGATACGGTGGTATATCAGTGACACTAATACACGAGGATAATAAAATAAAATTTGATTTGCGTGGAAGAGGCACCCAATGGGTTTCTGTTTTTAAACTTTTAACATGTTTGTCACTGAGAGAATGTAGGTTATGAGGAGACTAATAAACATAACAAATGAAAAAATAAATAAAAACAGTCAATAAACATAAAAAGCAAAGCAGCTAATTGCTGTAAAGAGTAGCGTTACAGACAAGATCGAAAAGTTCTTCAAATACAGCAAAAAATAAGGACCGAGGCAGAAAGCCTGGAGGGATTTTTCACCTAGTGATGTGATGTGAAGAAAACAAAAGCTGTGTCATGTGGAATTATCCAAAAAGGAATTTCCACATATGGGGACCTACCTTTGGGAAACCCTCCATCACCGTTCCTCTCCAGGACTGCTCTGGTTCTGTGGGGTGGGAGCAGGGGCTGGTCTTAATGGCCAGACAGGCTGATGAGAGGAATGCAGCCGTTTTCTTCTGCAGAAATAAGGGCCCCACTGGGCTTGGGGCGAGTTCACACATCTTGGGTGCAGCCCAGCTGTGTGTGCTGTGCTGGTGAGCAGCAGGGAGAATCAGCGAATAGCAGAGTTGGAAGGGGCCATGAAGGCCATCAAGTCCAACCCCTGCTGTTGCAGGACCCTACGTTATGCCATCCCACTCAGGTGGCTGCCCAATTTCACTTTGAATGTCTCCGATGTGGGAGATCCCCCCACCTCTCTAGGCAGCTGCTTCCACTGCCGCATTGCTCTGACAGTGAGGAAGCTCTTCCTGATGTCCAGCCTGAATCTGGGTTGTCGCAACTTGAGCTGATTCTTCCTTGTCCTACACTCTGGCATCAGCAGGAAGAGATCTTGACCTTCCTCTCTGTCACAGCCTTTGAGGTACTTCTAGAGGGGTACCATGTCCCCCTCAGTCTTCTCTTCTCAAGGCTGAACTTGCCCAGTTCCCTCAGTCTCTCCTCACAGCGTTTCCCAACCCTGGATCATTTTTGTTGCCCTCCGCTGGACCCTCTCTAATTTACCTCCATCTTCCTTAAATCTTGGTGACCAGGATTGGACACAGTCTTCCAGGTGAGGTCCGACTAGTGAGGAGTATAGAGGAACTACTCCTTCTCATGATTTGGAAGTAATTCTTCTGTTAATGCATCCCAAAATAGCATTTGCCCCTTTGGAGGCTGCATCGCAGGGTTGGCGCATGTTTAGCCTGTGGTCCACAATTACTCCGAGATCTTTTTCTTGTTCATTTCTGTTGAGCCACGTACTCCCCATCTTGTCTCGACGTACAGGAGCCAAGCTGCATAAGCAAAGCATGGAGCACTGCCTGCGGAACCGCTCCACTCACAGGGGCTCCTGGTCCCATCCTGCCAACTGGTGAGGACAATTTTCCCACAGTGCTGCATCTACCCAAGAGTGCTGGAAGAGACCTTCTCGCCCCAGTGTGGTGTAGCCCTCTCCAGCTTCAGAGCAGTGGGGACCTTTGGGCCCACACGGGATGCAACAGGGAACACAACAGGTGTGAAAAGCATTCTTTGGTGGGACCCAATCTGGGTCCCATCTACTCCCACTGTGACCTGGGTGCTCTCAGTGGGCGTTTCTGCACCCAGTTCTGTCATCCTCCGATGTTCTCTTCCTCGAGGTGGAGAAAAGGGACTTGGACAACTCTGGGGGGGTCAGCATCTAACCTCAGACCCTGCTGGGTACTTCCTTTGCACTGCATTGTGCCATCCCCACCAGGTGTGGTGTGGAGATGAGGTGTGGCGGATGACTCAGACTGTTCTGGAAAGGATGCCTCTCCCTGGCACGGCTGAGTCATGCTCCCTGTCTCCACTGCACAGGACCCAGAAATCCAAGCAAGTGGAAGATCGGGCAAGATAGGCAAGGAAAGGGCTGCAGCTCAGTGGCGGGGCACGCGCTGCCCATGCAGAAGGTCCCTGGATCCACCCCCCTCATCCCTCCCAGCCTCTGAGAACCCTCCTGCAACCAGCCAATGCGGCTGATGAAGGACCCAGAATTCGGATCATTGTCTTGCATTTGTACCTCATCTTTCTTTTTTTCTCTTGTGAGGAATCCAAGAATCCACCGCTCCATGTTTATCCTCACAACAACCATCCTGTGAGGTGGGCTAGGCTGAGAGTGAGTGAATGGCCCAAAATCCAGTAAGCACCACGGCTGAGTGGGGCTAGAACCAGAAATTTCCCTGTCCCGATCCTGCACTGTCACCACCACACCACCCTGGCTGTCCCAGGAGAAACCATCTTCCCATGTGCCAACTGGATGAAGTGGTTACATAGAAACAGAGCGAGTCAGAAGGGGCCTCCCGGGCCATCTAGTCTGACCTCCAGCACAAGCCGGCTCCGCTCACGACATGCCCACCATGTGGACGTCCAGCCTATCCTTGAATAGCCGCACCAATGGGGCCTCAACGACCTCTCGTGGAAGAGTGTGTTACAAACACACTCTAGCTACCAAGTCACCCCAGTAATGACTCAAACATTTCTTCACCCATATTCCTACTGCCAAGACTTTACAAACACTAATCAAGTTGGTTGACATTCTCCAAATTCTACTTCGACTCTCAAGTCCATATCAGTGTATGATTTTTGTTCCTCTCCTTTCTCAAGCAAATTTGTCTGCGTTTTAATGCATATTTCCAAAGGTGTGCATTAGTTGTGCCCATCTTTGAAATGGGCACATTGTTTTCCCATTGGTTAGACTGAGTTGTGCATATTGTTAAAGGTATTAATCCTTTCACGTGCATTTTTCCTATGTGCGCATCCTGCCAAACTCATTTTGTATGGTCTCCAAAGCACTGTGTGAGGTTGGAAATGTATGGACTTCGAGCACAGATTGGGCACAAATCTGGGTTAAGTCCAGAAGGTAACAACTGGGTAAATCCTAATTTAAAAAATTAGACTGAAACACATTTCAGATACTTTCTCATCTCCAGCTACTCTTGGTTGTCCTTCATGACCTGGCTGTCTGTTCTAAGATACAGTAATCTCTGGCAAATCCTAGAAAATTCAAGTCTGTTGCAATTTAAAAAGAGATCTTTATGTATCAAATGGAAAGAACAGTCCAGAATTCTGCTGCTTTGGGCGGTACAGAGAGGGGATTCAATTCATTTTTAAAAGGAAACCGACACACACTTTTCTGCTGAAAAATATCTGTCTTTGGGAATACATCTCCACTGCACACAATGGATTAGAAATGAACCACCCTGGATCTCGAGAACCATTCTGACAGCTAAATGGCTAATCTTCCTCAAAATGGAAATAACTGTCTCTAACTAATGCAGAACAATGGGCTAGTAATTTCCTACATCTGACAAACTTAGAAAGGATTTTGTGCAGGTGTTCCAACGTGTGCACTTTATGAGCCTGCTCTGAAATGGAACTGAGCAGATCAAAGCCATCCCGGGAAGAAATACGATAAGACTAAATATGGGGGGCTGACCAGCTTTTGCCTGCTCTGCTCTAATTGCAAATGCAACTCACAAGGCGGCTGATGTTTTAGGAGGAGGAGCATGATCTGAATTTCTGTAGCATATGTTGCCTGGGAACGGGCTGCTTTCACGTATCAGAGGGATACAGACACACAGGAGGTGAACAAGAATCTCTGGCCTGCAGAGTGGCAAATGTGAATTCAGGCAAATGTGAATTCCTCCCGAGAGCAAGGCTCTCCGATCAGCCAGCTCGCTTAAACCCATTTAATGGATAGGTACACCAAGGCCACTTTGCACATTATGCCAGTGCGAGAGAAAAATCATTGTTCTTTCCAGACAGAAGTATGTTCTTTCAGATACAGACAACTTCTATCTGCCATCTGCAAAAAGATGAAGTTATACTCAAGATGGAGCACATCAAACTGCATTCAGCTAAAGGGCCAAATTCTATTTTGGATTGCTCTTGGGAGGCCGCATCTTAATAGAAACACAGAAAAAGAGCAAGTCAGAAGGGGTCTCCCGGGCCATCTAGTCTGACCCCCGGCTCCAGCTGGCTCCGCTCACGACATGCCCACCATGTGCATGTCCAGCCTGTCCTTGAACACCTTCACCGATGGGGCGTCAACCACTTCCCATGGAAGTCCATCCCATACCCTCACGGTCCTAACTTTCAGGAAATACTTCCTGGCATCCAAATTGAATCTTGATTCCCTGAGCTTTAATGGTGGGTAGGGAACGGTATAAAATACTAGCAATGGGGCACAGCCTAAAATGGTAGCATAATTTAACTCAATGCTCATATCCCTAGTAATTAAGGCTTAGGAGAAGTGCTTTGGCCCTTCAGAATGTGTGGAGGGGAGATGATGCACAAGGCCAGGAAGCCAGCAAGCCAAAGGGAGTGACAGGAGAGCTGGATGATGACGGCCGTCTGGGCATCCCAGGTAGGCACAATTTAACCCACATGTATGAAGCGTGACAGCTGTGCTCCAGGAAGAACACCACACAATCACACCAACCTGAATGCTTCCTGCAGTGGGTCTGTGGGCAGATCTAAAAGGGTTGGTGGGTTTCAAAAGTCGGAGTGTGGAATTCATAAGGCATGGATACTTGACTGCTTGCATGCTTACTCCAGGATGGCTCTTGCGGCAAATTTTCCAATGATAGGATTCATCTACCGATGGCTGTCATGAGGGAGGGACTGTAGCTTGCCACAGAAATATAAAACATGCCTCATTCCAGGTCAAGCTATTTGCTCATCAAATTTAGGGGCTTGGTTTTTTCCCTTCTTTTTAGTCTGACTGGTGGTGGTTCTTAAAAAATGACTTTAGATCAGGGTTTCTCCTGCATTAGAAACCCTAATGGAAGAAGGAATAGAGGGAACCGAGGGAAGTCTTCTTCCAAGAATGAATGTCATTTCAAGGTGGGGTAGTTTATTTTGGGACTAGGAGAGAGACAAGGCAGAGTTTGAGTCATTCTACATGTTCAGGGTATTCAGCATCTTGTAAAAATAGCTTAGTGTATTTTAACTGAAAGACGAAAATGCCAAGGGAAAAAGGAAACTCTTCCCATGGCACTGAAAACCCCATAACCTTGTTACCAGTAAGTCTCCCTAGAGATGGCATTCCACAATCGGGGCCGCTCCCGAGAAGGCAGTTTTCTGAGTGGTACCCAGATGCATCTCCCTTGCATCTGGGAGACCCAGAGAAAGGCTTCCAAAGATGACCCTAAAGAGCAGGCACTTATATGGATAATTGAGAGGAAATCACCCTTTGGATAGCCTGGTCTCGAGCTGTTTGCGGCTTTGAAATTTAGTACCAAGCATGTTGAACTGGATTTAGATCAAGAAGCTTCGGGGTGAAATCATTATCCCGGGTTAGTCACCACACTCAGCTGAACCTACCAAACAGAGTTGCAAGGACAGAGCAGGGAAGAGAAATGATGTGGGTTACTATGAACTTCTGAGAGGAGGGTTGGTATACAATTGCTAAAAGAGCAAGTGGGAAAAAGAGAGAAATGGAAGACAGGATAAATAAATAGGTAAAAGATGTCTGACCTAATCTTTAAGGGGAAGGTTAGGAGAATCACTCCCCAGGGATGCCTGCCTTCTTCTGGGGCCCACTTCCGAGAGGAACTCCCCTTTAGACCAAGGATGCAGCTGAAGGTGGCTGCAACGTTATCCAAAATAGTTCCCACTATTGCAATTGGGAACAGAATTAGAAACCGGCTGGCCCCGAACATTTGGCAAAGAACCTTATTAAAATGCAGGAGAACATAAAATCAGAGGCTTAATTACGTTTGGTAACCACTCTTGCTAGAGATGCAGGAAGTAATCACCAATTATCCCATCCGTCTATCAAGTGTCAGAGGATCACACAAGGACACAAACAAGAGGACCGAAAAATTATGTTTCAGAGGTAACCCGGGTGACATGGCCATGCCTGGGCTGGAAGGGGGCCCAACTCAGCAGGGTATTTTCCTGGAATGGGTTTCCCCAGCCCGGAGTCCCTAATAAACCTGTTTTTTCGAAGGCTCCCTCAACCCAAGTCTAGTTCAACCTCATTTATTCAAATGGCCGGAGGGACAGCCAAAACATTTGGATAATTAGGTGTTTAGTTTGGGGAAAAATGGAAGAGGAGTACAGGCCTCACAGTCGGATGAGTGCAATGAGATAGTGTACATGCATGCGTGCACACGGTAGAATCTCAGTCTAGGATTATTAACCAGCCAAATTATCTACTGGTCTGAGCAGTAAACCATGTGCAGGCTTCAACAAACTATTCACCAGGGTAATTATGGCGACAGGCCTTCTGTCCTCTGGTGAGTGAACGAGGCGATACGGTGGCTTTACGGTTCCAGGAGTGTTTGTGATGGATTAGCTTAAATTCAAAAGGCTCGGGGATTGAAGGAGACAACCCGGTCTTTTCGTAAAATGCCGGTACGGAGTCCGTGCTCCCCAGCAGGCCTTTACTGTACTCCCTGAGGGTTTTAAAGTACCCTCCCCCAGGGTGCCCCGACCCTTCTAGCATCACTGAATTGCTCTCCGGCCGGTACGGCTGCTTCTCCTCCTTGTCCTGAGGATCCTTGAACAGACTGTTCTTTCCCTGCTTTTAGCTGTGATGATCAAAAGATCTGCATCAGGACCACTGGGATGGACAGGCGCACGTGAACATACATATGCGCATGCAGAGACCTGTGTATCCCCCAACAGCCGTGCGGGAGGGGACCCACCTGCATGTCCAGCTCTCTTTTCGAACAGTGGCAAACCACTTGCCTGCGGGATCCCTGACGCAGGATGGGTGCAAGACCTCCACCTGCCCCAGGGCCTCAGCAACTGGCGCATGCAGGCAGGCCCCCTCTGGTGAAGGAGGAAGCCCAATGCCAGGAAGGCTAGTAACCACGGGCAGCCTCCTCCTCCGGCACGAACCTGTCTGATCCCCTTTTAAAGCCACCTGGATTGGTGGCCATCGCCACTTCCCATGGCAGCAAATTCCACCGCCTAACTGTGCACTGGATGAAGAAGGACTTCCTTCCACTGCTCTCAGTCCCCCACCAACCAGCTTCACAGGATGACCCCAGGTCTGAAAGGGCTGTACAGCCCTGGTGGGGTTCAGCTGTCTTACCAATGCAAATCCACTGAACCCCACTGAAAACTGGCCTGGGAGAATATCGGGTTGTGCTCAATCCCCCCCTTTGCAGTCACAGAGCGAATGGAAAGCATTTCTCCCCCTAAGTGCAGAAAATGACGGATCAATACAGCATAAAGGAAACAGAAAGCAAAGACAAGGCATTGTCTCTCTTTTTCTTTGGTGGGACCCCCATGTTCAACCAGCAGTTTATTTATTTAATTAAAACATTTCTATGCCGCCCCGTTCGCCGAAGCCTCGGGGCGGCTCACAACATAAAATTAAAATATAATACATTCAAAATATAAAACAAATTAACAATATAAAATGGCCATCCTTCTAATGCTGTTTGCATTTCTATTTAGGAACTATGAAAACTTGTGCAATAGACATGTGAAGAAGAACGTGAGGGGCCATGTGTTTTACAAGTGACGTCTCTGCAGCTGGAAGCAGCCTTTGGTGAGTTCAGTGAAGCCCATTCCATGTCCGTACTTGTAAGGATGACCTCACAAGACGCTGGTCAGTTTTAAGGAGAGGCAAGCAAAGGATGTGAGATCACCAGCATTCTCAGAACATTGTCTCAGCATTTTCTCATGCTGAGCTCCCGTTCGCGGCTGCAATTGCTGTGCACCCTATAATCTGGGCAGTGAGTGGATGGGAGAATGTGTAAGTTTCCCCAAGGGAGCACAGACTTCCTAATTTCTGCAAGTCTCTCCATAGGCTACTAACAAGGAGTGGCCCTAGAGAACACATCACGCTGGTCCACCGCCAAATGACTTGGCTGCCTGTTACTGCCTGGGCCCAATTCAAAGTGGTTACACAAACATACAAAGCCTTAAACAGAACACCTGTCTCCACAGAGACCTGTTCTCCCCTGCAGAGGAAGGCAGGACGCGCTCCAACGGAGCCAAGCTCAAGGAGCCAAGGCTCCATTTGGATGCCAGGAAGCACTGCCTGACAGTCAGGACCCCGAGGGTGTGGAATGGGCTTCCACAAGAGGTGGCTGAGGCCCCATCGGTGCGGGTGTTCAAGGATAGGCTGGACATGCACATGGTGGGCATGTTGTGAGTGGAGCCGGCTGGAGCCGGGGGTCAGACTAGATGTCCCAGGAGACCCCTTCTGACTCGCTCTGTTTCTATGTTTCCATACATCCCTACCGGACCACTCAGGTCACCACTCCATATATCTCTACAGACCCTCCTTCGTGAGCCCCCCAGATGAGGTGAGGGGAGAACTAGCAAGGAAAAAGGCCTTCTCGGTCACGGCACCTTGGGGATCCTCTTCCGAAAGAGGTGAGACTGGCACCCACAGTATTTTGTTTTGTCACCTTTTTAATTCAGTATTTGTTTTTAGGACTATATTTGGTTCTGCTGCTGGTGTTAGTGCTTTATTCTTGTACTGTTGTTTATATGGTTGCTTACCTCCTGTTTGCACCATTATATTGCACTTTTTATTATATTGTGTGATAGTAGTTTTAGCTATTATTGTTTTATCTCTTATTTTTATTTGTAGTGCCGGGTCACGTTTGCAGTGTGAGCTGCCCAGAGAGCCCTCGGGGTATGGGGCAGCATACAAATTCAATAATAACTAAATCAACAAATAAACGGCTTAGGACCTGCTTACCTGAAGGAGCGTCTCCTTCCCTTTGTGCCTGCCCAGCCCTTAAGATCTGGGGCAGAGGCCCTTCTCTGGGAGCCCTCCCTGAAGGAGATTAGGAGGGTTACTACCCGGAGAAAGGCCTTCTCTGCGGTGGCACCCCAACTGTGGAATTTGCTCCCCAGGTCGGTTCACCTGGCCCCATCACTTTCTTTTTGGCTAAAACCTTTTTATTTTCCCAATGTTTTAAGGTTTGACTGTTTTAATCTGGGTTTTCTTGTTGATTGATTACGAATTTGATTAGGATGCTGTGTTTTATTTTAATTTGTCTTACTGTTAAACTGTCCCGAGACTATGGTAAGGGATGGTCTAAAAAAAAGAAGAAGAAGTTTTAAATGAATGAATGAATGAATGAAATGCAAAGTGTTGAGCAGGACTGGCCAAACTGGCTAGCTTCACAGACAGCCTACTCACATACCCCCTGGCTCCACCTTCAGCGATCCAGGTCAGGCTGAAGCTCCGCCCCCTCTAGGCCACCATAGCCCACTAGACTCATCTCTGACTTCCACCACGTTGCCCCCCAGCTCCACCCCCCCAACCCTTCGGTCACCATCTCCACAACCCCTTTTCCACTGAAGTTCCTTAACAATGAACAGAAATGGAAACTGATGGAAAGCCAGGGATTTCAGCCAACTGTCAAGGGTGCTCCTTTAATCATGAAAGCATGATCCTATTTACGAGCAAGTCGCATCTGTATTATCCTGCTACTAATAAAACTGCATATGGCATAAAGCATCTTTGCTGAGCACTCTGAAAATTAAAAACCTGAGTACCTCATGTTCCAAGTTTTGCACAGGTTTCTCACTGGCTGTGGCATGTGGAGATACTTCAAGCCGTGAAAATGTTCACTAACCAAAATTTTAATTAGTGGCCTGATGCCTGTATATGGGGATTTTACCTTAAACGTTTTGGGACCTATTAACACTCATTAATGGACTGTTGAGTTGGGGCTTATGTTTATCACTTAACTGTACCTACAAGTGTTTATTTGCCTGTGTGAATGGACCATCCCAGGTTTCCCAGAACAAGACAATACTTTCATATTGGCAGACTCCATCTGTTCTTTCTATAATGATTGCAATTTTTCAAGCTCAAAGGTCTGTCTCAGATTCCTAGGTATGTTGTGTGCATGCAATTCGTAGTGTAGTGGTTATGAGCATGGGCCTGGGACTCAGACGATCTGGGTTCTAGTCCCCACTCGGCCATGGAGCCAACTGGGTGACTTTGGACCAGTCACAGACTCTCAGCCCAACCTACCTCACAGGGTTGTTGTTGTGGGGATAAGATGGAGGAGGAGATGTAAGCTGCCTTGAGCCCTTTGTAGGAAAAAAGGCAGGATATAAATCGAAAAATAAAAATAAATAAATAAATAAATAAATAATATGCATCTCTATTTGCAAGCAGCTTTTCTTAATATATGCCCCTTTGCATGCTGTTTCCCTTAATGTATACACTTTCATGCCATTTCTCTCAATGCACACATTTTTGTACTTACTGGATTGGAGAACCTCATCACAAAATTTGGAGGCATGTGAAACAGAAAGATAATGGGGTTCCTATTCACAAATCAGGAAGTGCAAATTAGGTCATCTGGCATTAAGAAACAACTGAATTTTGTTTCCATCTCTACCCACCAGTCGTCAGGTGTAGAGAACGCAGGTGCATGTCTGAACAACTCTGCTGAGTTATAACTGGTCATATGTGGGGAAACAGACACTTGTGCTCAAGCCAAGGAGAAGCTGCCCAAAGGAAAGTCTCTGATGGACACACGCCCCCAGATTTCCAGTCTGATATTATGCTAAATGCCTGTTTCAGCACCAGTAGAGGCTAAGAGGATGACCTCGTGCTTCTAGCAATGACCAGGAGACAGAAGAATGAGTGACTTCGAATGTGCACCTTTTTCCATCACAGTAATGCACTGTGATTGTGCTCCCACGGAGAGCATCAGTGCACCACTGCTGATCCGCTGGAGAGAATTTCCCAGGCTGCCTTTCTTGTTTTAAAGGTAATTGGTGTAGCCTAGTGGTCACTGAAGTGGTTGGAGGCACGAAATCCTGAAAAGATTTGCTACAGTGCTGTAACCATTCTCCAGCTCAGCTGGGCCTCATTAGCAGGAATAACAGGGTTCCACTGGGAGATTTGCTTTATGCTCTTAAAGTTGGCAAAATGGTCAAATGCATGAGGACTGGACCCCTGCATGCAGAGGGGATATGGCACAAGAACATCAGAGCAGCCATATTGGAGCTAGCATAGCATAGAATAGAAATAGAGTTGGAAGGGGCCCATAAGGCCACTGAACCCAACCCCCTGCTCTGCTTCCACATGTGGTCACCCATCCACCTGCAGGCCCACACCTTTCCAGCTTAGCAAAGGTGACTTGACATGCTAACGCAATGTGCAGGTATGCAGGCAGGGCTACTGAAGCCAGCGTTCTGCTCCCACTGTGGCCAACCAGTTCCCCCACTGGCACACGAGCACTACGGCACCCTCCTGGGCATGGTTCCCAGTAACTGGTCTTGACAGGTACAGTGTCTCTGACAGTAAGCAGGTATTCTAGAGCCAGCATGGTGAGCAGCCCCCCAATAGAAGGTGAGTCGCTTTCTCTTCCATGAATTTCCCTTACCCCCCTTTTAAAGCCACCCAAGTCGTTGGCCATCAAATTGCATCTCTGGCCACTGTGTTCAATATTAATGAGGACTGGCCCATGAGTTTCTGATTATGCACAACTCTTTCCCATGAGCGCTGAACAGACAGCCAACTGAATGCGTTTGATGAAAAGAGTGTTTGATGAAAGAGAGCGGGTGGACATGTGTACTGGCCCTCTTTATGATTATTATTTATTTATTGCATTTATATATTGTTCTGTAGCCCCAAGGGCTCTCAAGGAGGTTACAACAAAATGCAGTAAAATCAACAACATAACAATAAAACAAAATAATAATGCAATAAACACACTTTAAAAGAACACAAACATCTGGCCGTTAATGGCAGAGGAAAAAAATAAGAGCAAGGCATGAAGCAATCAAAGCAAAAGCAATGTTAAACACCAATTTAGCCACCACAGCACCTGGAAAATAAAAAAGTCTTCACCTGAAAAGAAGAAGTGATGGGGCCACACGAACCTCTGTGGGAAGCCTATTCTGCAGCTGGAGGGCAACCAGAGAGGAAGCCCTCCTCCAGACTGTAATCTCTGGCTTCTTTACGAGGTGGCTCTCGGAAAAGGACTTCTGCGAAAGATCTGACCAAATAGGTAGGGACATATGGAGACAGGTGCTCCTTCAGGAAACCTGGCCCCAAGCTATTTAGGACTTTGTGTGTTGGCGACTGCACTTTGAATTGGGCCTGGACTTCAACAGACGGCCAGAAGACTGGCGTGATGAGTTCTTGAAGGCCAGTCCCCATCAACAACCGCTCTGCCCTGTTCTGAACTCGTTGGAGTGTCCGGACTGTTTTCCAAGGCAGCCTCAGCCCCATGCACAGCACTCTGCAGTAATCCAAGCGAGAGGTCGCCAAAGCATGGATAACTGTGGCAAAACTCCATTTGTCCAAAAGAGGACAAAGCCGGAAAATCAGCCTTAGCCAATAAAAGGTGCATTTGGCCACCAAGTCTGCCTTAGCCTCAGACGTTGTCTTCGCCGAATGATCAACCGCAAGCCTGATACAGAAGAACTGCATTGGCTTTCAGCGGTTCCATCGCTTCAACAAAGCGACTTGGATGCAATGAAAGCTCTTTCCCAATCCACCCTCCACCTGCTCATACGGAAACCAAAAGTCCAGCTATAGCATTTCGCAAAAATCATGTGATGGACATCAGATTTGTCTTCCGGCACAGAAGCAAGGCCATCTCCCACTGAGTTTTCCTTTCAATTTCCCACAGAAATGCCTTTAAGAAAGCATTACGACAGCAACCTAATTCACCAACTGAACTGTATACTGAGGAACTGAACAGAAAGGTGAAAATCTGATGGATTGTTTCAACTTGACCCTATGAAACCTGTCCTATCAACCCTCTGCTAGCACCGATCAATCTGGCTTGAATCAAGCCAGTACAAGAACTTCCATTTTTAAAACAGCCCGTAATTGGGATGCATTTTGTTTAAGCCAGGAAAATTTGCACAAAAATCACTGCTCTGCGAGGTACTCCAGTGGTGGAGTAAAGACTCAACTATTGCACGCACCTGAAATTAAGTCAGAAAGTTCAAAGTACAGGTGCGCACAGGTAATGGCAAGAGGGTGCTCCCGTAATTCCCATATTAAAAACCTACAACAATTAATTTGAATCTAATCTGTGGGCCCTGGTTAGCACAAATCATCCTTTGTGAAAATTTACAAGATTTGTGCAAGCGGCATCAAAGAGATCCAGTTCCCTGTTCCAAATTTGCACATGTAATTGAACAATTTTGCGGAAGCCTAAACCCTTACCCCCAACTCCAACACCAAGGTTGGAATCAGTGCAGCGATGGTGGCTGGTTTGCAGGGGAGGCCATATGAGGCGAGACTGAGGGAACTGGGTCTCTTCAGCCTTGAGGGGAGGAAACTCAGAGGGGACCTGTTAGCCACATACAGGTGCATGAGGGGATGCCACGCAGAGGGGGGGCATGACCTTCCCCCCCTGCAATGGAGGGCAGGACACATTCCAATGGAGCAAAGCTTCGGGAACCAAGATTCAAGGTGGATGCCAGGAAATACTTCCTGATAGTCAGGACCCCGAGGGTATGGAATGGGCTTCCACGGGAGGTGGTTGAGGCCCCACCAGTGAGGGTGTTCAAGGACAGGCTGGACATGCACATGGTGGGCATGTCATGAGCGGAGCCGGCTAGAGCTGGGGTCAGACTAGATGGCCCGTGAGACCCTTTCTGACTCACTCTATGTCTCTAACTCATCCTGCTTCTGACTGTTGGGTTGGAAATGTGCTGGAAGGCTGTTGAGCACAACTAGGATGAGTTTTCCAGTGTCACAAATTCTGAGGGGGGGGGGGAATGACATGCCCTGGTGTGTAGCTAAGCAAAGATTTGAACCAGTTGTCCTTTGTCCATTCTGACCACTCCATCGCAGTGCTGCAACACACCCAGGCCTCTGAACTCCACTACAGTTTTGTATCCCACAATCCTATGCATGTTTACACAGAAGTAAGTTCTCCTCTGCTCTATGGGATCCTTCCTTCATAATCTTAAACATTCCCCCATTAGCACTCCGGCATGAACTCTGCCGTCTCCTGACAATGCTTTGCCCGCTACCGTTTAATCTAGTAGAAAGTTGTGTACAGAAATAAAGAACACAAAATAAAGAAATATTAAAAGAAAGCTCTGCATCCCACAGGGCAGAAGATACTATTTCAGTCAAGATATGTTCTCTCCCAGTTCTGCTCCCAGATACACATTTAAAGCCTACGCCATTAATTAACTAAAGGTACTGATAAGTATCCGTTTAGTTTATTCTAGTCATTTTTAGCATGTCTGTTCAAGTCATTTGCAGTCTGCCTGTCTTAAAATGGAAAAAGAAAGAATTAAAAGGGTCTCCCAATGAAGATAACCCCATAAAACAGAATAACTTAGAAGTTTAAAAAAGTATATATTCCCTACATATGGTTCTAACAGATGTGGTTTTAAATTACCTTTGGGGCCTAATAATGTTTACTGAATGGGCTGAATGCTAAAAATTCTCGACTTTCTCTGGCAGATTTCTGACTGGCAGATTTCTGACAAGCATCCAGCAGTCGGAGGGAATCATTCCCAGGGTTCATCTCTGCTGCATTTGCTCTCTCGCCCAGCGGTGCTGACCGGAGCACTACGCAGCATCTTGACCTACGATCTCCTGGACTCGCGGTCCCCTTAGGAGGCTGTCTAAGGATACTGTGCAAAACACACACAAATACACACAGCCAAATAAACCCTAACAGACAGGGGCTCGCTGGTTCTCCTCCACCATTTCTGTGTTTCCTACAGTGCGGCCTCGGTGGTGAAGACAGTCATGGAAGGTAAAGGAAAACACCGGATCCTTCACTGCTGCCACTGATCATGCAGGGAAGAGGGCTTTTTAAAAAAGTGATACAACATCACGGCACAGGTCAGCCTTCCCCCAGCTGGTGCCCGCCAAATGCATTGGACTACAGCTTCCATCATCTGTTGATAGCATGGTCAGTCATCATCAAACTCTCGTCAAAGTTTCCTGGATCACACTTTAAGATCTATTTAAAGTCGTAGGGGCCGGCACACACTGAGAAATTGCATGGAAACTAGCAGGAATGCTCTTCAGCAGTGGGTCCTTCATCAGCCTCCCCAGATGTTGAAGTCATTGACGGAGGCTCTTCTCTGATTGCCACCATTGTCTAAGGTACTCAGGTGGCAACTGGAGAGATGGTCTTTTCAGGTGCTGACCAGATCGATGGAATTCCCTCCCCTTCATTATTTATCTGCACCACCTTGGATCGTCCTTGCCACTTTCCTCCCAACCCTTTCCAGCTTGCCTGCCTCCTTCCTAAAGATTTCTTTTCAATCTTTGAGATAAGCTTCAGGAACTCTTTGGCTGGAGGAGGCAGTGTATGAATGCATCAGAGAAGGAAACCACGGTATTCCTGTGGGCCAACTTCAGTTATTACACTATGGTCATCTTTGCACATCCAACTCCATCTCCTGAACCCCAACTTGTGGTTCAAGTAGGTGTTCCAACTTTAAACTCAGAAAATGAGGTTGTCAAATATAATCCCAATACTTCAACACTGACATGTTGCCATCCAGTCCTGCCTCTTTTCAAACTGAGCGTGGAGGGAATCAAATGGAACGTGTAGATTCAAATCACAAACTGATGTCCAGTGAGTTCATGCACATCCATATGTGCGCGCACACACACAGCTCACTCCACAGGCCGATGGCTTATTGTTCGGGGTGCAACCTTCCCCTGAGCGCCAATGCAAAATAGGAACCTTGCGAAAGAGGTTTAGAATTGCTTTGATGCACGCACCAGTTTATACACCCAATGCATTCGCAGCAACGATGTGTTATTTTCAAAAGGAGTATAAATGACACCCCAAATATGTACAAATGCAATGTAAAAACATATACTCGAGTGACAAAAACATTCCAGACTGTCTGAAAATGCCGTACACCTCTCTGATTTGGAAATCTCATAGCCGCCACCCTCCTCGTCCTTTTGTATGCTGTGACAGGCTTTTGTCTATAGACAATAATATACTACATATTGTGTAGCTGCTGAACTGAGTAGAATATTAGAAAGGTTAGAGAAAGAAGGGAAGGCAGCGCTTTTTGTGCGGCACCTTTAGAAGAATCTTAAATCTTTTCACTTTCTGGCTGTGAAAACGGGTGGGCCATGGAGATGAGAAAGGAATATTAAAGCAAGAGATCTTTAGGAATGCTACACTTTTAAGTATCACACCAAAAGCTAGAACAACCTTAGAACTTTTTGACGTATTTGTAATCCAGTGTTCATCTAGCATCTGGCAAGATGGGTTTTTAAAGAGCTTGGCTGGACTAGACCAAAGCATCCTATTTCCTCCATCCCGTTTTACTGAATTGTGGCCTTCCCAAATTCTGGCTGCCCTTGAAGACAGTCCGGATACTTCAGATGGTTCAAAATAGAGCTGCCAGGATGCTGTTGGGGACTGGGCATTATTCTCACATAACCCCAGTACCTCTATCAGCTCCATTGGCTTTCCATTGAAGTCCGGGCTCAAATCAAGGTGTTGGTTATTACCTATAATGCCCTAAATGGCTTGGGACCAGGATACCTAAAGGAATGCCTTTTTCATATTTGCCCTCCCGCCCCCTGAGATCGGCAACAGAAGCCCTCCTCCGGGAACCCTCTGTGAAAGATGTTAGGAGACAGAGTACCTGGAGGAGGGCCTTCTCTGCGGTGGCGCCCTGACTATGGAATGCGCTCCCCAGAGAGGTCTGCCTGGTGCCGTCATTATATGCTTTTTGGCGCCAGGTTAAGACCTTTTTATTTGATCAATATTTTAGTATGTTTTAATACTGGATTTTATTGTTGTATTTTATTAATTTGCAGCCAGAGTGGATTGTCAATTTATCTATGTTGTAAACTGTCTTGAGATGCAAGTAATTGGATGGCATACAATTTTATAAATAAATAAATAATAAATAAATGGTTCCCTCAAGGAAGGCCACCATTAGGGCAAGAGTGGACAAGCACGTTGACCAGCTGCACCCGACACTAAAGAAGGCTGGTCCCATGGAGGTCTCACCAGGAAAGGAGCCCCTCGCAGCCACTACAAGAGACCCCTCCAACTCCAAGCGTCTGATGATGAAGGACGCTCTCGAAGGGCTCACCAAGAAAGAGGCCACACAACTGCAGGACAAGAAGCCTCTCTCTCCCATGCTACATGGAGTCACCATTTGGGCAGCTTGGCCTGAAGTGGAAGGAAGTTGCCAGCTGCACAACCAGGGGTCCATGAGCATTAATGGACTTTCTCTTGGCTCAGTTTGCTTTGGAAGACTGGACCAAGGAAGAGAGGAGACCCGTGAATGCCTGAAGGAACGGATTCCAATAGGCTTCTTCTCAACCCTAATTACAACCAGCAGCTCTTGACAGCCATTCTCACTCATGCCTTCAGAAAGAGTGAGTTCACTGAGATGCTTCATCTGTTTATTACATACCACTTTGCATCTGAACAGAATCAGAACAACACAAGAGAAAATGGATAAAACTACCACATTCAAAACTATGTTCTTAAAAACAAAGCACCAATAAAAACTGTGTCTGCTCAATAAAGGACGTATCCTGGAAATAGAGTTGTTTTGTTTCGTTTCAAAACAACACAGAATTGGTACCTTCCTGGCCTCTAGAAGCAGGGAGTTCCTCAGAAAGGGTGGACTCCAATCAGGCCACAGGTCCATGCAGAACCACCAGAAACATGCCCTCCGTGATAAAAGATGTTCCCGATGTTCCTTCAGTTCTCCTGTTCCCAAGTTGTTTTGCGTTTTATACATGGATACCAAAGCATTGAACCCATCCTGGTAGAAAAGAGGCAGCCAGTGCAGAGGAGTTTCATGCTGAAAAGGGTCAGCTCCAAGCTGCTTCATCCTGCATTAGCTCCAACTTCTGGACCGGCCACAAGGACAGTCCCTCAGACGTTGCAGTGTGATAATCCAGCTTGAAGGTTACCAGTGCTTGCACCACTGTTACTACAAGCTATCCCTTTTCACAGTGGGTGGACCAGCTGAAGATGATAAAAGACACTTTGTGCTGCTAGGGTCACTTGGACCTCCAGCGACCATGATGGATCTAGGCGTATCCTTAGACAATGAACCTGATCTTTCAGAGGAAGTACAACATGGTCCAGAATGGGCAACAGTCCTATCTCCTAGCCTCAGGAACCACTCACCCACAGGAATGGTTTCCGCCTTTGCAGGACTCAGCTTCAGCTTTTGGCCTTCACCCAGCCTATTCCTGAGGCTAGGCATGGATGCAGGACTGACACAGCCTTGCCTGAGTCAGATGTTGCAAGGATAGGTACTGCTGTGCATCATTAGCACACTGAAGGCTAATGTCATTAGCACTCGGCTCCAGATCCCCTAATGACCATTTCCAGTGGCTTGATACAGAAGTTGAACCACAGTGGGGACAAGATGGTGCCCTGTGGAACCCCACAGCAACATTGCCAAGGGACTGAGGAATAATCACCCAATCGAGTTGCCAGAAATTGAGCTCCTTCCTTTAAAATCATCTTCCAGAAAATAGGAGGAGATTTTGAAAGATTCCTGAGACATTTCAAAATGCAAGGTTAACTCCCTGAGCATTTTTAGAGAACACGGGTGATCTTTATTCTTATCAAGAGGATTTGCACATCATAAGAGAAAGGTTTTCATAAAACACTGCTTGCCCACTGCTGTGCATCATCTCAGGCAGGGTGCAGTGCCCAAGAGGGCTGGAAGTGTTCTAAGTGGCACCTCCAGCTCCCACAGGAAGACCTCACAGATCCAGGCCAGCACCTACGTGAGCAAAGGACCAAATTATATGGTCTAGAGATGTGTAATCATCTCTTGTTTTTTCCAAATGGTCTGCAGCAAGTACGAGGGAATCGAGAATCCCCACCTCCGCCAGCGCTGCCTTCCTAAGGTGAACCCCCTCTGGGAAGGAAGTTGCTATTGCTGCTAATTACCCCTTCCAGCATAATGTCGCACCTTCAAGCTTGGGTGGTTTTGTTTGAGATGGTGACCCAGGGAGAGGAGATGGTTACTACATGTCATCATTAAAATAATAATAAAATCAAATATAGAAATGTAGAAACAGAGCGAGTCAGAAGGGGTCTCCCGGGCCATCTAGTCTGACCCCCGGCTCCAGCCGGCTCCGGTCACGACATGCCCACCATGCGCATGTCCAGCCTATCCTTGAACATCCTCCCCGATGGGGCCTCAACCACCTCCCGTGGGAGCCCATTCCACATCCTCGGGGTCCTGACTGTCAGGAAGTGCTTCCTGGCGTCCAACTTGAACCTTGGCTCCCTGAGCTTGGCTCCGCTGGAATGCGTCCTGCCCTCCTCTGCAGGGGAGAACAGGCCTCTCCCCACCTCCGTGTGGTCATGGTCATGCGTTTCTTCTGCAATGAAGGTTTGGCCTTGATAACCCACCTTGGAATGTGCAATGCGCCAGGCTCCTCTTACAGGCATTCAAGAGTCCTATGGTGGATGGGCTGATGCAGAAGACACTTCTTGAAGCTTAGAAAGATAGGCTGGTTTCTTGTTTGATCAACGTGAATGTGGATCAAAAGTTCCACCTGAATTGGTGATTGAAAGAGAAGTGAAAGGACCTCCTCTCCTTTGCATGTTTGGGGATGAGGCACAAACTCGCTGGAGCTCCAGGCAGCTCAACATGGCTGATGGCCACCATTTTGTTTTTCCAGAAGGCCCCCTTCCAAACATCCAGTAATTCTACAGAGATTACAGGGGTGTATGAGCCCAAAGGCTCCTGGGAAAGATTGTTGTCATGGAAATGGCCAAAGCCTCCGATCTACTGAAGATGAAAACAATGGCATTATTGTGCATTTATGACTTCCAAATTCTCAAATGCAGAGGCTTCTCCCCTGCTTGCTGGATGCTGTATTCATCCCTTCTGCATTAATCTAGCCTTCACTGAATTCTGAAGGAAGGACTCTTAAGATAACTGAGGGAGTAAGTGTCCAGCCCTAGAACTATCTCACTGTCACAGTTTCCAAGGGTCTTTGGGGAAGACCCCCCAAATGGGCCCCTTCCATCAGTGAGTCCACCTTCCCACCACTGCTGTCAGTAGCTGCTCATCCTCTTTGTTTGATTTTTCCTCATTACTGCTGCAACTTACTGCCACGACAGGCAGTTACTCAGCAGAATATACCACTTTTCCGTTTCAGTACTAGGGACATACAGATATAAAATCCATCTGTCTACATTTTGTGGCTAATCAGGCATCTCTTGTTGAATCACCTGCATCCCCAGGCACCTGTGCAAATGCACACTATTGCAAACCTACCCTTCCAGAAACCCATCCTCTCAACCAGTGTGCAAATTTCCAAAAACTGCTTTTACATACTTTAGCTTGTGGCTGTAACGCAGAGTTTTAGTTGGTGCTCTTTGATTTTTCATCTATTTTGATGACCACCTTTGCACAGAATTATGGATTTTTAAAAATGATTCACGGTATCTGTGTGACTCAGGAAAGCCAGCCTGCTGTGGAGTCTGCAGGGTGGACTCTTACGAACTGAATCTTGTTTGGTTCTGCTGCAGAATTTTCTGACACCCCTGCTGTTTGCCACCTTTGTCTGGGTCAAAGCAAGAAGCAGGAGAACAAGTAAAGAACAGAACCTCCAGGTGGTCTTTGTCAGTAGGACCTTGCTGGTGAGTTGGCTTTGGAAGGGGCCCATCCATGCCTACACTTGATGCAGGCCCCAAATTGGCCTATGTCTCTTCTCAGCAGCTAATTTTGATGGGTAACCATCCTGAGACTGGACGACAGCCCCACCTCCCACAAGGTTCACCTGCCAAGTCCTGTGCCAAACATACTGCGCCTTCTCCTCCTCTTTTGCATTTGGAGGCATCAACGGGGGCGGGGGCGGAATTTGACCCAAGAGTATGAGCTTCAGAGCTTGAGAATACTATCATTCCACACTGCTGAAAAAGGAACTTCACCAACTGCAGCGTGTGAGAAGGTCCGTTCCCAAATACACTGTCTGGGAGGATAGTACACATTTAGAAACCCCTTTATAAAATATTCAGAGGAATCTGATGTAAGGTTGGCTACCATCGGGTACATGCCAATTCTGCAAAGCTTAGTCAGGGTATTTTGGTTCGCACAAGGCCTTTGGGAAGGAAAATCAAGCTCAGGCAGGGCTTGGAATAAAGAGCTCGTGACTGCTTGTTTCGGTAATCTGGGAAATGACTTTGTAGAATTAATACCATGAGTCAAAAATTGTTGACCGGGGGTGAGCAGAAGGCATGTTCAGCTTGATCCATGCACACTTTGATTCATGGCTTAGTTCCCCTCCTCCAAGGTAGCAGAATAAGCTTGCCTCAAGAAAGTCAGTCAAACAGCATCTAATAATGACAAATGCAAATGTGTTTTAACACACAAATGCAACCACCCTTGCTTAGAAGTAGCACACACATTGGTGTGCAATCCATTCCTGTTCAAAGAGCACCAAGCACCATCTGCCTGGCCAACTACAGTCTCCATCAGGAGGCCCAAATAGTACAAACCGGAAGCAAAAAGAGGCAAGCCAGAAACAAGGAATCTGTGGAATGAGGAAACAAGAAAGCACAACAAAGACTTGCAAATTGTTCACTGAATTCGCTAATAGCTATGTGCTTGTAGCCATCGCTCACCTACTCTCTCTTCTCATTAATATAAATCACAGGGCAGCATCCTGGACTGACACTGCTCTCCCACCAATTCTGCTGCCAGCACTTCCTAAAGCAACCCCAGAAAGAAGGGGAAGGCTCATTTCCCTTCTCCAAGCTCTGTTGGTATGCACTGTTTTTGAAAGTAGAATTGTGGCTTGTTTCTGAATGCTTAACATGGACACATATAAACAGAGTGAGTCAGAAGGGGCCTCCCGGGCCATCTAGTCTGACCCCCGGCATCAGCTGGCCCTGCAAATGGCATGTCCACCATGTGCATGTCCAGCCGATCCATGAACACCCTCACTGATGGGACTTCAACCACCTCCCATGGAAGCCCATTCCATACCCTTGGGGTCAGGAAGTATTTCCTGCCATCCAACCTGAACCTTGGTTACTTGAGCTTGGCTCCACTGGAGCACATCCTGCCCTCCTCTGCAGGGGAGAACTGGTCTCTATCCACCTCCGTGTGACACCCCCTCACATACCTGTATGTCGCCAACAGATCCCCTCTGAGTCTCCTCTTCTCCAGGCTGAAGAGACCCAGTTCCCTCAGTCTCGCCTCATACGGCGTCCCCTGCAAACCGGCCAGCAACCTTGTGGCCCTTGAGTATCCCCTGACTTTTTAATGCAACATTGGTTGGTTCTACCTTGATTATGAAGACAGCCAGATATTCTAACGGGTGGTGGTAAATTTGAACATGCATTCTATGCCTGAAAACAAATTCCTTGGAGATCAGAACTTGCTTTTCAACACACCCCCACATGCCAGTCCCTAGGACACCTGTACAGTTTCAGTCCGCTCCATCTCTGTGGCTCATGGAACAGCATTTTCTTTTCTCGTTCACACAACAGCTCTGTAAAGCAGGACTAAAGTCAAGAAAGGGATACATTGAAACAATTTGGATGGAAGTAAAAGAGGGAGCGGGGCACACAGCCGGCCCCACCGGCTAAATGACAGTTCGTACTCATGTTTGCATCCAATTTTCACTAAGGTGGCGCTGCCCCATCAGGCAGATACGTGGAAGCGAGTTCTCAGGAGCGGGGTGAAAGGGTGTACAAGAAAAGAGTGAGCAAATCCCCAAACCACACGTAGGAAATACAAATCCAAAGAGGTCATTCATCTCACAAGAGTCGGCACACTAGTTATCATTCTTTATTTGCGTGATGTATACCCAGCCTTTCCAGCAAAAACGCCACCCAAGATGGCTTACACGAACCCACTTGAAATGGGTTGCGATAGTAACATACACAAAATTACAATAAGATATAACAGTTACAGAATGTAAACACCGCCTGGCCCAATAGGCAAGCTTCCAAGCCAAAGCGCTTCTTGAGTACAGTGATCCTTAAAGATCAACAGGGAAATGGGCACAGCCTTCTTTGGGAGAGGGTTCCATAGCCTGGGGTGGCCCCCTAAAAGTCCTTCTCTTGCATCACCACCAATAGTTGGTAGACTCAAAAGAAAGATTTTTCCAGAAAATCCTGTATGGGAGAGTCATCCAAGAAACCTGCTTCCGTGTCATATTCGGTGGCCTCACCAGTTTGTTCCCAGCATTACTGGCTCTACAAGATTTTGTATTATTCAATGCAGCTGCCATGTGATTTTATTAATGCTATGCTGGATATTGATTAATTATGTTTTAATTGGTTTATGGATTCCCTTAAAGGATATTTATTTTATTGTTTTGTCATCTTTTTGTTTTACTCAATGTTGTACTTTTATTATGGATTTTATTTTGTATTTTTATTATGGATGTTTTATTGTTATTGGTTTTACTGTGAATTGTGGATTTTATCGTGCTGTATATTGTATCTTATGAGTTTTAGTATGTCGTGAGCTGCCCAGAGAGCCTGTGGCTAATGGGGTGGCATATAAGTTGAATAAATCATCAGCATCATCTTCATCATAGCTAATAAGGTCTGGAAACAGACAGATACTGATGCAACAAATGATTTGTATGCTCTGCATACACAACCCCAGCCAACTGTTTAGCTGTGGCAATCTGGACCAGTGGAATGCTGGTCCGCAAGCCGTCTCAACCCATCTGAAGCTATTCTGCAAGCACATTTAACACTGGACACGCCTCTGGGGGTTTAGTAATGTGGAACGACTCTTGCAGAAGGAAGGATTCTGGCATTAAGTCGCAATAAGCAAAGACTGTATGAGTTAACCGTTTGCTTTTAAAAGAGCAAGCTCGTTTGAACAAAAGCTCTATGAAATTTGGCAGTGAGGTGCCATGGAGATTTGTGTTGCTTTTCAATCTATTCATAAAGAAGTAGTGGAATTTGTTGATGACACCAAACTATTTAGCATGGCTATGACCATACATGGGAGAAAAGGCATCAACATGGTGACTACAGTTGTTTATATATCACATTTTTATACTGCCTGATAGCCAAAGCTCAGTACAAACAATGGAGAGCAATGCATGCTGGGAAACAGAGTCCTGACTTCATACAAGTTGATGGGATCTAATCTGGCACTGGCTGATGGCAAACAATGGAGAGTAGTGCATGCTGGGAAGCAGAGTCCTGACTTCATGTAGAAGTTGATGGGATCTAATCTGGCACTGGCTGATGGAGAAAGGGGTTTGGAGTTTTGGGGGACAGTGAAAATGCCAGCCCAGTGCACAGCTGCCATGGAAAAGGGAAACTCCACGAAAGCCAGGCGGAGGAGGTATCGACAACACAACTGCCACGCCATACTGTCCCTTCAACAAATGCATGGAGTGACCACACTTATAATATGGTGCACAGTTCCGGTCACCACAAATAAGAAAAGAGATTGGAGTTGGAAAAATGCATAACGGGGCGCTGATCGGTGCATCGGAGCAACTCTCCTATGAGGAAAAGGCACAACAGCTGAGATGGCTTAGCCTAGGAATTACGGTGAGTCAGTGGAGACATGGCAGGGGGCACAGTATCCCGTGGACAATTCCCCCTGCTCTCAATAAGACGAGAACCTAGTGGGAAGTTATCCCTCAAGATGGGAGAGACAAGGCAAATACAAGGATGCGCTTCTTCACACAGTGCCTGGTTGAACTATGGAAGGCACTTTCATGAGAGGCAGTGACGGCTGGCCATCTGGGTGGCATTAAGAGGGAACGGGACATGTTCAGGGAGAAAAAGACTATTAAGGGTTGCTAGTCCTGATGGATGCATTACATGCTCCCTCCAGTAGCTGTACCACTGTGCCTGTGTTCACCCGTCGCTGGCGAACATGAGCAGGAGTTGTACTTGTGTCCTGCATGCGGATGGTGGTCCTCTGAGCCAACAGAATGTTGGCTTGATCCATGATGGCTCTTCTTGAGCTCCGAAACTTTTAACCATGGTTAAGAGTTCTGGAGCTGATCGTGGTCTCTCTTCCATTCTCTCCATCTTCTTCCTGCTTCTGGCGTGAATACTCCTACCACTAGCTCTTAGCTACAATGTACTGTTCTACACGAATATATTAACAATAGCCACTAGGTTCCCTCTTAACAAAGATTTACTGACTCACTTCAAACATCAGGGCAGAATCCAATGACATGTTTCCGCCCCAGCTGATTCCCTTCTGCCCACTCATTCCTTCGCAAGTGGTGGGATCCTGCACATTTCACCACGCAAGCAGTCCTCACCATTTCCCACAAGGGAGATTCAGTTCTCCCTGGAGAAGTCCCCGGTGCGCAGCAATGCTAGATTCTAGAAGGAAATGGGTCAGCACAACTCCTTTATGTGCGCTCTGCTGACTGGCCTCCTTCCAGAAAGAAATGTTTCTGCTTTTTTCAGGCTGTCCTAGGAGCACTGAGTTCCTCTGGCGCGGTCCGTGGAGGCCCCTTGTGCCACGGAATTCATGAGGCACAAGAGCAGGGGCAGGGAGGCGAGCGCCGGTGTTGATTTCTGCCCTGCCTTTGAATATCTGGCCCTGACCTGTGTCCATCCTGCTCAGCTGTTTGGCCAGATCCAAGAAGGCGGGGAGGCACTGGCACCAGCGGCTGGGGAACTGGGCCAGAAGGGGGTTCTTGTGCTCCGGTCCTGCTGGTGGGATCTCATGGGCAGCTGGCTGGCTCCTGAATGCTTGACTAGATAGATCCTTCATCTGATCTGGCATGGATACGTGCTTAGACAGAACAAGCGAGTGTGAGGGGGCTTCTCATAGTCTGATCCCCTGGTTTGGCATGATCACTAAAAGGCTAAGCCACAAATCCTGAAGTCCCTAATTCACATCTCACTTATTCCATGAAATCAACAGGAACCCTTGGGGGAGTCATTATGTCTCAGCTTCAACACAACTCCCCCATACCCAGCCCTATATGTGATGCGGGGAAGAACAACACAGACGTAGCTTGCATGATGGTTTGGCAGAGTACAAGTAGATGATGATGATGATGATGATGATGATGATTATTATAACATTTCTATGCCGCCCCTTGCCGAAGCCTCGGGGCGGCTTACAACACAATAAAATACAATACAAAAATAACAATATAAAATTAAAATTAATAATATAAAATAAATAAAAAATATAAACGATATAAAAGAAGTTAGAAAAGGAAAGAAAAGAAGAGAAGTCACAAGCACTGCACAGATATTACAAGGCCTAATATGAATCCATGAGCATCACGTCTGGACCAGTGAAATACCCCTTGCAAGGAGAGAGGGAGAGTCCACAGCTTCCCAAGACAATCTGTTCCATTGTTGCATCGCTCTGGCAGTCAGGAAATTCTTCCTGGTGTCTACTCTAAATCTAGTTTCCTTTAACTTAAGTCCATTATTCCATGTCCTGCACTCTGGAATGAATGAGAAGAGATCTTGACCTTCCTCTTTGTGACAGCCTTTGAGGTACTTGTATGTGCTATCGTATCTCCCCTCCGTCTTCTCTTCCTGGGGCTGAACATTCCCAGTTCTCTCAATCTTTCCTCACAGGGCTTTGTCTCCAATCTCTGAATAACCCTGAATTTGCCTCCAATCTCTGATTAGGGTTAGGGTGAACCCTAGGAGAAGATATTCAGAATTTCCCTTGGAATTCAGTAACTGTTAACAGACAGATAGGTTAGCGTTACAGTTCTCTCTAGCAAGTGTTGCATGAGTATTCAGGCTATCTGAATGTGGGGTTTCCACATGCCAGATTTTAAACCCTTTAAATCAGGGATGCAGGTTTATCTTTGGGTTTTTTTGCAACAGCACCACTCCTCTTTCAAAAACACCGCCACCATTCCTGTCAAGCCACGATGCCAAACCCATTCTATGTAGCAACACTGGATTTCTCATTTTCCTAAAGTATTGGAAATGGTAATACAAGAGACTGAGCAAAGGAGAAATCTTTCGAGGAAAATAATTTTGCCTGTCAGCACAGTAGCTTTAGATGATGCACTGGAAGGCGAAGAGTACCATTTTCTAAATAGGAAGAAAGATTTTTGCTGGTGTAGAAAGACAACCATGGCATCGTTCAGTGCTCCCTCACCTCGTGTGCTAAGGAGATTATGTGAAGATCAAATTTCTTAGTCTCCTCACCCCTCTGGTCTTTGACAATGCACATATATTTTTAGAAGCATTTCATTAGAAGCGTGTTCCTTCTGAAAACATATTGGTCAAGGATCCATGAATACCCAATTCACTGGCAAGCGGTGCGTGCCGTTCTGTCAAAGAGCCCAGATCTGCCAGCCCAGAGCAGAAACAAAGTATTTTCGCTTTTTAGTGACAATAAGCTAGCCAGGACAGAAAGACCAAGAAATGAGCAGGTAGCAATCAGGCATTAAATCTGAACCGATGTTGATTTGAGCATTTCTATCCCATGGAGATGCAATCGGCAAAAGGCAATTTCAAATGTTGCTTTTCCATTTTGGTCGCCACACATTTCAGCGGAGGAGAATGCTTTGCATACTGCTTGAACGACACATGCAGACCGTGACAGTCTAATCACGCCCGCACTAAGCCCCCCAGCAGCAGATGGAAAGAACCAAAAGTTCAGCTCCAGGCCTGCTTATGGGATGGAAAATGTCTTGCTTCTGCAAGATGTTCCCTGAAGGACAGGCAATGACCGGATCGATTCCGCTGAAGCTTCCAGTGCAATGGACACCACTGTCCATTAGGGATGTGTGAGGAACCCACTCAGGGTGGGAATCTGTTGGATTCCCTGGGTTTGGCTCCCTGGACTCTCCTCTGCTTTGCAACAGGCCAGCGCTTACCTGGAATCAAACCGCAGGCTCTGTGCAGGCAGCAGCTACCTCTCTCACTAAGTGCAGCTGGCACTTGGGTGGCTTCTGGTGTCAACGACGGCTGGTGACGTGGGCCTCGTCAGGAAGGAAGTCCCCATGACCACGTCACAAGCAGCGCCCCTCCTCTGCGTCCCCTGCAGCTGCCTCTTTGACGAAGGTTGTGGGCTGCCTAACCGGAGGTCTGTGGACGTTCAAGGACTTCCTCTGGGTTTGGCTTTGGAAGACCAGGACAAGCACAAGAGGAAGCCCATGAATGCTTGGAGGATGGTGTCCAACAGGGTTTCTCCCAACCCTACTGTCTACGGTATCCTGGCAGAGAGGCTGTGCTTTGCCGTGTCTCCATACCAACCGATATCAGGTGTCCTTGGGCAAAGTTGTGGAAACTCCTCCTGCTCTTTCAGCTTTGAAGGAGCTCCAGAGGCCCACTCTGAAGAGGGGAGTCAGGAAAAAGGCAAAAGTGCCCCAAAAGACCATCCTATTTTAGTCTCATGCTCTCACTGTCAGTAACTTCAGTGAGCAAAGCTCACCACCACTCCTGACCGGCATCCCAGGGTCCTTATGACCAGGATTCTGAAGAAGCAGGAAGCAGAGATGGGAGTTCTGGCGACCCAGGAAAGGCCGAGGCCTGTGAGGCACCCTCAAGACCACCGCCACCAGATTCCCAGGCCAACCCAGTTTGGGTTCAGCTTTCCTGACCTGAGCAGAGGCTAAGCTTCCAAAGTCACTAGTGGAGGGCTTTTAGGATTGCTTTGTCTTCTATCTGGGAAGTGCTAAGCCAGATGTGCTTTGCAAAGAGACTGATGTTTTGGAACCAAAGGGAAAGAACGGGAGGGCTGAACTCAGGATAGCAGCTAAGACATTTCAACCTTTTAGAGTTGGGGTGGGTGACTGCAAAGCCCGAGAAACCACGACTAAAAGTGTGTGTGTTGACAGGGCAGGAGGAGGTGTGTCCATCTGAGGAACCTCAAGAGGCCAGACTGAGACCCCAGGCAGGACAGATTCGGCTTGCGGACCTGAGGTCAAACACCACCTCCCCAGGGGATAGCTGTGCTGCCATACGAAAACGGACTGGGAGCATACTTCAGGAATTCATGCATTGCTGTGCTCTGTGACATGGACACGATGCCACTAGAAGAAGCCCAGCTGAGGGCTCCCGATTTCCTCTGTCCTTTCCTCAGACCCTGGAAATGAGGTTCCTGAACACGTCTGAAGGTGGTGTTGAACAATTCAAAGGCTAACAAACTGAAGCCTGAGAAGACTGATGAAGGACAGCAGATGAAAGCTGATGGATAAGCCCCATCCCAAACCCATCTGTGTTCCCAAGAGGCCTCAGGATTCGGCCTCTTGACTACACCACCACAGTTCATTTCTGCCCCACTGGTTTCAGGTGGGAATTCCAAAAAACAACCCTCTGCCAGGCTAACATTCTCTGCACCCCTATCTCCCACCCTACAGAGCTTTGGAACCCGACTTTGCTCATTTGTTGTTCTCTTAGTCAGGGAAAAAAACCCAAGGCACTCAAGTTCAGGAGCAAGAATGTGGTGAGACAACCGTCAAGGTGGAAAACAGAACCTCCATGAGCTCCAGCATTGCTCATTCTGGCATTCCTCCCTCTGAAAACCAGCTGCTCATGACATGAAATGGGATAAGGCAGTTACATTCTTTCCCAGAAGCATCGTTGGAGAGAGAATAGTCAACGAAGACAGACTCTTGGTACGATCCAGCAGGGTTTTTCCTACGTTCTTAGCAGTTGCTGATTGCCTTTTCTTTCCCCCGATATCTAAACATAGCATCTTGGCTCTCAAATTTGAGACTTGCTCCTTCCCACACTACACGATGGTGGCATCCATCTGTTACTCACAGTGGGAAGGGATTAGCATCTAATAATGCATAAAATGGATCCTCGAGAGGCATGGGTGTGTTTGTCGGGAAATGCCAAGTCTGTTTGGGTTCCACCAGTAGAAGTGGCGTTGCTGATGCTGCTTCTGTTGCTTCTCACAAAGGTGCTGCATAAGTACATACACAAACTGCAAAGGGAGAAGTCCTCCCCTCAGATCCAGCCTGGGCCATCAGTTGCTTCAAAGGCCTTCACCAAGCTGGTACCTCTGAGTCATCCTTGCTGTAAAATGGGCACAAAAATACTGACCTCTCTTCAAGGACTATTGCTAGGATTACTGAGATGGTGCAACGGATGACTCCAGCCAGTGACAGTCTTATTTCTGACCAGCATTAGTCTGACTGCATTTTTCCTGTTACATTTTTAGAGTTATACTATCATGCTACCACTTGGTTAGCTCACTGGAAAGTGGTATATAAAAAAGGTAAAATAAATACATAAAGTACTGGAAAACCAGGCTTCCAGATATTTTGTTCTGCAATGATCATTATCCCCAACAGCTGGCTGTGTTGGCTGGGGCTGCTGGAACTTGTAGTTCAAAGAAAAATCTAGAGGGCCTGGGGAAGGCTGCTGTTAACATGATGACTTTTGCTAATGAACAGTATAGAGAAGGGGGGAGAGAGAGAGAGAGAGAGAGAGAGAGAGAGAATTTTCCTCTCTGATAGTGGAGAAAATACACTGGCATCGATGTACCAGGATAAGAGCTGTGAACAGGATTTCAACATACTCACACAAATGGGTCTGATGACATTTGATCCTAGAAGCACTAGATGCTTCATGATGCTCAAGGCACAGATAGAAGGCTGAGGCTGGTAACAGATGACTAAACTCGGCGTTCCTTCCCGACCACAAAGCTGGTCTTGAGTATATCACGTTCTCTTAAAATCTAGGCTTTGTACATTGCGTCACTTTATTCCAGCCTGCTGCTCCCCCTCCCTGTATTTCACCCTTCCACTACCTGCCCTCCCTCTGCCCTTGGCACTCTTGTGTGGCATGTCCTCTTTTCCAGGCAGCTTAGCCTCTCTTCCCATCAAGAGTCTGCAAACCCTCTGCCATCTGGCTTTCTCCCTGCCATATCTGCATCCTTCCCCAAATATGCATCCTCTCCCACTGTTCTGTCACTAAAGGATGCCACCCCAGTCGGCTCACCCCAACAACCTGGAGCTTTCAGATCTCTGGGACTTCAATTCCCATGAGTCCCCGCCAGCACAGTCAATGGCAGAAGAACTGTGGTCTAAATGTGTAGAGAGTGCCAAGTAGGGGAAGTCTATTTCAGATCCTAAGAAAAGGGAATGCCTGCTGAGGACAGTGGTATAAAGATGGTGGAGGAGAAGACACAGGAGAGATCATGGCTTCTCCTTCATGATCAGAAGCATCCTAACGTAGCCACCCAAGAAAACCCTTTCTATGTGTCGTTTCCAGCTTAACCCATAAAGTGGAACCCAGTGGAAATTAGTTCAGGGCAGATGGCTGTCACAGCAACCTTCCCTTAAAATAATCGTCTGGTGCTCCCATCCGCAGTGGGATCTGGGAGCTGCCATCTACATTTCCTCACAATGCCTCCAAAAAAGCATCATTCCAGCGCATCGTGGGAAATGCTACTGGCAGTCTTCAAGGGGGCTGTCAGAGAGCTGCAGCTGCCCGTGTGCTGAAGCCCAACAGGGCATAGGAGGACCCCCACCAAAGGTTGTTCTGCTGATGGCCCCCTCCAACCTGAAGGAGCTTTCAGTGACTCATAGCAAAGGATCACTCGGTCATGTGTCCACCAGCCATCGCTTTAGTTGCATGACTGTTTCCACCCCATGGTAGAGCTGGATCCCAACCCATATGTGGCCGGACCATTTTTTAAAATCAGGAGCCCTCCTATTTATTGCAGAAACCAATCAGTATTGGGTCTGACCAGCACTGTCCATTCTGCCCACCAGGAACTCTCCGAGGTAGACCGGTTGTTCTCACCATCTGCCACGTGGTGCTTCCAACTGGGCATGCCAGTGTTTGAAGCTGGGGCATTCTGCCCACCTTGTACAACTGAGTCATGGCACCTCCTGATCCTCAGACCTGCTCCAAGCTCTGGAGACACCATCATTTTAAGGCTTCAAGGGGATGCACAGGATCGGGCAAGATGCTTGTGAGTTAAGGCAGAATGACAGGAGAAGGCAAACAATCTCATCGGGCTGATTTCCACAAAGCATTTGGGGATTAAGGACTTACAGCGACATTGATTTGGAATCCCTAACAGGAAAGCCCTTGTCACACACTGTCCATCCAGCCAAATACCTTTCTTCTTTTCTTTATCGTAGTACTTCATCATTAGATCTGGAAACATACGTTACGTAAGATCTGCTGTGTTGTAAGGATGCGATTCTGTCAGGAAATGAACCGCTGGAGCAGAAATTTGGATGAAATAGGATCTGACTTTCTCTGGGAATGAAAAAATAAAGCAGCGGGTGGGTGCGGGGGGTGGGAGAATATGTGGCAATCTGCTTAAGCAGCCTGCCTCTTTGAAAAGTGGGACTAAAATCCACCATGCTGTTGCACGGGTGGAACGGAGGGAGCACAGAGATGCCAGGGTGAAAAGAAAGAAAAGAGCAGAATTGATTGCCATGCATGCTGGGCCTCTCTGATTAGACGCCCAGGGGGTGGTGGGGGGAATAAAGAATTCTCCAGTCCCAGTGAACTCCTTGAAACAACCCAAAGATAGAAGGGTTCGTTTTTCCATATTCCTCAGCCACTGTCATACACTCAGTTCCGTAAAAATAAAGGGGAAAAGATAGCACCTTGCAAAAGATATAAGTTTGGGGGGAGACCCACATCCCCCAGACATGCTCACACACACTTCCTTAAACTTCTGTAATTCCAGAATCAAGCCAAGGAATCCCAGAATGTATGTTTTTACACTTAGAGCAATGATGTACACAAGCTTTTTGCCTCTTTCTGTAAATCTGAAGCAGGTCCATCCCCTTCCACAAACTACAGATACTCTGGGGTTATACATTGGACAAAATAAGCATGCCTTCTTGGCTTCTTCCCCTGCTGAGGCGTCTTCCACACAAAGGACTAGGGGTGGAAAAGGAGAGGAAAGGCAGAAGGAAGGTTAAAGCAGGAGCAAGAGACCCTGCTGAACTCCTCCTCTGCGTGGTTCTCCTATAACAGTTTTATTTAAGGGAAACAGGTTGTATGCAAACAGATGCATACAGCCAAAGCATGGGTTTTCCCTTCTCTCTCATGTTCCCTATCTCTTGCACACAAACACACACACACACACACACACGTGTGGCAGTGTGCCAGCCCTTTTCTCAAGGAAATACCGCCCGTCCAAGCAGTGGGCATGCCGCTGTAGGGTTAATACCCTCCAGTCCTGGCACACTTCAACACATCGCTGCTGATCAAAAACCCAAGCTGCTTTCCTGTCCAAGCAGCTTTCTCCCCAAAAGGCGGGATCTGTAGCAGTGGGAAAAGTGAACGGCCCCCGAATGGTCTGGATCAGTGAGAAATGATCTGGGAGGCTTGTACGAGGGATCAACTGGGAAGAAAGCTGAAGCTTGAGGCCAGCCACAACACAGGCGGATTCCTCATCAGTCACATTGTGTTGGCGAGTGCAAGAATCGCAAAGAACTCCCCTTCCAGTGCCACCGTTTCCAGTCCTCAATCCACAGCGCAAGTGTATGGGGAAGCTCCCCCCCTTCCCACTTCCTCTAAGTTCTGCCTAGCACGCAGAGAAAAATATTGCTAGCTGGAGCATGTCTGCAAAGGCAGCAATGGCTGCAAAGAAGCTACAGGCTGTGAAAGAGAAAACACATACCAAGGGAAAGCTGCTTGCTCTGAAAGGCCAATGAAGTAAATCAAATGGAGACAAATCTGTCCACTTCATCACCAATCGGCAAGCTTCCCCCCTCTGATATCTCATCAGGAGAAAAGCTATTTGACCATGTAGGGGGTTTTGACCTTGGCTTCCTAGGACCAAAGGTAGGTAAACGCCATGCATATAACCTAGTTTTCCCTGCCATTTCATGGTTGCATAAAGAGCATAAGGCACACAATACTGTGCATTGGACGGAGGATCCTTATGGGGCTGACCAATATGGTGGCTTGGATTATTTACCTCCCCTGAACTGCTTCGAGCGAGCTTCACGTCAGAGAAGAAGGCAGGCTGCCACCTGGATGATCCACCAATTCCTGTTCATATTTATCATATGCACTTGCCATTGTGTATCTAGATGCGTCTGTTCCACATGCGCTTCTTTTCAAATTGGGCTCAAAGTAACAAGGACTTGCATGTGTCTGGGTCATTTTAAAAAAGCAACTTTTCTCGAAGGCCAAGAAAAGGTATATTTCTAGAAAGTCTTGTTGACTTGGGCAAATCTACTCTGTAGCTATGGAAGAGGACGATAAAGAAAGACCAAAGGTCTTGCCGAACAAACTAAAGTGGAGGTTTGCAATGTGCTAAGTTCCCATTGCAAAAGACAAATCACATCAGCACAGCTGTCAGCATAACACAATGATGAACAAAATATGCATCAGAAATACAGCAAGATTTCTGGGTCTCCCCCTTGTAATCATTTCTTAGCATTTTTAAAGAGTCCAACACATGTTCAAAAATAAGCACTTTTCCCCCAAGGTTGCAAACCCAGCTCTGAATGCATTGCACCGTTGGACATCCCTCACCAGCACCAGCCAAAATACAAAACTGATGTGCCAGCGCAGGACGCATCATTGTGGTATCCCACTTCATATCGCATCAATCTGCATTTCGACACACACATCACAACAGCTTTGTGCCAAGCCTGTTAAAAAGTAAAGCTCTAGAAGTGCCAACTTGGGTGTAAACTATGCAAGATGCTGGGAAATAGCAGGAGGGTGGATTCCCTCCTTCCATTGAAGTTGTGATCCTAGCAAAAACTTCTGGCCCCCGTTTACAACAAAACCAAACAACTCTCCTTCTAGAGGTATCAGCCGCTGCCCATTCCTAGGCACGATTTCCTCGCAGAGAAGCCCTGCCGATTCCAATGGGCTTACGTCCCAGGAGGCACGCATGGGATCTGAACCACCAGCAGCCAGCTAAGAAACTCAGCCAACGCACATCCAAATGTAAACAGACCCCTTCCCCGAAGACCAAAGGAAGGCGATAGCAGAAGTCCAGGTAAAGGGGGGGGGGAAGGAACCCAGCTGTGGCGCCCCCCCCCCCATTTTCAGCCAGAGGTTCTGAAATAACTTATAGCTCTATTTGGCCAAACTCCTCCTGGTGGAGCCTCCCCCACCCCACAAAAAAGGAGAACGACTGGAGAGAGAAAGGGGCTACGCTTCCAAAGCGCTCCACGGTTTCCAAGGTGCCGAAGGCGTGCTCGTCCCCCTTTCCACGCGAGGGATCCGCCAGGCTGCATCGCCCGCCCGCCCGCCCCCGTCGCGGCGCCGCCGCCGCCGCCGCCGCCGCCGCCACCACGCCGAGAAGCTGCTCGGATTTGTGTCCGCAATCACAGATGCCCGAAAAGCTCCGTGGGTGATGGGGAACCGGGCGGGGGGGGGGGGGAGGCGGTTATAGACCCAAGCCATTGCAGAAGGTGGGGAGCAGCCACGTATCGGGGTGTGCGGGGCTCGCCTTCCCCTTCCTCCCACCCCCCCCCCCCGGCACCCGTTCGCCTATGCGATGCACACAGGGAAAGCATCGGAGGGCTTCTCGCCTCTTCATACAGATTATTTTAAAGGAATGTATTGCAGCATGAGACGATCGCGCGTGGGGGAGGGAAGGCGCGAGGAGATCGCGAGAGATCTGGGCAGAGTCTCCGAAACCCTCACTCGCTGGGGGGTGGGAGAGGGAAGCGGCGCAGGGAGGGGACGTTCGAGGTGGAGATAGGAGGAGGAGGAGGAGGAGGAGGATGGTGAGGAAGAATAACAGTCCTTTCGAGCTTACCACGCCGTGCGAGAAGGAGCCCCTTTTCCGAGGTGGTTCTTTTGCCCGTTCCTTTCTTTTCGTTCTCTTTCTGCTCGTCTGTCTTTCTCTCTGCAAATCTGTCCAACGGCTCGATCCCAAACTGGGGAGAAAACTAAAGGAAGTGCCAGGCACGGCTGCGGCGCCAGCTCATCCTAAACCCAGGCGAGATCAGCCATACCAGCCACCCCAAAATAAAATAAAGCGCCACCTCCCCTCCCAGCCTGTTCCAGTAAGGTTCCTCTCCGGGCGAGGTGGAAGGATGGTTTCGCTCGATCGCTCCCTCTTGCTATATATGGAAAATGTCCAGGCTAAGAGAGCTGCAGTCGCCCCCAAAAGAATCGCGGGTCCCTTCCTGCTTCTCTGCCTCCCCTTCCTTCCTCTTGCCTCTCTCTGCTCCTGGCTCTCTTATACATGCACACATACGAAGCGGCGGGGGGGGGGGGGGCGAGGGAGCGAGCGAGACGCATACGCACCCGCACACACACACGACACACACGCGCGCACACACACATCCAGGCAGGTTACATGAGCGGAGCGCAGGACGCGGCTCCCCAGCGCTGCCTGGGCAGGGAAGCTGCACATGCATTCGAAAGCGGGTCTGCACCATCCACACGGGCGGGAGGGGTGGGCGAGCCGAGGCGGCCCTGCTCAGGTGATCCTTCCGCTTTCCATCTCCTAGCAGAGGCGAGGCCAGCCTCTTTGGAAGCCCGCCTGCCCGCCGGAGCCGGGCTCCCTCCTAGCCATCTCTCGGCCACGACGCCTCGGTGCTCCAAGATGTTTTCCTCCTCTCTCTCCCCCCGCCCCCTCCCTGCTCCCCGCCTGTCCCGCTGCAGACTCGAGAAATGTAATTAACAGATTGCAACGGCGGCCCCCTCCCCTCCCCGGCACGCGCGCGCACGCACACGCGCCCGCGCGCGCGCCCTGCGATCGCTTCGCCGAGCTCCGCATGGCGGGGCTCGCCGGAGCTGTTTTGCGAGGCTGCGCGGGTGCCGGGGCTCGCCGAGACACCCGCTGCCCGCACCCCGCCCCAGCCTAGCCAAGGCTCGGCCCCAGAAAACTTCCCCAAAAGATCGGTGTCTCTGAGCAAGTGCAGAGTGCATCCCCGCCCCCGCCTTCCCGCGAAACTGCAGTCCCAAACAGAGAGAAGGAGGCACTCCCTGGCACCACGGAGTGCCCGCATCTTTTCTCCTAGTAGTTTCCTTGCTAGTGCTGGCTGTTACACCTCCGTGTGCCTTCCATGGGAGGAGAAAAAGGTTTCAGGCCCAAGGACAAAAACAACAGTGTGTCTGAGTAAGTGCAAAGTGCATTTCCCTTAGTACTGAGAAACTGAGGGTGTCTCCAAACATCAGAGAAATGCATTCCCAGGCCCTGTGACCTGTCTGCTTCTCTTCACCTAGAAGTTAATCACCAGTTATGGTGGTGAAGATGATTCATTCTACACATTGGCATAGCTTCAAGTAGAGGTAAAAAGGAAGTTAACAACAACAACAGTATCTCTGAACAAGAGCAAAGTACATTTTTTCATGCTGAGGAAGCATAACATGTCCCCAAATACGAGAAGAGGTTTTCCCAAGCAGTAGGAAATGCTTCTTCTAAGAATGATGCCTGCTATTTCTAGAAATACCTGTATTACAGTATATTAGGATGGGAGGGGTGACTGGTAGTATATTAAAGGAAGGACTTTGACCAGGTTGGAGTCCAGAACCCCACTTAGAAAAATTATCAGGGTGGCTTTGAATGCCCCAGGGCTGCCTTGCTGGAGTCTGAAATAAGCAGAGAGATGCAATTTCAATCGAATGGTGGCTAATGATCACAAAAGTTCACTTAATCCAGAGTCTAAGGGTGGCATCCATGTTTAGACAGATAAAGTCCAGGACATATTCCTCTGTGTAAGATTGTGCCCAAATGCATGAAGGTCATCCACTGTGCAGCTTCACCACATTTGTCAACATTCTCACATTTCTTATGCTGATCACCCAGAAGTTTTTTTACTCTCCACAGGTGACTAAGTCATCACCTATTTATCAAGCATGAACTACATACCATTAAGAAACAATTCGTCATCATTATTTACTGCTATATTGCTGAATTGCCAGTCCTCTCTTGATGGTTTACAACAGTTCAAGGGTGCAATTCTATGTATATTTAGATGAGGTAAAAGTCCTACAACTCCCAGCATGCCCTAGTCAAGCTTGCTGGGGCATGCTGGGAGTTGAGGAATTTTTCCCTATCTAAGCATGCATGGGACTATACCTTAAAATGACTTAAGGGTACCATTGCTACTAAGGTCCTGTTGGGATGGCAACAGTGGTGTCTTTTTAGTTAATTAAAGCAGTTTTTAATTATTGGTTCATGAAAATTTGCAGCCCTGTTTAGAGTGTGAAAGAGACAGTGCAGGAACAGAACAAAGGGGGAGATAATGGAGGCAGGGGAAATATGGGTAAATGCAGTTATTTCTTAGAAAAGAATGCATGTACCCAGCAAGGTTATTCTGTTTGTGTTAATTAATTGCCTTGGGAATTGCATGTTGGGAATTTGGGGTTGGAAGGCCATGTGTGTGTGGGGGGGGGGGGGGGGGGGGAATGAAGTGGGTAAAGGGGGTGAGTAGGGTGGGGGGGCAAATTTGGTGATTTTTGCATTCACATCTCCATGGATTATGCTAAGAAAGGCTGTGGGGGAGAAGCTGCCAGATGTTGAGATTATCACTTGGAAGGATTTTCAACTGCTGCTGCTATGGCCGCTCTTGCTGATTTGTATTGTGGCTGCATACTAAAGCTCTGATATTTTGTCCCTGAAAAAAATGTATATATTTGCAGAATCATTCACAGGCCTGGAGACTGGTAGGGCGACAGCATCAGCTCATACTTCCTCCAGCTGCAGGCCAGGATCCGGGGTGTGAGTGCAGCTGAAGTGAATGCCCATCATTGCTCCTTGCAGGCAGCAGGCAGAAGTCAGACAGGTGATGTGCAGATTAGGGAGAAAGTTGATCACTGAGCTTCTGAAACTCAGGATGTTGGAGGAATGTGCAAAGGATGGAGATGAGTTTGAACGTCTGAGAATGATCCAAAGAGTTTGCAGTGCCCAGCTTTTCCTGAGTCATATGAATGAGGTTTTCAGCTGTATAAGTTTTAATCTGTAAATTTTAGTCTGTGTAATTCTATGCAAATTTAATATGTACAGGTAAAAACATGCCTTTCCCCCATTGATACATGCATCTTTTGGGGGAATTTGGACATTTGTAGAAGGGTGAATTTGCGCAGCTCGAAGGCTGGGCAGAATGAGGCATTTTCCAATGTGTCTAAACAGAAATTGGTTTGCTCTGGTTGTATATGGCTGCAGATGCTCTTTTCAGGGAGGAACGAACATATGGAGCTGGGGGAGCTAACCCCACCCTCACCAAGACAGGTTGCAGTTCCTGTTTCCATGGGAGAAGCAGAGCTCGGAGCCAAACGTATGTTGGCCCCTTTCGGATTGCATAAAGCTGCTGCCTGCACTGGGGCCTGGCCCTGTGGGGGTTGTTTGGGGTGGGGGCAGTGGCACGGACAATCCCATCCCCTCCACACGCTCCCTGGTGGCTTTGATCAGCAGAATCTGCACAGGGGGTTGCACCGGGCTATTCTCCCGAGGAATTAGAAAGTATGTGCTGGGTCCAGCTGACCTAACACCCCCCCCCACACTGCATATCTGCACACTGGGATCCATGACCGCCCCCTTCAGCTGTACCCGGGACCCAGAGAAGCCCCTTCATCCTCCCAGGCACAGCCCTCCAGGTGGCCGGCATGTGGCTCGCCATTCCCTGCTGCTCTGCTAGAGAAGGTGAGAGACTCTTCGTCGGCAGAGACCCATCCAAAGCCAAAGGGGATGGGTGCCCAGCCCACTCGCAAGGGGTCTTCCTGTGTGGTGGGGTGAGGGTGCTTTAAAATTCCCCACTTCAGAAGTGTGGTGTTCTTTATTATACTACTGTCTATCGATGGCTAGATTGATTTAATAGCGACTGTGTTCCGCGCAGAATGCAGAACACGAGTATTATATACCGCGTCTCTTCAGTGGTAAACTGAATAAGTTCTTTATTTCAAAAAAAGTTGGTGAATTGAAAATCTTTTTTAGTGTAAAAGTGTGACCCCAAGATGTGAGTTCCGGCACCGTTTTTTTTTTTTTTTTTTACAAAAGAGCTCTGATAACTACACTAGGTGTGTTGTGGAAGCCATAGTGGGCTGAGATTCCAATGGATTCCCATCACCTCGATCGCCAGACTCCGGGTTGCTTTCCCTGGCCATGAGTTCCTGGCATTTGTTCAAAGCACGTCAGCACAACCATTGCAAAGCTGCGTCCCTTCTCTGCACCCCTGCAGCAATCTTTTTTCGTGCTGCTGCACGTGAAGTGGAGGACGGTGGCCAGCGCACAGCCTCCGTTCTGTGAGCCTTTGGAGGCTTCCTCTAAGCTCGGCTTCCTCTCTGAGGCCAGGCTGTGCCGAAGAGGAAGCCCGTGGGTGCTGGAGGGACAGATTCCACGGAGCTTTGCCCCAACACCAACCTGCATGTATTTGCTGCCGCAATTAGAAATTCATCACTTAGATCCGAAAAATGAGCATTTTTAACAACTGAGAAGATGCCCTTGCCCTGTTGGTCAGTGTGCAGGTTTGATGCAAGGATCGAACAAAACCCAGGGGCAATGACTGCATGAGGAACAACTGAGGATTCTCTTTCAGTGGGGAGTGATTCTGCGACCCTGCGCATGCATTACCTGGAACAGATGTGCAGAACCTCTGGCACGAGGTGCAGCCCCTTGCAGTTCCCGCAGGAACCTTTCTCTTGCTTTGGCCAGTTGTACTCCATTACTCAGCTTCTGATGCCAGCAAAGTACTTTTTCACAGTCCTTCAGTGATTCGCTTGGGCCTTGTCTGTCCTGTTGTCATTATTCTGATTATTAGCAGTGCTGTGTTTAATTCCTTTTCCCTAAGACTCCAGTCAAGTCAGGTCTTTACTTTCAAGTCCGAGTCCAGCCTCAAGTCTTTGCAAGAAATCCTCGACTCAAGTCTCCAGTCCCTTCTCAAGTCCTCGCCTCCCCTATTCCTGCCCCCTTGAAATCCCCCCTCTCTCCCGTTGCCTCCCTCATGCCAAAAAGCAGGGCCAAAGCCTTCCCGTCCCCAGTGCAACCCCTTCCTACCTACTCTGTGTCTACCCTCTTGAAATTCCGTCAACCAGCACCTCTACTGTCTTTGCTCCTGCCTTCCAGGTTAACCTGCCACACTGCAGCGACTTGACTGCAAAAATGTGGAACTCTTGAGAAGAGTCACTCACTCATCACTCCTGAATCAAGCCCAAGTCCAGTTGCTGATGCAGTTTGAGCCAGACTTGGTAACAAGTCCCTCGACTCGAGTCCCCAGCACTGATTATTGGTAATTGACACTATAAACTATTATAATTAACATAAATTGGTATAATGCTACAAAACTATTACACTATTGCGATTATTAGTAATTAATGTTATAAAGTATTAGATTGTACGTTAATATCTAGATTAGTTCCAAGCACATCTTGAGGTGACCTCACTCAGACCTCCATCTGATTTCTCATCACTTGATTATGGATATGTTGATGACAGGAGATTGAAGGTGTGATTTGGACTCCCCTGAAAATATCGCATGTAAGGTGATTTTGGGAGGGGTGGACTTCTGGCCACCTGTATTAGCTCAAGTAGCTCAAACCCATGTGGAGGTGTGATTTGCAGGCATGGCTGGACTAGCCATTGCATGCTGCTTCCAGAAGCAATGCTTAAGCTGGCTTCCCTGTCATTTTCTTTTGCATTGCTCATGGTCTGTAATTCAAATGCAGAACATTAATGGCTTAGAGTGCACATTCAGGTTTTGAAAATGGCTTTCTTTGGCTTCCAATCCCACATGAATCAGATGTGGTGTGTGTGTGTGCACAAATGGAAGTGTGGATGAAACTCAGGGGTGCATTTATCGTTATATTTCTTCCATGGCACTGGAAGGAGCCAGGAAGCTATCTGGGCCTGTCACAGCCTGAAGAGAGAACCAGGGGCTCACTCATCCCCAGGTGCCACTTTCTAGGTGTGATGGACTGCAACTTCTAGACTCTAGTCTTACCCAGGTGGACAACCCCAGCCTTATATGAACCAGTTCCACGGGGTGCTTCCAAGCAAGGGTTTTATCATGCCACCACCCTGCCCCATTTGTGGAATTTTACAGAGCACATGGTGTTCAGACCTTACTGTCTTCCCCGCATCACCCACTTGTGTTTTCTCTCATGATTCCATCTTCTTGCTTACCGTGGAAAACCTGCTGAGGAAGAAAAGGCCTAAGAGGAACACAATGCCTTCTGACGGTCAGCTCTAGGACCCCTCTACCTGGAGGCACCCATAACATACCAGAAGAGCAGTTCATACACGACTCGTGTGGCCGATCCTGAAGTGCAGCCCATCAGGAGGGCCCTTCGCCACGGCCACGTCCCCAAGAAGCATCCATAAATTCAGGCGGCTGTTTTGCTCCAGTCAAACAACCACTTCTAGCAGCCCCCGTCTCAGCCAGAAGCGCTTCGTAAAGGTAGTTGCTCGTCCAAGAGCAAACCACCCCGAAATACTTTGCATTCCAGCAGGGGATGCCATATTGTTTCTGGGGAAGTTCAAGATCGCAGCTAAGTTCGCAGGGGCAAGGGAAAACCGAGGAGGGAGCTGGTGACGTCAGCATCCATTCATAAAAAGGGGCTGGCTGTGTGTCTCCGCGAACCCTGTTTCGGGTGTAGCATTGCTGGTGCAGCATGCAAGTGAATGGGACCTCGGTGAGATCCCATAGCCTTTTCATAGCGTTTAGCCAAGGCATCAAACGGACCAGGGCAAACAAGCATTTTAGCACCGCTTGCCATGGAAACTGCTAGGGATGCACAAGAATTTAATTCCTGCTCAGATTCTGCAATCGCTTCGCTTGAGACGGGGCTGCTTTAAGGCAAAGTACCTGACTCCAAAGCAGAACTCCTCAAGGCAGAGGCAGGTTTATAATATATGAGATAAGCTACGTGTGGGCGTTGGGAAGTCCAGGGAATCCAAGCCTGCCTTCTTTTTCTGGACTTTGCTGAAAACACAACTGGTTCTCAGCTCCAGGTTCTTGCAGCCTGACCGTAGCTTATATTTAGGCCTCTGCCTTATTAACCTTGGGCTCCTGCCTGCGCGCTCTCTCTGGGTTCTGAGGATGTTTGTCTGCTGTGCTGTGCACTTGACTCTGGCGAATTCCATGCTTTATCTCTGGAAAATCCGTGTTTGGTATCCTTCTGGATAGGCTAGCGGGATTGGGGGTTGGAGGCACTGCTTTGCAGTGATTCCGCTCCTATCTCAATGGTCGATTCCAGAAGGTAGTGCTGGGGGACCATGTCTCTGCGCCATGGCAGCTATGCCATGGAGTACCGCAGGGCTCCATCCTATCCCCTCTGCTATTTAACATCTATATGAAACCACTGGGAGAGGTCATCAGGAGGTGTGGGCTGCGGAATCATCAATACGCTGATGATACCCAG
>NW_025335941.1:62337943-62401279 GCF_004798865.1 Varanus komodoensis | reverse complement strand
GTACAATAAATAAATAATAATAAAATACATATCAATAATTATAAATAATAGAAATAACAATCCTTTCCAGCCATCCCATCAACCACATCTGAACAGCTCTGTAAAAACTTTAAAAAGTCTTGTAGCATGTTGTTACGAGAGGCCCTTGCTTTCTCTGTGGTGGCGCCCAACCTATGGAATGTGCTCCCCAGAGAGGTCCGCCTGGCACCGTCGTTATTTGTTTTTCGGCGCCAGGTGAAGACCTTTTTATTTAAACGTCATTTTAATTGTTAACAATATTTACTTATTTATCTGGCCAGGGCGACTTCTTTTCTTTTCTTTTCTTTTCTTTTCTTTTATAACTTTTCTTTTATAACTTCTTTTATATCGTTTATATTTTTTATTTATTTTATATTATTAATTTTAATTTTATATTGTTATTTTTGTATTGTATTTTATTGTGTTGTAAGCCGCCCCGAGGCTTCGGCAAGGAGCGGCATAGAAATGTTCTAATAATAATAATAATAATAATACAGTTTCATGGAACGCAATCCATGGATATATGAGGTTGTCAGCAATGCCCAGGACCCATAGGGGGAGGTGAGTGGAAGCTGCATGGTTAGAGCAGACTATTATATTTATGTTATGGCTACATTGCATTTATATATTTATATCCCACCTTATTTCTTTTGTGAGAAACCCAAGGCTTACACCATTCTGCCTTATCTTCATAACAATAACCCTGCGAGGTAGTCTAGGTTGAGAATGAGTGACTGGTCTGAAGCCACCCGGTGAGCTCTGTGATTGAATGGGGGCTGAAACCTGGATCATGCGTGTTCCCACTCCAGCGTTCTAACCTCAGGCCCCATTGGCTCTGATTATGTCACCTTGAAAAAGAGTTTGGAGGGCTGAATGCCAGCTAAAGAGAAGTGCAGTGGATCCCAGCGATGACAGAGGAATTCAGCTGAAGTGAGCCTGTATCAACTGGCACTTCTCAAATTTGCATTTCTGTGAATTTTGCAAAGGGGTTCTCCAATAAGAAATATGCATAGACATGGGTAAATCACACCCCCAAAAATCATTCAATTGCAGAAGCTGTATATTAGGACCTATTTATTTATTATATTTGTATTCCACCTTTTTGCAGCAAAGGAACTCAAGGCACCATCTGTGATTATGTAAGCCACTTTGAGTTCATTGTAAGAAAAAGGGTGGGATATAAATCCAATCAAACAACAAATATGGACCGGAGTTGGAATGAGCTTTGAGATGGAATTCAGAGGACTTCCTCGAACAATTCCAGGAAAAACTTAAGCAAAAGCCTCAGTCCCATCGCACAATCTAAACTTGAACTGTGAAAAAATGTGTGTAGGGTGCAGGAAGGAGAAGAGAGGAGATGGTAAATTGGAATGCGTATGAGCAAATAGCGCTATGTGCATTTGCATGGCGTTTGTTTCAGTTTGGGAGTAGGACTGAAGATAAGGATTAGATGTAATGAGGGATGTGTGAGGAACCCACTTCGGGAGGAAATTTCACCAGATTTCCTGGTTTTGGGCTCCCTGGACTCCGGCCCATCTTGCAGCTCAGGGGTTGCCCGGGGTTCACCCCATGGAATCGAGTCCTATGCATGCTGCAAGCACACCATGGTTGGCTTCCCAGAAGGGCAGCCGGTGTGCCTGCACTCTTCACCACATGAATCTCTCCCAGAGCCGGCAAAGGCATGTGGGGAGGGTGGCTGGCTGCCGGGAACAGTGGCTGGGGAAGCAGGGGTCTGCGAAGGGGCAGGGCTTCTTCCAGGCTCAACGTGCCCTCCAAGAGAGGGATAAGCACTGGAGGAATCTGATGGACAGGCAGGAACTGGGTTCCGGAGAGGCTGGGCACATCTCTAGATGTGGCGCATCTGCTGGCTGCTGCACCAGTAGCCGAGGAGCTGGGCAGGAGAAGGTCTTGCACCCATCCTGCTTGTGGGAATCCTGGCCTGCCACCATGTTGGACTGGATGGATCCTTGGTCTGATCCAGAAGGGCATTTCTCATATCCTTATGTTTATTCGCCCCTTTCCCCATTCACACATAACTCAAGGACCGGGTCTGCTTTTGACCTCAACATAGATGCACAGTGAAGGAAATCCACCCCTTCCACCCCCTTATCTCCACTTAGCCTTTCCCTTCAGCCACTTCCTCCTGCTGCACAACCGAATTGCCAAACCAAGAAGCAGAGCTGACTCCTTTCCTCTGTCCAGTCAGACCTCTGGCCACGTGTCCTTTCTCTGTCCCGGCCAACCAGCCTCAAACTCAGACCACAGTTTAAGTCTGTCACCTCGGGAGGCCCCGAGCCTAAAAGGCTGACATAATTTCTTTGCTCGTTGCTCAAATTTTCAATAGCGGAGCCACCAGGGTGGCTAGAGGTTGGAGGTATAAATACGATGAGTAGGGAAATCATAACAGTAGGAGAAAGAATTAAGCTGCCTCTGCGCAGAGTAACTCCTGCAATCAAAATGGCTTCTTCCCATAACTGCTTTTCACTTAAAACAGAAGCATGAAAGATTCATTACCCAAACAGTTTACCACTGAAGCGACGCCGTATATAATACTCGTGTTCTGCATTCTGCGCGGAATGCAGTCGCTACTAAATCAATCTAACCATCGATAGATATTAGTATCATAAAGAACGCCACACTTCTGAAGTGGAGAATTTTGCAGAGCCAATGATCACCGGAGTGCCTGCTTCAGCCTGGCGATCTCCATCGTGGCCGATCCGTTTGGCAGGTGAGCTTCAAATGCAGTCCAGAGTTTGAAACAGTAATAATAATAATGCCTCTCAAGTCCTCGACGTGATAAATAGGAGAACACGGTGGAGGGAAGTTTTTTAGCTTCTGCTTGGGAGGGGCAGGGAATGACGAACGGTTCCACGCTTTCCCCTTGGCAGCCACTGCTTGGCAACAGCTTATCACTCAGCCATGAAACTCACGAGGTGCCTTTGACCAGCCACTTGCTCGCAGCCCAACCCACCTCACAGGTTGTGAGGACCAAATGGGGAGCTGTGTGAGCCACCTGGGTCCCTTACAAGAGGAAAAGAAGTGGAATGCATGTGCAACAGTGGTAATGATCATGATGCATTTCCTCGGTACTTCTTTGGGTGTGGAGGAGAAGGACACAAGGGCAGGAAACACCGCTGCATTTCCCTCACTCTGATTTGGCTTTGTGATGCTGCGAAATGTCATGTTTCAATGTGGGGAATAGAAATGCCTGCAGAACAATGGGCAAACACCTCCCCCCTGTTCGTACTCCTCTCTCTCCCTGAAAGCATTTTGCAGGTGCCTTTAAAGGCAGCGTCCTTTCATTGCGTCCAGTGCTCAGCATGAGAACGCGCATCTGTTAGTATCAGTACAAACCATTGCTGCTTGCTACGAATTTAGTTTTCGAGGCAGTGCTGAGAGAGAGAAGAGCACAGCCTTGGACAAGCAGCCAGCAGCGACTGCTTGATGTTCACGTCGCGACAACCCTCAACACAAAAACCGTGGGAATAATTGCGAGTGAGCCCCAGAACTAGGATTTGTTATCAGCTTAGGGCTGTGGGTTGCCAACTGTGAGAAAAGTCAGGTTTCCTAGTTTGGACATCATGCTCACTAAACCAAGGGTGGAAGGTTCATGGGATGCTGAGTTACCAGAGTCGCTCCTAGAAATCCTTCTGTTTTGAAAGTGGAGTTGTCTTGTGAAGTCCGAGCTATATACTCCCTTGGACAGTCCGTGGTGCCCTCCACACCGCTACAGACTCAGCATGCCTGTACCGTCCATGGTGTTGTATCGACACAAGTCATAAGACAAAAAGAATTTATCCTTCTGATCACATGCCTGGCCCTTGTTGGCATAAGATGTTTAGCAGACCTAAAGATTGTGTTTTCAAATGTTCAGGTCAAATTTCATTCACAGGTGTACCTGAAGTGTGAGTGGGTGTGCGGGTGTGTGTGAGAGAGATTTAATTTAATTTTTCCCAGCCATTTCCATAGTGCAGCGGGGAAAATTTGTGCTTCTTCTCCTTTGGATTATGAGTCCTTGTTGTTCTGGATGAGTGGCATGCCATTGCAATTGGAATCATTCATTACAACAAGGAAAAGCAGCATAATTTTAATTCCTGGGTTGTTTAAAGCATCGGAGTTTTGTTGTTTTACTTCCTTTTGCTTTCAATTTCCATTTCTGAAATCATCTTCAAGGCTTTACAAGCCTATCATCTCATTTTTGAACTTTGATGCTGGCTGCGTGTGGTTTATAACAAGGGTGTTAAGCACAGCTTTATATATTTCTTATTTACTATCCACTAAATTTGGTGTGTTCAAAGTTTACCTGTAAACAGCACAAAGCTAAAACTGCTGTCTCTCACTTTTATTGTCTCTGTGCTTTTCCCTCACCAGTTCCAGCCACCATGAAAAAAAGCAAAAAGTCACTGTGCTTTAATCCAAATTTTGAAAGCCAAGCAGAAGAAGAATTGCAGCCATGGAGTTTTTACTATAAGCAGCAGAATCTTCTAGGCAGAATTCTAGGTGGGCAGAGAGGGTTGACATTACTAATTCTTTTAATATTGAATATATCCAAAAAGAATGAATATTTACCTTGATGGTATTGATTCTGCAACACATTTTTAAATATTTCACCTAAAGTGAAGATGAGGATAGAAGAGTAATGCGGATCTTTAAGAAGGAGGTATCTGCATTCTAGAACATTCCATTGCTTTCAGGATAGATCAGAAATTTGGAGGGAACAAACTGATTCATTGCATATGAACGCTGCAGGACACGCAGTCCATGAAAAGCTGACCCAGGCCTTGGGCTAGTGAAAAAGACTCCGTGTCATAATTCTGCAGTCTTGACAGGAATTGTCTGTGCTTGGCCTGCTATCTAGCTAAGGAGGTCAGGAGACAATGCAGCGATACAACTCTACACCAGCTTGGCCTCTGCATTGTTATTAACGCTGTAGCAGGGGAGAGATGGTCCCATGGATTTAATGTTCCATGGTGAGATTGTCCATCGCTTGGCCAAACAGCAGAAGCTCGAGACTTTTTGCTGCCAGAGATGAAGCAAAAGGTGACTACCTGTCCTATAGGAGCCAACTAGACACTTGCTTTTCTTTCAAAACCTGGTTAGAGGTCAGCATCCTCCACCATGGTGTAATCAGCAGCCAGGTGGCTGTGAGGACAGAGGGTAGATTGCTCGGCACCTCCAAGAGCTTGCTGCCATCTCCCAGCTTCTGCCGCCCAAGGTAGCTGCCTCACTCTGTGTGATGGGAGGGATGGCCCTGGGACACCGCACTGCTGTGGTGGCCCAGCTAGAAGAGGAGGGCTAGAGTGCAGTCCTAGCCTATCTGGGGGGTGTCTCGGGTGGGGGCATCACCCCTCCAGTAGGCACAGGGAGGTGGCTTTCAGGCTACAGACGCATGAGACATTCGTTTTGGCTCATTACCAAGCAGCCTCTTTCCCAGTCTGTGGTTGATGTCCATGAAGGTCTGAAACACAAGCATGAAGAGTGGGGGCCCCGAAGCCCCATCTTTCAACCAGGCCTGGCCAGGACAGCCCCTCAGCCTCTGTCCAGTCAAAGACGGTCCTCCGGCAGGACGTCAGACAGAGGGGTGTTCTGGGTGGAAGAGGACACATGGCCATCCCATGCAGGAACTTGCATGTTTTAAAATCATGCATGCATTTCTTGTCTCCAAGGGAAGGTGATGTTGGGAGTTTCTGCCTCAGGTGCCAAAAGAACATGAATATAAGAACTGAAACTCACAGAATAATGGTGGAGCCGAGTGGAAGACTTTTCTTCTCTGCCCAACGCAATGGAAAGAATTCCAGGATTCCAGGATCCAACAGACCTCTTCGGCCAGGTCAGAAAGCACTCATAGCTGTCACTAGAGCACACCATAGCCCCAATTATGGGATACCTCTGACCAATGCCTTAGAATTGCTGCTTGTTGTAACCCTAAAGGATGCGCTTCCGCATTGTGCTCAGTATTCACACAGGGAAGAAACACAGAAGCATAGAAACAGAGTGAGTCAGAAGGGGTCTCCCGGGCCATCTAGTCTGACCCCCGGTTCCAGCCAGCTCCGCTCACGACATGCCCACACTGATGGGGCCTCAACCACCTCCCGTGGAAGCCCATTCCACACCCTCGGGGTCCTGACTGGCAGGAAGTGCTTCCTGGCATCCAAATTGGACCTTGGTTCCTTGAGCTTGGCTCCGTTGGAGCACTTCCATTGAAAGAGGAAGACTGAAGCTGAGATGCAAATAGTGCACTTCAGATTTTACGCCACAAATGTGTGGCTTTTCAGGGCAAAAGCAGCTAGTGAGAGCTAAAGTTCATTGCAGCATTGACCTACTTTGCTCAGCTTGGCACCCTCCAAATGCATTGGACCATGGCACTTGTCATCCCTAACTGGCAGACGATTGTGCCAACGAGGGTTGATGGAAATTATAGTCCAACCATCCAGAGGGCACTGGAACAGGATGGCTGTTGCAAATGAATAAATCTTGGATAGTACAGGGACGTAGGCCTGGAATACAGGGGTAATTTTACATGGATGTTTTCCTCTTACATTTTCTAGAGGGGTACAGGACTTCAGACTCTCATGGCTCCCCCAAAGGCAAGACCATCTTGTTCTGGCCTTGCTCCCTTTTCCCCAGCCACTAAACCTTTGATGGGTTTCTGACTTCCATGCAGATTTTTTTCTCCATTGTAAAAGGTTGAATGGTGTTTCTCAAGGATTAGAGCTGTTCTGAAATGGGATTTGATCCTTACACCAAAAGAGGTTCAGCAGCTCCAATTTTATAGGATGCCTCCGAAATATCACAACTCTTGATGTGTAAATGACAAGAGGCACATTTGCATGTGACACCAAATGCACATGTTTGCGTCACACAGATGGACGTTCATCAAATGCACGTGCAAAGAAGGCTATTGGTGCAGCGATCACCCAAGCTCATCTCTAAGGAACAGTCCATTCACCCACCTGGAGCTGCTCCTTGTGAAGGGGTGGTTGAAGCAAACCCACCTGTTCAGGTGTATGGGCTCTTACAGGCCTACTTCACAGACAACTCTCTTGCATCATACCAATGGTACATCAACTCCGGTCCGCTCATGCATTCAGCTATGGGTCATGCAGCACAGCGTGTACCAATCCCATGAACAAGGTACTCCTCAATGGTCCATCTAGTCATGAAAGATGGCATGCCTACTGGAGGAGAACGCTTTTATCCAGGCCTCCAAGGGTACGCAATGAAGACGCCAGACAGATCCCACTGGGAAAGGCGTCCACAGATGAGGAAGGCACTGTGGAGAAGCTTCTTTTCCTGGTAGCCACCCCATCATGCCATCGTGGTCCAGGCGCTGGAGAACAGCCTCCAGTGTTCTTCTTGGCCATCCACACCTACACTTTGGATCAGGCCCAGAAACTGCCTGGAAGCCAGCAGAATTGCATGGCATTGGAGCAACTATGTTTGATTAATGCGTTGTTTACTGAAGGAGCTGGTGGAAGATAGGTCTGGATCTGCTGCTAGATCTCTGGCTAATTTGCAGTAGATTGGCAAGAACACCCCCAAATTCAATCAGTTTAAAATGGGAAGAGACACCTTTAATGAAAAGCAACTCACACACCAAACAAACAATAGATCTCTTTTTCCCCTTCCTGTTTACACTCCAGTTGATAAATCCAAGCTTAACAGACCGGCATTCATTACATGATTGACCTTTCCTTGTTAACTGAAGTAGACGATGATGCATTTGGAAAATTGGACAATAGTCAATTTAATGGGAAAACTATTTTGCTTGGAAAGATCTCCCACTTCACTTCACAGCAAATTACTGTGCTTGTTCCAATGGGCTGCAGGCAGATTTGGACTCTGTTTTTCTACAATTGTGGAGGTGGGTGTTTTTTATTTTGTGAAATCTGTCGTATTTGCTAGCAAATTGTCATGCCAGATATAAAAGTTCACCAGCAGTCAATCAGTAGTGTCTTGTGGCAACAAGACAGGTAAGCATATGCGATATAATTAGATGCTTCTGGTAGCAGGACTTCGTCAAACTGCTACATCTGTGACAGTGGAAGGTATTTAGGAAGACTAATGCATCACCCTCCAGGACCTGCTTTCTGAGGGCAGGGAGAGTTCGCATCTGGATGCTGCTGATCCACTTAACACAGAAGAGCCCTGATTCTGGCTTGTGTTTTGCACACTGACAGAAAGGAATGGAGGTTGACAGGAACTGCTGGGGTGGGTGGGCAGGGCGGGGAGAGGGGAGAAGCATCTCATAGATCAAGGAATTATTTCATCCATCCAAGGTGGGAAGGAGCAGCACCTGCTGTGGTCAAAGGTATCACATTGCTCAAGCAGAACGGCAGCGATGTCTTTCAGTGATTAGGAAGGTGCCCTGAGTGAGTGATACCACACCAGGCAACAACATAACAAGCTGGAAAGAACTCAGGATGCTAGGCAGTGTGGTCATGGTCTTTCAAACAGCACTCTCCAACTCTTCCACATTTTATTCTATTCATATCTGTTGGCTGCAAGTTCACAGAGTCTGCCAGTGACTGTTCAAGCTCTCCACGAACTTTAGGTATTTATAGAGAGCCGCATCCTGTTGGCACTAGCTGCAGTGGAAGCCAATGAGTCCGGCACCTGTTGGATGGTGCATCTCCTTTGAATTTTACTCCAGCCCTTAAAGGAGCTCCCCGCGGTGCTAAATCCTATTCCTGAAACAAGTTCAGCACCTTGGACAGCTCCTTAAAATGACAGGTTGCTGGTGGGCAGGCTGTCCCACCTATTGTGATGCCAACAACCTGCACTGATTATCCCCCAAATCCAGGGGCTCCCACATTTTTAAAAACAATTAAAATAGCTTCTGGAGCTGCTACAGAAAGCAACTCTTTTGCCTATCAGTTCTGACCCTTTTAACACTCCAGAGCAACTCAGGATGCCAGCTGAGTTCGTACATTCTTTCCCCAGTAGTTTGGCACCTGTGCCATGGCGTGTGGCCATGGGGGAAGTGTGAGAGGACAAGAGTGCCAGCACTCCCAAAGTTGTTTCTAGTGCCAAATAGGATAGTGCCCAGAATGTTTATCTAGCCTTTTCCCCACAAATATTTTAAAGGCTTTTCTGAGCAAGAGTCAAAATAATAACATCCAGTTTAGAGAAGTACAACATCACAGTAAAGTTGCACCAGGAAAGGCACAGAGCCAGCTGAGACTACAGTATCGAAAAGATTTAAAGGATCTCATATACCATTAAAAGCAGGGGAGAAAGGGGCACATTTCACCTGGTACCTAAAGCATAAAAGCAATAATGGGTTCAGGAGAGACCATTCCAAGAGCTGAAGTACCTGCACAAAAAGAGCCATCGCGAGGCTTCCTGCAGCAGGTGGGGAAAGGAGCATCAGCTTGACAGCCGACAGGCAGTATCTGGTGCTGCCTGAAGGCTAGCAGGACAGCCCCTGGTGCAGCTGGAATCCAGCTGTCCCTGAATGTATTGGAAGCTAACAAAAACACATGTTTTTGGACAGGGACATGTCAGAAAGGAACTCCCCCTTTCTGGATTGTTTAAAAATAAATATGAAGAATGAATTATTCTGGACAGAGTGCTGTCTACCCTCTGTTTAAGTTCCTCTAACAGAGGAGAGCTATTCAGTAGAATCACAAGTAACTCCTAGTGAGGCTATTGACGAATGAGTGGATAGATGTTTGCAGCGGGAAGAGCTTGATCACCTTGAATGGAGCAGGGGGTCCATGGTCTCCTGACTCATTTGAACCTCGGAGGGGGAAATGACCCTCATATAACCCTAAAGTGGCTGTGGGTATTTTGAGGGTTGCTTCGCCTTCCAGCAAACCTTGTCGCTGTGGTTTGGATGGCACGGCAAACTAGGATGAGCCCGGACGGGGGTTTGAATGTTCAGTATGGCAGCCAACATGCATTAGATGATCATGTGACGCACTCCTCTTTGCGCATGTGGGCCCATGCGCAGCCCACCGGCGCTGTCCAGAGTGACCCTCCAAGGCAAAGAGATTGTGCATGTTTCTCCTCGTGACAAGGTCTATCAACAGCTAGGAGGCCTCACACTAAAAGGAAGCTATCATGCAGTGCTGGATATTCGCTGTGGGTTGGGGGTGGGCCATGTATGGCCTGGTTGTCTTTGTACTCCTTTTGTGAGTGTTCCAGGATTGCCTTTGCAAACTGGGTGCCCAAGTTGCCAAATCTCAATCCAAGGAAGGTTCTCTCATGCTCTTATTTTGAGCCATTTTCTTCCACCTCCCTTCACCTTTGCCTGCAAGATCAACCGGATTTTCCTCTCATCTGTGTACAGCAAGTTTTGGCACACTTTGTAAAGCTGCAGAGTTTACCCCTGGTCTACTAGAATATGCTTCAAGCACTTTGCCCATAAAATAAAGCTGCGTACGGTAAGCACCGTGAAATCCAAAGCACGGTTTAAATGTATTTACAAAGAGCAGCTGACGTCCCAAGTTTCATAATTCTGTCAAGGACCCGTACCCTCTTATGGGTAATATGCAGCAGACAATTATGCTGAGCAATTAGATGGAAGGTCCTATTAAGTGCACAGGGTCTCTTTCTCCCTTGCCGGTTTTCTCCCGCCTCCTGAATTATGTATGATTTAACTCTGTCAATGTATCACAGTGTTGTTGTCGCTCTTGCGCTTTCACTACTGGGGGAAGTGTTTTGGGGAGCGGGGACGGCCGCAAGTGCCTAAAAGGAAAACAAAATGAAAACAAAATTCACACGCAGCGCTGAGTCGGTGTGGTGCGGAGGAATGCGTTACCTTCACAGCTTGGGCAACAGTGAGAATGAGTGAGTTGCTCTTATGTTCTGACTGTGTGAGTAAGTGCAGGATGTTAACAACAGCAGCAACAACAACAACGCAACAACACTTGCCTCCAGAAGTTCCATTTGTCTGGTTACTCAGAGGAGAACTTCCTGAGAAAGGTATGACATATTTCTGTGGGCAAGATCGACAGCTCTATGCCCTGCTAACATTTTTTCTGCACTAATTGGATCTGGCTGTTCTCTCTGAGAAATGAGAATGTTTGTGAACATTCTATAAGCTCACACAAGCTTAACCAAGGGCTAATGTCCTCATTGCATGTGAAAGCTCATAGAGAATATCCTGACACTACTGTGGTCCATTAGAGCCTCATGGACCAATCCCGAGTCTGCCCGGTCTGTCTAGCAAGAGAAAGGCCCTCCAGTGTTGGAGCATCTTCCTGTTCCGCAGCCAGCAAGGGTCTTTCTGCAGCAGCTGGGGCTCCAAGGCTGGAAAACTGACCTCAGGGTCAGCGTTGGGTGGGCAGGAAGGGGAGGAACGAGGCTCTGCTGGGGGATGATGCTGCACCTCAGCCTGATCTTGTGAAATGGGACAGAAGACTAAAAGTGCAATCCCAGGCAGGTGGAATCCGAAAAAGGCACACAACTCCTAGCATGTCCCAGCCGACATACTATAGTAGACCTTTTGCATAGCAAGAGTTGCAGGCTTCCCACCCCACAAACTTGCACCATCATCTAGAATTATGGCATGTGTACAACACTTCGTTTTATTGTTTTAAACAATTTGATTTGCACCTAAATGCTACCTTGGTGTTCCATAGTTTGGTAAAAAGGCAGGGTGCACATCAAATCAATCCATGAATCAATAAGAGTTGGCACTATTTGCCCCAAGAGCAGAATTTTAATCCTACTTTTGACTGCCGGCACATGATGTGCTGGAGCTAGGAATGTTTGGCCCCAGGGTTGTGCAGTGTGCTAGTTCGGTTGAGGCATCACACCAGACTAAGGTGTGTCTTTGTTTTGCCAAACATAGTTTAGATCCCGCATCGGGGTTCTAAGCCACCAAATTGGCTATTTTCACTTCTCGTTCATCCTGCATGATTCGCAGCAGCCAAAGGCACGGACAACTGTGCAGCGCTGTCACTGCCTTGTCTTACTGGCAACAGGCTAAGAGGAGGAGAAATCTGTCAGGGCTTCACTGCCGGAGAGAAAGCTCTCCTCTGCAGCTTGGCTTGCCCTTCCGCAAAATGAGCTCTCCCCACCGAATCTGAGAGAGAGGACAAGAGAACAGGCTGCCAAGGGAAGTGGGCTGTTCAAGAACAGCTTTCCTACACCTGAACCCATGTCAAGCTAGTAGATGCATATCTAGAGATCGTTATTGTAACAGATAAATATTTATATTTATCTATTTATCTTATATTTAATAATATTTTATTATTAAATAGAAATTCATCAGTTTTCACCATACATGGGTAGATCATGGGCTTGTGACCTGGATGCTTTGCTTCAGTTTCCACAGGCAACATCAAGCTTCGGTTCTTCTTTCTGATTGTTTTTTCTTTTTAATCTTGAAACTGGATTTGGGCAGTATAGCTCTTGAGATAGGGGATGCCTTCACAGAGAGGACTGTGCTCAGTAAAAGAGGACACTCTGCCACCCTACCTTGAGTACTTTAAAGGGAGGACTCAAAGGGCTCCATACATTTACCTGGCAAGCCTATGTGCTCATACCAGTCTCTTTCCTTCTCACCAAGTTTTGGCTTAGTTGAAAGAGGTGGTGGTGTGTGGTGCGGTGTGTGTGTGAAACGTGGAGGGAATGTAACTTTTATTTCAGGGAACAATCATCGGTATAGGCCCTGGATCAGTATAGGCCCTCCATTTTTCATGGAGGATTTAGTCGCATTGAATTTTGCCAACCCTGGTTAATAAGGAAGATGTATTTGTCGGGGAAAGAATAGGTTTGTGACATTCACAGGCGACCAAATTATGGAAGACAGGTTTGTTGAGAAATTGTGATGACTCAGTGATGCCATCAGGAGGGCTGAACCTGGGGAAAGACACCCTGGGTCCCAGTCGGTAGAATAACCAAGGGGACCCATCTCCGACTTAGTGCTGTAAAGCTCCAAGGAATCTATCGCTCTTCAATCTGTGGATTTCCTCTCATGCTCAGCCCGGCCTGGGAAAGTGAGTTGAGGCCCAAGGAGCTCAGTGCTCGTGGAATGAAGGTTGTGCACCTGGCAAAATTCTTCCACATCATGTGCAGCAAATGCCGCAACTCATCTGTGCAGAAGAGGGGCGCTGCTTCTGTGACAGTTGTGTGGGATTCAGTTCCTGGCAAGTGCCTCACTTGGGAAATGCTTGGCACCCTCACCAGGAAGTCAGACCTCCAGCCCCAAGAAAGTGGGCCTGCGTCTGGGGAGCTGATCCAGGGAATCTGGCCAGGGCGACTTCTTTTATATTGTTATTTATTTTATATTGTTAATTTTATACTGTTTTATATTGTTATTTTTGTATTTTATTATATTTTATTTGTGCTGTGAGCCGCCCCGAGGCTTCAGTAAGGGGCGGCATAGAAATGTTTTAATAAATAAATAAATAAAATAAAATCTGGCATATTCCCACCCCCAAAATGGATTCCTAACCCTACTCCAACTGTGGGAAGCAGGTTTACTGCAGTTCAAAACAGGTGTAGTAATACAGCTTAGCATCTGTACTCAGTGTGTGATTGGAGTAAGATCATTAAAACCATTGAGTATTATAAGATCATTAAAGATCATTAATTACCTGACTGCCTCAATAAGATGAATTAGCACCTTCTCAAACTGGATGGAAGGTAACCAGTGGGGTGCCACAGGGTTCAGTCCTGGGCCCTGTGGTCTTCAACATCTTTATTAATGATTCAGATGAGGAAGTACAAGGAAAGAAAAAAGACCTTGGAGTTATTCTGGACAACAGGCTAAATATGAGCCAACAATGTGATGCAGCTGCAAAATGAGCAAATGTGATCATGAGATGCATTGATATAGGTATTGCTTCCAAATCATGAGTAGTTTCCTCATGCTGCTCACTCGTCAGACCTCACCTGAAATACTGTGTCCAGTTCTGGGTACCAAGATGTAGAAAAAGATGCAGAAAAACTAGAAAGGGTTCAGAGGAGGGCAACAAAAATGATCCAGGGTTTGGAAACACTGCCCTATGAGGACAGACTGAGCGAACTGGGCATGTTCAGCCCTGAGAAGAGAAGACTGAGGGGGGACATATCTCCCTCCATAAGCACCTGTCACAAAGGGGAAGGTCAAGATCTCTTCCTGCTGATGCCAGAGTGTAGGACACAGAAGAATCAGCTCAAGTTGTGGCAACCCAGATTCAGGCTGGGCATCAGGAAAAGCTTCCTCACTGTCAGAGCAAGACATCAGTGGGACCAGCTGTCTGGAGAGGTGGGGGGCTCTCCCACACCGGAGACATTCAAGGAAACTGGACAGCCATCTGAGTGGGATGGTGTGACCTGGTGTCCTGCAACATCAGGGACTGGACCTGATGGCCTTCATGGCCCCTTCCAACTCTCCTATTCTATAATTCTATGATTTATGAAACCTCTGTATTTAGGCCAGCATGTGACTGGGTAACACTTGCTGGGGGACAATGAAGACAGAAGGCTCCTATTCCTGTGGGTGTCCCAGAGGACCCGGTTGCCCACTGTGGGGGCCGAGTGCTGGACCCAACGGGCCTCTGGCTTGATTCAGGTGCTCCTTTCTTTTATTCTTCCGAGTAGGAGGGAAAGACTGGATAGCCATCACCCCGTGTGTTGTAGCGGTTAGATAATGAACCACAGGAGAGTCTAATCTTCACTTGGCCGTGAAGCTTCAGTGAGTAACTTTTGACCAGTCAATGATTTTCAGTCTCACTTACTTTGCAGGGTTGTTGTGAGACAGAAGTGGAGAGGAGATGGAGAATGCACCTCAGGTACTTCAGGAGAGGGGAAGAGCAATGAGGGCCATAAATGTAATAATACTATTTTAAAAATCTGGAGGGGAGAGAGAGAGAGAGAGAGAGAGAGAGATTTCCATATCCTGCTGTTTGCTTTAAAATGAAATGCTTCTTGGGAAGCACTTTGTCATGGAAAAGCTTGTTTGTGTCAGTGAACATTGTTGGGATTGTCATTAGTGCAATGGACAATGGGAATCTTCAGCTGATACCTGTACTTATTCTTTCAAATTTACTGGTAATACCTTCCACCCAGAGGCACTATGAACCGTAAATTCACTAATGGCTGTAAAGTGCTTTAGGAGAGAGGGTTATACAAATGCAAACTTTTATTGTTCTGTGTTCCATCAGACCAAGTGCCTGGTCAAATATAGCTTCCTTAGTGGAATTCAAATTAGCCAGGTACGTCAAGCCTCGTTCTCCTGCTGGCCTGGTTTGCATGTCATGGTAGCACTGAATTATTGTTATTGTAAAGGAGCTGACAACTTCTGGGACTCTAGGCCCGTTTCCCCCGCCTCCCCAAACGCACTAGAGGCCAGACTCTCAGAAGCTGCCAAACCCTTAAAAACAGAAACAAACAAACAAACAAAATGGAGTTGGGATGACATGAAAAAAGTTATGACAAACTTCTGTAGAGCCTGACGTGCCTGATCCTGCCTCATCTGGGAAGCTAAGCAAGGTCAGCCCAGGTTAGACTCTGGATGGGTGACTTGAGTGTATAATTCTGTGATGATTGTTGCAAACAACCCAGAGAGCATCAACGAAAGGTGGTATAGATTACTGGTGATGATAATGTAAACCAGGCCGATGTGGGAGTGGCTGTGGGGAGAAGTTTCCATTTTTCCTTTGGAACTGGGTACAGAGGGAGCATAGGCCTTGTTTAAGGGAAGAAATACACATTTCCCATTTACTTTAAACACAGGCACCGTTTGCCTCTGCTTTCTTGAAAGAGAGGTTGGCGCTCCTCACCCCTGCTGCTAGGTGCTAAACGTTGGTGGCCCATTTGGCAGGGTTCTGGCATTGCTTATTTATTTTCTTTTCTTGTTACATGTACATCCTGCCTTTTTTCTCTTATAAGGAACTCCAGTTGGCTTTCCATGATCCTTCTTTTCGCAACTGTAAGCCGCCCGGAGAACCTTCGGGTTATGGGGTGGCATAGAAATGGGAATAATTAAATGAATATATAATAAACTGCCTTGCGAAGACAGTTTGGCTGAGTATCTGGGTTCACACATGATAAGCAACTCTGGGTGGCTTCCATAGTATGTGGCTTTTTGCCTGGATGTGCCTGACAAACGATTAAGTGGTTTCTACACTAGCATGGTTTCCACACTCATCACTCAGTCCTCCCACTGTTGGCCAGTATCCCATCAGCCACTGTGCCTGTATTTCAATCCCACACTGGATGACTAGAGCGACTCCTGCAGCAGCCACTCTTTCCAGCGGACTCTGTGATACCTGTGTACCGGGAAGCCACAATGCTGGGTTCAGATGATCAGAGAAGCCATGGTGAAGTCTGGAAACTGTAGAGCAGATCATTGTTTTGTGTTGTGGCTTCTAAATGTCAAATGCACCATGCCGAAGCAAGCACAAGAGACCAACCTGTGCAAGAAACCACAGTGGCTTGTTGTGATGTCTGAACCTGCCCAGTATCTGGCCCAAAGCCTTTCTGTAGGCAGGCTTTTGCAACACATCAATCCATAGTAGGGAAGCATGAGAATTTTGTTTCAAAACCTGAAAAATGTTGCAATCCCAGCTGTGAATGAGGATGCATTTTCTCTAAAGTTCAAAAATTCCTGAACCCACGCACTTGAAAAGTGCATACCGTTTTCCTTTTTGACTAAATCACCCACATTTAGTCAAAAAGGAAATCAGCAAAACCCTGGAAATTTATGCATATCTGCACATTTTGTGGAGCTTTCACATTTGATAGCTATATAAATTGCACAGTGATCAAAAATATGAGAACAAATTGAGGAGAGATGAGCAAGTCAAACAATCTTGGTGAACTGAAATATTTGCTCATTCCTAGTCCCGAGTAAAATTTGCCATCTCTGCCTGCAGTTAATTAGCAAAAAATGAGCCTCGTAACTACAATTAGGGATGCATGAGAAATTCATTTGGGTTTGTTTTTGAGCAGAATTTACGCAGGTTCCAACTCCTGAAAGCAGATGGAATGCATAGTTGAAGTCTGCAGATTTCTGAACTGCAACTACAATTCATGGGTCAACAACAGCAAAAGCTTTGGAAAATTTTGATATTTTTTTTGCATTTCAAATTTAGATTTGATGAAATGTATCAGAAAATGTGCAGTTTTGAAAAACGGCTACAAATTAGCTTTTGTCAGTGGGAGAAAAAGCCATAAATTTCAGAAACGTGCAGGATTGGTGCATGTGTTTGGGACAAAGGATACAACAATGTACACCATTTTTTGTGGAAAAGGGAAAAAAACAAAGCTCACAATCTGACATGGATAGAAGTTAGAAAGAGCTTTGAAATAGAATTTGGATGATTTTGAGTTTTGCTGAAGTGCACAAACTTAGCTGGTGTGCTAATTTGTGCTAAGGCCCCATCGGTGAGGGTGTTCAAAGATAGGCTGGACATGCACATGGTGGGCATGTCGTGAGCGCAGCCGGCTGGAGCCGGGGGTCAGACTAGATGGCCCAGGAGACCTCTTCTGACTCGCTCTGTTTCTCTGTTTCTAATTATCAAGCAAACATTTGATTTGGCTCTACCATTTCTTCATTTCAGGAACAGGCTTCATTCTTAGGTGAGCAGATAAAAGCATTTGATTATTAAGCTGCATAACTCTTATTTTGTGGCTGGAGAGTAAAATTGAGAGAAGACATTTTGAACTGACAGTGAGGAAATGTAACAGAACAAAATGCCAGTAAGGACCAGGTCACACCCCTGTCTAGATAAGAGATGACACCAGAAAATGGTGTTGCTTCACTTCCCTTCTCCATCTCCATCTGTAGGCGGACATCAGCACAATCCCGATAGCTCCGGAGAAAAGCACAAAGGGGAGAAATGAATAATACCACAACATCTCTACAAGCAAGAGCTGCAATTTGCCCTGATAGCTTAAGAATCTGAAGTGCTAATTGCTGCAACTCGCGTGAGCTAATATTTGAGCCGTTCTTTTAAGCTAGGCTGCGTAACAATTAGATTATGAGATTTGGGATTTGACACAGGGAGCTACTTAAAAACAATTGTTTTGTCACAGTTTGCTGCAGCTTTGTTTATTGCCAAATAATAAAAGAGTTAGTAATAATTATAAGCTTTGCATTTGTCCTGCCAAAGCCAAAATTATGTCCTTGATGAAGCACGTATTGAAATATGGACTACCTTGGATCAGTTGCCCTTTGGTTATTCTGAGAGGCAAAAAGAAGCAGGAGGGAATCGGGCTGCTTTTGCTCCAGATGCAAACTGTTTAGCTGTGTTCTCATCCCACGAGAAATTCAAGGAATTATATTTCATGGGGTAGGGTAGCTGCTGCCGTCAGGCCTCCCCTCTGCTATTCTGCCATGTGCTACAGGTTAAGCTCACGGCTGCTGGGTCGTGTTCGTGCAATGCATGGCTGCGTAAAGATTTAAGTGCAGTTTGCGAGAAATTTGATCCTGCCCTGTTCACAAATTCAAACAGATACAGGTATGGGAATGCCTCCCCTCTGACTTTTAGGAAATGTTCGCACATTTGCCATCTTGCAATCGTGCTTGTATTTTTTTTAATGCACCCTTTGAAATGTACTTTTCTAAATGCATGTTCACACTTAGTTCATGAGTGGGGGAGAAGTGTGCAGTTTTGAAAATGGGCACAGAAATGCACTCTTCTCACATTTGAAAGGTGCAGTTTCTCCATGGGAGCCAACTGAAAAATTGATTGGCTTAGAACAGGAGAATGAACAGAACTGAGCTTTGAAGTCTGGAGTTTTTTGGAATATTCCTGGTTGCCCCACCTCTAAGATTTGCAACTACAGGGAGGGGCTAGGGTTGTGTGGGGAACTTGTGATTGTGGCACAACTGGTTTATTGTTCCTGATTTATTATTGCCACCTCTTCATCGCCAGAATTCTGTTGCTGATTTTCTTCATTGCCAGAATTCTGCTGCTGATTTCTCAGGCAGTGTGTCTGAGTGGGCACAGCAAGGTGCTGGGACTGGGCAGACCCATCACTGAATCTAGAATATCTTTACAGTCACGATGGCTGCATAATTTGAGTGAATTTACGACGCAGCAGTGTGCATGTTTAGAAATTGATTTTCCTTTAAATCATGGCTGGCAAACAGTTTTTTCTGCAGTGGCCCCATATCGTCAAAAACCACCCTTTTCTTACAGAGCCAGGCTTTTTTCATCCTCCAAGTCCTTTAAAAACATTTCAAAATTCCCTCTTTCTTTATTTTTAATAACATGTTGGAAGCTGCATTCTAAACCAATAATTTCTCACTGCCTTGCTGCCTCCTCATCCAATGATGTAAAGTGGCTGTTGTTGTTTCTCTTCGCCAATTCTTTTTGTCACGTTTTATTCTAGGTTTTTAACACGTGTTTTCTCCTGAGAGCTTTGACTGGCCGCCCATTTGCTACCAAGCTAGGTTCAGGCTTGGGGAATAGTGCCCAGTCAGTAAGGTCATTGGAGGGCATGAGTTCTGAATGGACCCCTGGCCGGATTGAAGCCCACCCGGGGAAGAGCTTTCGGTGTGGTGACCCCCTTTGGATGGAACACCCTGCCTCCAGAGGTCAGGTAGGCATCAATACGGACCAGTCCCAGGTTCCGACCCCGAGAAGACAGAAATCCGTCTTTAAGTAGAATTTGTATGTAAGTCAGAATATGTATAGTCAGCCCTCCATGTTTGTGGGGTTTAGGAACACAGGACCCCTGTGAATGTGGGGGAAAAACATGAATTGCTCTAGGCAGTGCTTTTTTTGTAAAAAAAAAAAAAAAAGGTGCCGGAACTCACGTCTTGGGGTCACACTTTTACACAATGGTTGCCGCCAGCAGTAAGCACTCAGCGTGCGACCGCACGACCAATCCCAAGCCGAGCAGCGTCCCAAGCCGAGCAGCGCCCTCACAATCAGCGCCGACAATCAGCGCCGACACAAGCAGCCTGCAGACACGATGTTAATGATTTTTGCTGCTGACCTGCTATGCTCGACAGGACGATTCACAATCATGTGGAAAAATCCGTCAAAAAACGGTGCCGGAAAGCCGTTCCGGTGCGTTCTATGACAAAAAAAAAAAAAGCCCTGGCTCTAGGATTCCCCCAACCGAATGCACCAGTGTCTCCTCTTTGCAGCAAGGAATTGGCAGAGAGATTCCCCTCTCCGGATGGGCCGGGCAGGAAGGCTTGACTTTGGGAGCCTCCTTGTCTCCCCTTTCACTCCCCGTCTCCCTGTGGTGATGATGATTTTTGCAGTGTATTTATTCATTTATTTAAAACACTTGTTTTAATAGGCTTCATGGCAGTTTGTTCATAAGTACTGGTTGTTTGTGACGCAAACGTTTTAACACAGGGACCGCCTGCATTGTGTTGTTTTCACCTCCTCCTGAAAACAAGTTTATTTCAGGAAGCCTTTATTGGCTCACCGGCCCATTTTTATTGATATTCTGCTTTATTAGTGTTTTGTTCCCTTTTAACATTTCCCTTCTCTTTATTGTTCACCACTCCAGAATCTGTTTTGATGCGGAGCAATAGTGAAGTATTATAAATAAAGGACAGCTCATACACCGTATCATACAAATAATAAGACAAAGTTTTGAAATAACAAAGAAATAATTGTGCCTAAGCCCTCCCCAAACTCGTTTGCTCTTCAGTTGTTTGCGGTTCCAGGCTTGGAACTTAGCAAGGGAGAAAATGGTAGCAGAAAATGGCCGACAGGGAGGGGCTGGTGCTGGAGGTAAGTAGCTCTGGAAGGGTTCCACTGCCCACCAGTTCTTCATTTTCAGTTCCCAACCTGCTCTCAAATTTGGGTCTTTAAACCTGCGGTCGCCTTGTCTTATGCGCTTCAGGCAGAAGGAGGATGCTCTGAACAGCAGTGAGGAAAACAGCTCTGGAGACACATGAACTGAATTTGAAACAACGGATAGGGAGAGACACCCTCAGTTCAGGGTGCTAGACTCGATGTGGTCTCGGCGTCTTTGCCGAATTGTAGAATCTGCATTAACCAGAACCCTCCTTGCCTGAGGCTCCGAATCACCAGACAACGCTTTATGACGCGGCTATTTCTTGCCACTTCGCAGCTAAGAATTTAACTCTAAGAGCCCTCTAGTAAGGTGAATGATGAGCCTCTGCTCAGGTGAAGCGAGCCGAACCCAGAATGGGAACTTTCCCTCATCCCTTCCTTTGCTTTCACACTGTGGCTCCACTGGGCAGACCCAGCTGGAGAGACCCACATGAGCCCTCTAACCAGGTAGCTCATCTCTGCTGATGCCGCATCAGGGGCTCAGGGACCGGGCAAGGCAACAGCTCTCCCTCCTCTCCTGGGTCCCCTCCCACCTCTTCCAAAACAGGCCTGCTCTCTTGGTTGGCCTGGAAACTGAAGGCAACACCTTGATGGAGCCTCAAAGACTCCTGTCCCCGTTTGACCTTCCTGCCCTTCCTTTGCTTCCTCCTCGGCGTCTTCTTCAGCGTCCAACAACGCTCGCCCCGGGAAGTCAGCAAAGAGTGAGTGTTGGTCCACTCACTACAGAATTCCTGCGTTGGAAGGGACCTGTAAAGCCATCCAGTCGATCCTCCTGCTTAAGGTACAGCCCCGAATGAAAGCACCCCTGACAGATGGCTGTCCAGCTGCGGCTCGGGTGTCTGCAATGTGGGAGAACCCGTGACCTCCCTCGGCCATTGGTTCCACTGCTGCTGCTCTAACAGTCAGTAATTTTTTCCTGATCTCCACCTGGAATCTGGCTTCCTGCCACCTCAGCCTGTTATTCTGTGCCCTCCGCCTGCCACAGAGTGTTCAGATTGGACTCTGGTCTATTCCTCTTTATGCTTTTCACATGAGACATGCAATCCGCTCGGTCATTTTGCCCAGCTCAGGACCCTCTAGATATGTTGGAATGCAATTCCAAGATGCTGGCAGGGCATGCTAGAATCTGTGGTCCAACGTGCTGGAGGGTGGTGTTCTACCAGTACGCCTATTGAAAATATATGGCGAACTCAACTCTGTAACAACTTGAATGATGCAAGTTACGGGCTCGGTGTCTGGATGTTGCAGGCAAATTTGTTTATTTCTAAAATCCTGCTCTGCCATTCTGCTCAAAGAGCCCTTGAGGCAGCTTACAAAATAAAGACAGGATTTCCACGGAAGAACCTTAAGAATAAAACCAAACATTGTGCATAATTCCAACATCCATAAAACAGCGGTTGCTGGCAAAGCCACCTAAAAGCAGCGGTTAATACAAGAATTAGGACATTAAAGGAAAGTTTGCATTACTTTTTCAAGGTCGAAAGGCTCTGATGGATCATGCCCCCATAAGACACGTGGGGGATGAGGCCACCTGAGAAAAGGCTGTTTCCAGTGGAAACATGACAATAAAGGGACTGGAAAGCAATACCAGCTCCTTAGTTACTACAAAATACTGGGAAGTCAGGATACAAGAAGGAATGCCTTCAGTTATCTTCATTTCAATCCCTGTTATTTTAAGTTATAGGCTGCTTTTTCTGTGATGGAATTCCAGGCAATGCTCTCATTTTGGCTTCTTTTCTGTTGGCAGTCTTTTCCCAAGTTCTCCATCGGAGGGAACGTTCTAAACCCAGAATCTACCGATGCTAAAAATGCAGTTCATTCTAGTGCTGGGGAAATACACTTTTTGCAGCTAACACAGCCAGCCAAATTCTAGATTATTTGCAGCTTTTGAGCCATATTTGAGCAACTTTTTCTGAACACACTCCATACTGTATTTTATTAAAAACCACATCTTTATGGTACCTATTTATATGATGCCACTAATTGGGATTTGTATCGATTTGGGTGGTTTGGGGGGTTTTTAATTACTGATTTCTGTATTTGTGTGTGTAAAGGTTGCCTTCTGATGTGGGAATCAACACATCAATTTAAATTTAATTGATAATAATAAGATCGAAGTGCAGCACCAGGTAGATCACATTCTGGTAATCAAGATCTGGCTTCCCAAATGAGAAGCCATTGTTGGTGTACAGATAAGTTTTATGGCAGAGCCTTTGTTTGGTCTCATAGAAGCGGGGAAAAGATGGGCTTGGCTCAAATAAACTCTCTGGACCTGCATTGATTTTCTATATAAATTTTTATAAGCTCAGTATTGGCTTTCATTTCCTGACAAATGACCCTGTTTCCAAAAGGTACCCATAAAAACATGCTGGGTAATTCTCACCTGGTGCAAGCTCTGTGCAACGAAGGCTTGGCAACGATTGCAAATGGCCACAGATCAGTCTTCGTGGTTCAGATGTCTGGGAGGACTGGCAAAAATAATCTATACACAAAGGGACATTTTTCTTGTAACTTTCTTAGCCATACCTTGGTGACTGAGTCCTTGATAATTAACCCCGACTATTAAATTCCCTTTTTGGTTTTAAATCAAAGGTTGCTCTCTTGTAACAGGTTTATGTGATGTAATTTTGAGTTCTATCATTATAAATGTCAGCCCGTAAAGCAGTTAAACTGCTACTTGCACTGTGTTTTAAAGCATTTCATACCTGAATCAAACTTATATTTATTTGGGTTTCAATTTTATTTATTGTACTTAACTTTAAAAATTCGTATCCAAACATTTTAGTTTACAACTTATTTTCAAGGAACTATGATTAGGTTTAGTTGTTTACAGGCTGTTTGTGCATTATATTATATTCCATTAGGGATGAATAAAATATGTGTTTCACTATGTTTCTGATTCATAGTTTCCCTGATTAGTATTAGTATTTTCCGATTAGTATTTTCCAACTGGACGTGGACTAGAACATAATCTGCAGTTCAAGTGTTTACATTTCTCAGTGTGCAATGAGATTTGTGCTCTTTACCATGGATTTTGATGCGTGTGTACATTAAAAGAAGTAATTAATTGGTTAAGAACGCGTACATTGCAAGACACAAACAGTTGTGGATGATAGACACAAACAGTTGTGGATGATATATTTTAAAAGATGCATGAAAATATAGATGAATTCTCATGCAAAAAACAAATGAAGACAAAAAAAAACAAAACAATATCCTGAAGCTCACTATCTCCTATGGACATGACGCATAATAATCTTCATGGTATAATTTGGAGAACTTCGCTAGACTCAAGTTATGCTGGTTCATGCATCCCTAAATGTCTCTTCTACACAGTTGTACTTATAACAGACGAATAACTTAAATCCCAGAGATTTTAATGGGTCTTATTTAAATATGGCTAAGTCAGGATCCAACCCATGTATGTGGAGGGACACGAACATGTGATAATTACACTGAATTGACTGTATCCATGTATTTTCCAATCCCTATATTCATACTTGGAAGGGTGTTTCTGGAATTCCCAGCCAAATCTCTCTAGATTTTTGAGTTCCAAATCATTTGTTTCTAAAGCACTGGGGATTCTTGGCTGTTCCACATTTTTTTAAAAAAATCGTTCTTAGCTATCCGTGCATAGACAGATGCAGCCTTCGTCTCCTTTACTTCATTTGCCCCCAACTCCGACACATTTTGTACATGTTGATAAAAGAGGCAGAAAATGTAGTCTTCCTGTAATCATACCTTTAATTTTTCGTGCCGTGTTTGATCGATCTGCATATGCACTTGTGTTTGTCAACACAACTTTTTTCAACAAAACTTTTGCCAACTTTTATCAACAAAAGGCTCGAAAAGCAAAGGGGATGTCATTGGATGTGCTGCTGCACCAAATATTATTTTTTGTCTTGGGGTTTTATATTGTGCATAGAAAAACAATTTAGCATTATGCAGGCAAACATACGACCACATTGAAGTAACTTCTTTCTTTTCTGTTTTGCTGTGTTACCACTGTGCAGATTGGTTGGTGCAGCTACGTAATTTTCGATCCCGGATTTAAAGATTTTTCAGGGATCCCTTTTGTACAGCCCTCTTGCTTATCTCAGCTGTGGAATCCTCAGCTAGCATTTCTCTTCTTCTTTCCCACATGCTGCCTTTCCTGGTTGTACAACTTCTTCTGTGTTTCTGATATGTTTAAGCCAAAGTCTATCAGTCCGGATAAAACAAGAAAAGGAATACTTTCAACAGGTTCAGTGTTACATGTTCAAGTCACATAAATCACAACAGCTTTGTGATGACAGAAAGAAAATAGAGTTTGGGCTGACCTGATGCTAAACACATTTAGTTGGGAATAAGCTTGTTACCGAAAAGGACAATATATTGTTTATCGTAAAAAGGATAAAACCACATACTTTTTAAATAAGAAAGAAAGAGGGCTGCAGCCAAGAGTATGTGCCTGGTGGGCAGAGGTCTGGACTGTTTCAAGTGGGTTGAAAGCCATGGACTTCAGCTCTGAGGTCCTTCTCCAGGTATACTGTTGTACCCTATGAATATTAGTAATCCAAAGCCCAGAGGCAGCAGGGATGCAAATGTATTGAAGGACCCCAAAATGTTGACCAACGGGCACAAGACCCAATCCTGGAGTCAATTTAATTTTTCATAGTTAAACCATGAAGACCACCATTCCAAGTTGGGTGGACCAGAGAATCCACGAAGGAATGGACTGGCTGACTCCTCTTGCAAACATAGGATCGGACTATCAGTGTGTGGGTCAAGGCAAGAAAAAACTCCACCGTTCTAAAGTGGGGATCTGAGTGCGGAGCTGGGTGTTGGTTTATTTGCTTGTTATGGTAAATGTGGCAAGAAGAAGACTTTCCGCTTCTGCCAACACCCATTTGGTAACCTGCTGTGATGTTGCTGAGGATTCTGGGTAGGGAGCCAAGTCGAGGCTCAGGGTCTATGCTATGTATGAAGAGATCCAGTGTGGGAATTCAACCCTTAATCTTACATAGGGTGGCCACACGTATCACCAAAAAAGAGGGCACAAATGAATTAATTATTATTATTACTACTTCCATGATTATGAACATTTACATACTGCCTCATCAGCTGAAACCCATAAAATTTGCATAAGCTACTTTGCACAGCTTCGCGACTACTGAGGACTGGCAGAAAAATGGACGAGCAGGTCAGATCAAGCCAGAGCCTTCCCTCAAAGCACAACTGACAGAACTGAAAACCTGATTCTTGGGTACATTCTCAGAAAGCAAGACACACTGGAGAAGATAGGTATGCTAGGTCAAGCCGAAAGAAGAAGAAGCGCAAGCCAAACTCGAAGATGCATTGATTCCATAAACGAAGCTACAATCTTGAGTTTGCAAGAGCTGAGCGAAGTTAGAAATCAGTATTATAATTGCAATAGAAAGACAGATTCATAAAGGGGAAAGGATGTGATTGGGTGATCCATGTGCCTGCCATATCAGGTCCTATCTGTGCAGGGGGGGTGCAATCTCAACACCCCTTCAGGACTCCCCCTTCATAGTTTTTCCTCCCTTATTCTTCAGCCGGAAATGACCAGAACAGTTCTTCACCTTTAGAAGACTGCCCTCTGGTAGCCCTTCAAATAAAGGACTGTCTTCTGCAAAAATAAAATAAAATAAAATAAAATAAAATAAAATGGCCACTTTAGCTTCTGTAGCCATCATGGGGCTGAATCTGAATTACACTTAATTCCAGTCTTAGTTTATGGACTGCAGTAATAAAATAAAATCAAATCAATCCAGTCATCCGTCCATTCATTCAACCAACATTTCCAACATAGATAGATAGATAGATAGATAGATAGATAGATAGATATAGATATAGATAGTTTAGAGGAGAGAAATACATGTGCCTTATATTCTAAGCAGTGACATGATTGCTCCCCAAATAAGCATTGTAGTTATCAGTAAAACACAAGACTCTCACTTTGGTGCAACACAGATTCTTAATCCAACTATACATTCCAGGTTTCATGCATAAACATCTCTGAAGCCAAACATCTGCAAGCCACACCTCCAGGATTTTATGAATTTATGACTTACCCCTCGGCGCTCTTTCTTCAGGCCCTTTCGGAATCACGGCATCCACTCAGCTGCAGATTCCAAGCTGGCAAACCTGAAATGCAGGTTTCGGCAAAAATCCCCCCTCCACCCGGACCGCGTTTCTTCAGCACGAGATCTCAACTCTAGGGGATGAAAATGTCATTTGAAACAGTGGAGTTCATGGACCGAAATCCAAACAGCTGCCAAATTGCAGGACAGGTAAGATAAGCCATAACCAAAGCAGCAACTGAAAGCTGAAGTGTTGAGAAATGGTGCAATCGGAGGAGGCATCCAGTATTTTTTTGTTGTTTTAGAAAAACAAAACCACGGCACAAGGGATCCAGCAATGGCTCAACCTGGTGTAATAGGACAAGCAGGTTGCTGGCTGTTGCAATGCTATTGCAACAGTCTCTCCAGTTAAAAAAAAAAGCAGCAACGAGACTGCGTGGTAACAGTTTTCCTCTTGGCGTTGCTAGCGTGAATATATTGATTACTGGTTTGGTGTCTTTGGTTTTCATTTCCCTCCTTGGGCATTTGACAAAGGAAGCCTTTGAAAGATGGACAGGTATTTCCTGCAACTTTCTTGTTTTAGTTTCTTGTTTTCTTTTTCTTTTCTTTTTTCTTTTTTAGCTGTTCCATGATGCTTTCATCAGATCTTCTGATTACGGAAAGATTGGAAGGTTGGAAGCTAAAACACACACTTAAATCCAGAGAGGCAACTCCCATCCCTGTTTCATGGAGAAAGTGAAATGAAAAGGGGGACAAAAATAATGTTCCCACTTACTTGGCTATGTGCCTATCAGGTCCTATTTTACCGAGGTCAGTCCTCGATTTTGGAGAACTGATAGAGGACAGTTCTCTATTTGAAGGCGTTCTATCTCTGATGGGAGCCCAGTCCAAATCAAAGTGCCATTAGAAGGGAGAGAAGCAGGGGCCGTGAAGTTGTGTATGAACAATTAATAACCATCTCTTAAACAGCCTTCCCCTCTACAGTGAGATGTTTTGTATTCCTGTTTAAATAACAGTTATTGTTATTGTTCCTTAACATGTAGCACAAATATACATTTGTGTGTATATTGCATATACATTGCCTCTTCTGGTGATCCCCAAGCAGCCATCTTAATACATATTCTTCCAAGCTCTTCTCTTCTCTTCTCTTCTCTTCTCTTCTCTTCTCTTCTCTTCTCTTCGGCATTCTGGAGTTAAGCAAATGGGGATAGGCGAGAGAGACTTCTGGGTTTTGACATTGTGTTTGCGGCCTGCTTTTCTCAGAATGCTTTACCTGCTGTTTTCTCATCTATCTTTGCAGTGCCAGGTGAATATGTAGGAAGGAAGGAAGAAGGAAGTAAGGAAGGGAGGAAGAGAAAGCAATCCCCAGGGCTTTTAAAATGTCAGCTAAGTTGCTTTGTGCTCATTTTAGTGTGCGGTTATTTTGAGCTTATTTAATAATGCTGAAACTTAAGGAAGGGAAAGGCCAGGGCACTGGAAGTTGCCCTGCAGCAGTGAGCATCTGGGTCCCCATCTGCAGGCAGACACGCAGGTCGCCTGGTCAGTGTTGCCAATTATGGGGAGACGTCCTGTATTTCTATTTAAGCCATAGTTCTCCCTAAACTTGCAGCTATTCATACACGCTAGCATATGTGAATGTTATGCCAGTGGCTGTCTTTCTTTGGCGATATGTAAATAGCTACCCTAAGATGGCCTGAAGGACTGTTTTTACCTTGATGACCCTGTCTGGATACTAAAATCAGCTTCAGTGACTTTGATCATGTGCTTGCTGGCAGTTTGGCTTACACAGGCATGCGTGAATCAGCAGACCCAAGTCTGAAGTTTTGCGTGCCTCATCTCGACATTCGCTTTGTTTCAAGTCTGCATTAGATCGTGAGCTTTGGCTTTTCCTTTTCTCCCGAGAACCCACAGGTAGTTTAATGCTTATTTGTCTGCTGTATGCATAGATGGTGCACATCTTTGAAATGTATGCACCCATCTCTCATCGATTAAAGCTTATATGTGCGTGGTTCAAAAGTCTGCATTTTTCATGCTGTCAAACACATTTTGGGAAGATCCGTGAATCACAAGATGTTTAGACTTTCACTGCAGAATTCTTCCTAGTCCAATTCAATCCAGAAAGCACAAACTGGATAAAATCCTGGTCAAAAATGAACAGAACCACATAGATTTAGGCTGGTGGGAATGAGGGGCAGTGTCTACTTAGTGGTGGTCCCATGTCTATCCAACTTCCTTTGGAATGCTCAAAGCATGGCTCTTCAGCATATGGCCTCAAAAACACCTCTGTGTTCCCTGAATGGTTTTAGGACATGTGATTCCCCTCCTAGCTACCCCCTTTCTTTGTATTGAAATCCAGGGGCTTCATTTAGAGCTACAATTTAAATGTTGCATGGACTTACATGCAAGGAGACCTGCATAAGCCTGCACCTTAAATGAATGCACAGATGAACAATCTTGTTCTGCATGAAGCTCTTATCCACCGACTAGATGGCTGACACTGATCACCTGTTACCAGGGAGGAGAGATGAAGGTGTCTCAGCTCCGTCCATCATTACTGAGTCAGGTGATCCACATGTTTGAATGGCGACTGCTCTGACCATCTCTTTGGAGGGAAATCTCAATGTGCCATTTTCTAAAGTGGTTCACAATAGGATAAACACATCAAGAGACAAGAAAATGCAAAGCAAAAACAGCAACGGAAATCAGCATGCAACTAGAATGCGAGAAAATGAAGGAATAACTGATTGAAGTAACTGCTTGAACAGAAATTCCAGGTGCGGTAGAGCAGCAGATTAAGTCAGAGAAAAAAATATGGGTGCGGCACAAACTCTTATAATTCACCAGGAAAAAGCTCAAGAAATAAAGGAGGCCTCATCCTGGAGCCTGAAGCTTAAGCACCAGGCTGCCAGGTCACGTTAGGAAGGCCGTACTAAAAAGGGAAGTCACCAATGAGAAGGCCATGGTCTTTGGTCAGCACTTGGCTCATCTGTGGAGGTGAGGACACCCACGCAAGAAATCTGAGATGAAGATAGAACTCGCTACTAAATGTTCAATTCCACGATGGAGCTAATTGGACAGAGTGTGCAATCGCTCCAGCTTAGAAAGGATTCCACAGACAACTCCCAACTGTGTTCTTCTGCAAACGCAAATAGTACTAATGGAGTTCGATCAAATCTTTCCACTGAGCAAACGGTTATGCATTGTGGTTGTGCAACTGGTCGCACAACAGAATTGATACTTGATACACATACTTGATACAAAGCACTGAAAACTCATCCAGTGAAAAACTCAGAGATCAGAAGGCAGAGAAGGAAAGATGGCCTCTGCCATGGTTTGGTTGCCTTCAGCCCAAAGGAAGCAGGTACCCCAGAAGCCCTGGAGTTTGGGGGCTTTCGAACAGCAACGGTACAATCCACAGAAGTGATCCCTTATTCTGCAACCCTGGAAAACAACTAGAACTCTAAACCCATACAACTAGGTTCAAAATCTACTTAATTTGTTTATTTATTTAAAGCTTTTCTATACCGTCCAACTACAACAATCTTGGGAGGTCTTACAATAAAAACAGACTACAATAAAGCATACCATCCAACAAATCCAATAAATAAAACCCACATTAAAACCTGATCAACATTAAATAAAGGGTGTATAAAAAAAATAAAAATCTACTGAAGTCTGTTGCCCACACAAAGGTAATGTACATCAAAACATACATTCCTATAAATATGGGGACATTTGCTTGACTCTGAATTTGATCCATGGCAAAATCAGTGCAGGCTTGCATGGAGGCATATGCGGCAAGAAACCATTTCAGGGCATGAGATTAGACTTGTTTAGGTGAGGAAAGGCCTACAACTCCCATGGCTTAGCCCCATCCATCTAAACATGCACAGGATCCCACTTTTATTTGTTTGTCATTTGTTATTTTTCCCATGGAACTATTTATTCATCCAATTTATGCTTGAAGGATCTACATATATTCATGAAGCCACTGTTTAAATCCAGGATGATAGGAAGAGGGTAGGTAGGGTAAGATTTACTGTATGCATTTTATTAGAACATGGGGAAGAAATCTAATAAACTTTCCATAATAAAAAAGACTTGCTTTCGGGGTAAGTTTTACAAACAATGTACTTTGCATAACAGTTCAGGCCATGCTTACCTAATGGTTATGCATTTTCTACAAAGGACTCATCAGCTCCTTTTCAATATCAGGAAATTTGGAGTTGTGCACTGCACAACAGAACAAACAAAATCCCAGTTCATCAAAGGCAATCCTGGAAAGAAATTGCTAAGCCCCCAATGGCCCACCATGATCTATTTTCTTGGCCTCTTGCATCCTGGTGACCTTGGCCCTCCTCCTTTAGCAGATTGAACCTTTGAGGTGTCCAGAAGACAGCCTGGTCCAGTATTAATGGGTTACAACAAGTTTCAGTTCAGATGACTCAAGGATGTTGGCAAGATGCTTGGATGGGTATTTTTGGGTGTCTTACATCCATGCCCTTCTGGGACAGTGACTTCTAGTAGGTAAGGGACAGCTGGTTGAGCCTGACGGAAGATGCTTGGCTCCTTAGGAGAAGTGGCCCCATATCACCTGAAAGAGGCAGCAGTAAGACCACTTGTTAAGAAGTTCCCCATGGATCCAGAAGTTCTGAACAATTACAAGTCAACCGTACAATATCATTTCCTGGAGTGGGTGGCCCCTGATTGGATCCAGGCACTCTGAGCTGAGAATGATGTTCTGGACACATATCGGCTGATGTTTGGGCTTGGTTCCATGTGGAGACTACCTGGGTCAAGAGAGAGATGGGGGCATATGTCCTTGATGATACCCCTCCATCTCTCAGCAATGTTTGTTTCATTGAGTGGCATGTTCTTCTGGAGCAGCCTGCTGAGTTGGCAGGGGCTGGGGCTTGAGGTTACTGCTTGCATCCATGGACCCTTCAGGTTGGGTTCCCCAATGTTGACCCTATCCCCATGTTGTTTACTATCAATCTGAGATTGCCGTGTGGGTACACCTAGAGTTTTGGGGACCACTATCATCACCCAGCTGATAACATGCAGCATCTTCTCCAGGTGTGGCACAAGGTGCGCTGAATTTATTGGGGGCCAATGAATTGGGGCTCACTTAAGACTGAGGTTTTGCAGATGGGCATTTCCTCCATCCAGATGGGAAACATGTGGCTGGGAAACAGGCGTGCAAGTTGAAAGGACTCCCAGTTCCATTGTGGTCCTTCCTGGCATTAGGTGACCTCCATCGCAAAGCAGTGGGACCTACCAGCTTTGGTTGGCTGGCCAGTTGTGACTCTACTGGGAAGAGAATAGCCTAGCATCTGTAGTCTATGCTTTGGTGACCTCCAGGTTCCATTTCCGCAACAGGTCGTATGCTGGGTTGTCTTTGAAGCTAGTGCAGAATTCAGCAGCCAGATTATTGATGAAACATATGAATATGGGCCCAGTTCTGGCTTACCTGCACAGCTTGCTAACTTGTTTCTGGGACAGTTCAAGTGCTGGTTTTAACCTAGGCAGTCCCACCTGTCTTGGGATCCTACTATTAAGCAATAACGCAAATGAACAACAGCAATTCAAAATCACAATAAAAACTATATCTGCAAGACCATGCATTAAAAAGCCCATAAGCAAAGACAGTAGTATTAAAAAGAAGCTGCTTCTAGAAATGGAGGGATATTTGTGAAGTAACAAGTGAAAAGGGAAAGCATATCCTGGTTCTTAATGAGCCATCCTTTATTTCTCCAGAGCTACCAAAGGGTTTTCTGGGAACATGCCAACCAGCCCTGCCCCGCTGGTGCTGGCATTATTACATTGCATGTGCAACCAGCCTTTCTTCCTCTCACAGGGAGCCCAAGGAGGCCCACAAGTTTCTCCTCTTCTCCATTTTATCCTCACAACAACCCTGTAAGCTAGGTTGGGTTGAGAGTCTGTGACTGCCCGAAGTCACCGGTAAGTTTCATGGCTGAGTGGGGACTGGAAGCCTGATTTCCAGAGTCCCAATTCAGCAGTCTAAGCACTAAACCTCAGTGGATCTCAGAAGAGGACATACCGGGTACTAATGCAATAAGAAAGTAAAAACTAGAATGCTTGATTCTCACCAAGGGACCGAGGAGCATCAACAAACTGGGTGGGGACAGGGCTAGAAACATTCTCTGTCCCACTGCTCCTTCAAAGAGATCCACACTTGATCCTGGGGCAGGGCTATTTGTGAGCAAATACCTGGAGAGGGCTTTAGAGACCTTCTGGAAGGACCTTTTTGGAAGGTGATATTCCATGCTGTGCTGCTAGGCTTGGTTGATCAAAAGATCGCCGGTTCAAATCTGCACAACAGGGTGAGTTCCCGTTGCTCTGTCCCAGCTCCTGCCAACCTTGCAGTCCGAAAGCATGCAAATGCAAGTGGATGAAAAGGTGCCACTTTGGTGGGCAGGTAACAGCGTTCCGTGCACCTCGGTGTTTAGTCATGCCGGCCACATGCCCACAGAGACTGTCTGCGGACAAACGCTGGCTCCCTTGGCCAGGAAACGGAGATGAGCACCGCTCCCTAGAGTCAGGCATGACTGGACGTAACGTCAAGGGGAAACCTTTACCTTTTACCTTTTATTCCATGACATGAATATGGTATTTTATTGTATCTTGTATTTTGCATTAATGTAATTTGGAAACTGCCCTGAGATCCTTTTATGGCTAAGTGGCTTTTATAGCTAAGTGTTGGTACAGAAATATGATGATGGTGGTGATGATGATGATGAGGAGGAGGAGGAGGAAGAGGAGGAGGAGGAGGAGCTGGGATTATCTGTTAATCTTAGCTTCCACCTAGCCCATGCTTAGACCGACTTGTTTCATACACAGCGATGAACCCTTTTGTCTCGGAAACCTGTTCTCCCGCCTGCTCCGCATGTCCTCACTGGCCTTTCTAACCATGTTTTCATTACAGACGCTGGTTTGCAGCACAGGCTCTGGACTGGTGGCAAGTGGCAGCCTTGGGTTGCATCCACCCTGCTGCCTTTTCCCAGATCTACTTTTCCTGCACTTCCTTTCTTTTATTTTTGCACTGCTGAATAGTTTTTATTTTGTAAAGGTGTCCTAGCACTCAGGTAGAAAACAAGGGTGTGGAAGGAATCCACTTGTGGGGTGCAGGAGGCACCCTTTGAATGTCCCCAGCTTGGCTTCCTGGACTCTGGCCTGCTTTCTCTCCGTCCCAGGTCTTCCTTGAACTGAGCTTTATGTGGATGCCTGGCAGGATGCAAGTTTGAGTTCTTCTTCCACACACATGGCTTCCAGTCTTTACATACTTTGTGTAAAGGATTATTTTGTATTTTCTGTTCTTTGTGCAAAGAGTTATGCACTTTGTGTATTTTGAGCAAAGTAAAACTTGCACATTTGCTCAAAGTTTCATGTGCTTTGTGTATTTTGCACAAAGAAGCTGCTAGCATCCCCAAGCATCTGCAGACTTGATCTCAGCTTGGTTCACTTGTTATTTAAAGTGCAATGTGTGTGTATATGAAAATTGTCTTGCTATTCTTCAGCATGCCCTTTTCCATCTAAACATCCATAGGACTGGATCCTTAGTTTTCTTTATTAAAAGCTTTTGTATGCTGTCCTATTATTCAAAATCTCAAGATGGCTTACAATATTTAAAAGAACAATTAAAACAACAATTCTTAATACATAATAGAAACAGAACAAAACAATAAATCACAAAGCAAACAGAGTGACTAAAGGTTAAACATTGTTAGTTCTCAAGCTTCCCGTGGTTGCTCCAAAAATCACAGAGCTTTTCTGGATTTGTCGGGCAGGCGGATGCATTCTGGGCCACTGGGGCTGTTTGTCCATTGCAGCTTTTCGATTCAGCTTCATAGGAGCTATCCAGGGAACTTCACGTTGGTTGTGGGTGGAATTCAGCACCACGGGTAGCTCCGGCAAAGCTCCCGTGCAGCTGGAAAGGCAAACTGCAAGCTTAACAAGTATTTCTCCATCCAGACAGGGGCCGGGGAGGACTCTTCAGCTGCAGCTGGGGGGCAAGAAGGCTGAGCAAGCTGGGGTTCAGCCCCCAAAGGAACATGGCTCTCCGAACAGTCCAGGCAGGTACTCAGAAGCCGTCCAGAGGCTGGCCAGCATTTCAGAGGGAAGCACAAAGCTCTCTGTTCCCTGTGCTGGGTTTATTTATTTATTCATTTAAAACTTTTCTAGACTGTCCCATTACTGAAGTCTTGGGACAGTTTAACAATTCAAAATGTAAAAAAAATTAAACACAGCATCCTAACATTCCACCAATAATAGAACCCCAATTAAAATAGTCAGGTTTTAAAACATTGGGAAAATAAAAAGGTTTCAGCCTGGCACTGAAAAGAATACAGTGACGACACCAGGCGAAACTCTCTGGGGAGTGAATTCCACAATCGGGGTGTCACTACAGAGAAGGCCCTTCCTAATCTTGTTCAGGGAGGGCACACAGAGAAGGACGTCTGCACCAGATTTTAAGGGATGGGCAGGCACATATTGAAGGAGACGCTCCTTCAGGTAACTGGGCCCTAAGCCATTTAGCCTCTTAAACCAGGCCCTAAGCCACAAAGCCTCTTTTATCTGGAGGGCCAGATTCAGTTTGGGTGAGTGGGGGCAAAGGGTAAGAGCTGAGCAAAAGGGCTTGGTGGGCCAGATACTATCAACAGAAGCACATTTGTGGAGTGGGAAAGAGCCTTCTTGTCTCTTCCCTTGGGGTTTGTAACTCCCTGCCAAAGGCCAGAACAACCCACATGCCAGCTAACCCTTAGCAGAACCATCTTGGCTTTTCAGGATGGAGGAAAGGACACACGCAAAAGCTGGAAGACGGTGCAGTAATGGAGGGGTGGGGGTGGCAGAAGGCAGGGATTCCTGGGTGATGCAGGGAAGGAGGTGTGATTTCCAGAAGTGCTGAAGTTCAGAACCTCTGCCCTGTACTGCTGGCAGTGGTGTAGTGGAGCTGGGACTCACAGTCAAACATCAGAACGTGGCACGGAGGACGACATTGCCTGCCACGCTTCATCAGATTCCCTTGCATTCACTGAGCTGAGCTGAGATCTTTACAGTAACTGGAGGGGTCCTGGTTAGGTTCAAACATCACAAGAAGCCATGGTGGTTTTTCACCGCTGTTGGTCTGTCCTGTTGTCCAAACTCAGTTGCAAAATGTCAGTGCAGCTCACTTGATTTCTGGAAACGGTGGAGAGAATGTTGTGTGGTTGCCACACTTCACCGTGGCTTCTTGTGATGTCTGGGCTCAGGGACTCCATTTTTTCATCCATGGAGAAAAAACACCACAGAGACCTATGGAAAAAGTGGCAACAGAAGGGGCTGATCTAGGCATCTGATCTCTACTAACCACAGTTTCCTAGAAACACACATCCACACTTGCTCTGTACCTATCAACTGAGCACTGGGCCCACCTGTTTACTTTCCGCAATAGGGAGAAAGCAGATGAATAAACCCAGGGAGAAGGGGGAATTGCAGCCAAAAAAATAAAAATAAAAATGTTTATTTTAATGATTTTTAAAAAGTGGCTGTATTGGCTGGGAAGCAATCTAGAAAGATTTGGAGGTAGAAGCAGGAGAAAAAAGAAAGAGAACCCACCCTAAAACCTCCATGGAGCAATCAGGAAACATAGAAACAGAGCGAGTCAGAAGGGACCTCCTGGGCCATCTAGTCTGACCCCCTGCTCCAGCCGGCTCCGCTCATGACATGCCTACCATGTGCATGTCCAGCCTATCCTTGAACACCCTCATGGATGGGGCCTCAACCACCTCCCATAGAAGCCCATTCCACACGCTCAGGGTCCTAACTGTCAGAAAGTGCTTCCTGGCATCGAGACGAAACCTTGGCTCCCTGAGCTTTGCTCCGTTGGAGCGCATCCTGCCTTCCTCTGCAGGGGAGAACAGGTCTCTACCCTTCTCCGTGTGACACCCCCTCACATACCTGTATGTCACCAACATATCCCCTCTGAGTCTCCTCTTCTCCAGGCTGAAGAGGCCCAGTTCCCTCAGTCTTGCCTCATACGGCATCCCCTGCAAACCGGCCACCAACCTTGTGGCCCGATGCTGCACTGACTCTAACCTGGCTATATCCTTTCTGTAATGAGGGGCCCAAAACTGAGCACAATACTCCAGTTGCAGACGCACCAGAGCCGTGTAGAGTGGCAGTCATACCTCCCTCGATCTAGAAGCCACACTTCTGGCTATGCAACCAAGGGTGGCGTTCGCCCTCTTTACCACCGCATCACACGGCTGACTCATGTTCAGCCTGCAGTCAACCAGCACCTCGAGGTCCCTTTCGCAAGTGCTGCTTTCCAGCCACTTGTCCCCTAACCTGTACTTATGACACCTATTCCTGTGGCCCAAGTGCAAGACCTTGCACTTATCCACATTGAACGCCATCCTGTTGTCTCCTGCCCACTTCCATAGCCAGTCCAGATCGTTTTGGATCTGGAGTGCCTGCTCCTCAGTTGTGGCCACTGGTCCAATTTTAGTGTCGTCTGCGAATTTGATCAGCAGACCGAATTCATCAGGGGAAAAATAAATAAAGGGATTTTGCACACAGGGACTGCTGGGATATGTAGTGAAAGCAGGAGGAGGAAGCACAGAAAGCACAAGGCAAAAAATGGAAACACAGAGGCTTGCTTGCCACTACATGAGGCCCTGCCCATTGCTGTGGGCTCTCCCTGTTGTGATGCGCAATATTTTGGGGTGGTTCTGCTTGGCACGGGGAATTAAGCACAGTGGCTTTACAAAAGGCCTGCTGGGGATGGGAGATGCAAGAGCCAAAGCTCATTTGTTGATACACATCAGCACAGCTGCTCGCTTTTCTGCACTCTTCTCGGATGCGTGGTCATCAAACGGGCAGGGTGACTGGCTGGCTGCTTTTACAAATTTACTGGCAGACTACTGAATAGTGGCTGCAGTCATCCCTTTTCCCATGGGGGGAAATGCAAAGTGGGCAGGGCCCGGAATACTAACACCAACACCAGAACCAGCACCAGCACCAAAAATTCCAGTATGTTTTAGCTTAAAGATCTTATTGTTAGTAAGTCAGGAGAGACTTTTCAGACTTAGATTGTGGAAAACACTGGAGATCACCAAATGATCAAGAAGTTTGGGGGTGATATGTGGGCAGGAAAAGGGGCACAGCCCCCAGGGGAATGCCAGAAGGCTTGTTTGAGAAACAAGGACTCCTGTACAGAAGGGTTCTCCCATGAGCCTTCCCCTGATGAAGGCTGAACTTCCATCAATGTTGTAGACTTGGGCAAAGAGCAACCCATTCTCCAAACAGCATTTTGACAAGAGAGGTATTACCTTCCAGCGCCCCTTTGAATCACTCTCCTTCCCCTTGATTGATTCATTTTTCGACGAGGAAGAGTTCCCCGTTATTGCACGAATTACCATCCATTGCCTGCGAGGTCTTGGCTTCTGATTCAAGCTGTCACTCTTTGACCTGAGCTGCTGGATGGCTCAAAGGGATGCTCAGCTTGAGTCATTTCCCATGCAATGAGCAGTGGAAACTTTGCATTTCCCAGTAATGGAGAAAGTTGCCCCATCAGATGCAACACAACTGCAAAATAAGTGTGCCAAAAGAGACATGGAGAAAGCAAAGCAGGACGCGACCTGGTGAGGTTTTACAGAGAACTGTCAGGTTCGGAACATTGTGGAAGACTCTCAGAGCGGAGCAGCCGGGGCTGTTTTATCCAGGGGAAGAACAAGTGCTGATTGAGGATGAAGTGATGACCTTAATCTGGTTTCCAGAGATGCTCTTCTCCCTTAAGCCAATATGAAGAAGGAAATGAAATACCCTGAATTGGATCTGCTTTTACAGAGCAGCGGCCTGGAATAATACGGCATTCAAGAATGGCGGTGCGCTATTTCTGTCTGCCTGCTAAAACGACACAGCTTGCCTCCTGACACACATTTGGATAAGCAATTTCCTTGCAACCCTGCAAAGATGCCATGCCCTGGGCACTCCAAGGGGGCACCAGGTGTTCCTTTGGGAAAGGGCTAGAGCTCCGTGGTGGAGCACGAAGGTCCCAGGATTGGTCCCTGCCATCTCCAGGTAGACCTGCCAAAGATGTTGATGTGTCGTCCTGCAGATCTGGAACCAACCAACGCTGAGCTAAGTAAATCAGAGGCCACCCCTGGGATGTAGCGATCTCCCTAAATGTGAGGGAGACCATCAAGCCATGTTTGGTCTTTGGGGGCCCCTTGTCTCCAGCAGGACCTGGAGAAGGAGCTGGGGGAGAGCAGCTTCATTTATCTCCTAGCCTTTCTCCCACTACAAGGAACCCAAGGTGGCATGCATGGTCTACTTAAAGTGAAATTATTCTCCCAATGAGGGGTAGCCATGAGGCTTGAAGATGTGGAAAAGGATTAAGGGCAAACAACTCTATGAGAAGAAAAGCGAAAGCTTAGCATGCTTACTAGCCAAGGAAAGCTGATGGACCACTGGGTTTGGGGGCATTGGACAGAATGGAGTGTCCTGGAAGAAGCTGTGGCTGGTTGGGGCCCTCTCTCACTGCCTTGAGTGCCACTTTTCACAGAAAGGTGGGGTGCCAATGAAATCAATCCATTAATGAATAAACAGTTTGTAACGGTTCCTACTTGGATGAAATTTCTTTGCAACTTCCATTTTCCTGTTCCCCGCTCCAATTAAAAAAAAAATCTTGTAGAAATCTATCTGCCTATGTGAATTCTGGGAAGTTCCATGTTCATGTTCCTAAATTATCCAGTAACATGCATGCACACACGTGGATATTTTGCCCACGGGCTTTGGGTCAACCGAGTAAGCATGTAGTCTTGAGAGCTAATGAGCTGGTGGACTTACACCTCCTGAGCTTGAGAACTGGCCCATAGCTGTGTATGCAGAAGGTCCAGGTGGGATAGAAGAAGAATTCTCCCTGAAACCCGGCCAGGTGCTGGGAATGGAAGAGGCTGTTATCCCTGGCACTTTTCCCAGGGGCAAGGTGGCACTGGCAATTTGGAAGAGGATGGTGAAGCGCAGGAAGTGCGGTCTGCGGACATACAGATGTTGGAGGAGGGAGAGCTTATCTCAAGAGGGCTGTCTCCAGGTGTTCTGGCCGGCTCAGGGAACCAACAGGGTTTGGGAATGCTGGAAGAGGACACGGGAGAGAATCAGAAGAGCCTGGTCTTGACCCCCTCTCCCAGTCTGGGCTAGCCGGCCAAGGACCTGTGTCATGCTGGAAGGCTTGCCGGTCCTCTGAGGGGTGCCCCAGAGGGGTGAGCCCAGAGTTACTGAAAAGGAGGGTCCCCAGAAATAGATTCCAGTTTAGGCTCAACATGCACCCCGTGCATTTTCACAGGCAATGCCTTTGTTGGCTACTAGCCAAAGCGCTTTTGCCGGAGACGGAGGGAACTCATCTCTTGCCAGCTGGATGGATTTTACTGGACTGGATGCACACAAGGTTTCAGCTCTGAAGTGGCAGCCTCTTCTGCTTTCCTGTGTTTCTGTACTCTTAGTTGCAGTGCAGTGCATGATGCGGTGCCTCATGGTTTTAATAGTTATATTTTGTTATGCACTGAAGTAGCAGCACATGCCACAGTAAAGGTGATGTACACTCACGTACAAATATTCACATCCAGACACACATATACTAATCTCTCTCTCTATATGTGTGTGTGTGTGTGTGTGTGTGTGTGTAAATATATATAAAATGCTTTAGACTTTGAACTTAGGAGTTTCATCAATTTCAGGAGGACTGGTTCATGCATCCCGAAATCAATGGCCACTTGCATCTATTTGAATTCATACATGAAAATGAATCAGAAACTTGCTTTCCTCTATGGGCAGAAATGAGTCCCTCATATCAAGGAACCATTTCGGAAGGACTCGCCTTCCTCCTGCTCTCTCCCCACGATGACCCCATTTTGACCCGGCAGCTCGGTCTTTTGGTACCGTTGCATCATCGTACCGGCAAGGGAGGTGCAATCGGGATCCACAGCTGAAGCATCGTGAGTCCTCTGTCTCCAAAGGCTCTGATTGTAACAGCAGTGAGTTCCTGTACTTTGCATCTTATTACTGTAGTGTTCTAAAAATAAATGGAAATGTACATCCAGCAGACCATCTAACCGATGGAGGATTCTAGCCATTTAGGAGATGTGATCATCTCTCCAACTACTTTTCCCTATTAAAGGGCAAACTCTTTTTTCACCAGAAGTCTAACTTTGTAATGCGTGCTGTCCCCAGCTGCATCTGATCTGCACCTTTCCTCAGCACTGTCCAAGCCAGAAGCAAGCAGGGCAGTGTGGTGTAGTGGGTAGAATGCTGAACTGGGACTCAGGAGATCTGAGTTCTAGTCTCCACTTAACTATGGAACTCACTGGGTGACTCTGGGCCAGTCACAGACTCCTAGCCTAACAGGGCTGTTGCTGTGAGGATAAAATGGAGAGGAGGAGCTTGAAAGGCAGTGTGAGTCAGCAAGACATTCTGAAATAATTATTAAATAATATTAAGTTCAATTACATTATTTCATAATAGCAATCATGTGTGTGTGTCGGAGTGGGATGGGAGATCCATTGCAGTCCATCTTTGTTGTTGTGTTCCTACACGTTGGGGTGAGTGAGGAGAGGTCTTTTCTTTCTTCTTTTTGGCAGCCATGGAGGTGCTTGCTATATCATCCCCTCATGGTCTTCCTTTCTCGAGGCTGAACATGTCCAGACTTAGCTTCCAGGACCTGTGTCCCCTTTGTTGCCCTCCTCTGAACTCTCTCTGGGTTTGCAGCATCTTTTTAAAATCAGGGTTTTCAAAACTGAACACAGTCTTCCAAGTTATCTCTATTTAAGCATCCCAAAATAGAGTTTGTAGTTTTTGCAGCTCCATCACGCTGCTGGCTCATATTTAGCTTGTGGTCCACAACAGCTCCAAGGTCTTTTCTTTTTCATTGCTGTTGAGCCAAGTATTCCCCATTTTGTATCAATGCATTTGTTCCGTTTTTTCCCCAGGTGGAAAACTTGGCATTTCTTATTGAATTTCATTCTGTTGCTTTCCACCCAGAGTTCTAGTTTGTCTACGTCACCCTGATTCTTCTTTTTGTCTTCCAGGGTGTCAAGAGCGAATGCTGTTATCAGTGGCCGACGGATAGCATTTGAGGCATTTCTCTTCCTTACACCCTCCGTATATGCTCAAGAATACCATGGCTGCATAAACTGCTAGCTCCAGGTCACAGAAGCACTGAGTGAATGTGTTGGTTTTCTTATTTACTAACCCTGACAGCTAATCATGCTCAGAAATAATTTTTCAGCACACACAAAGACACCCAACTCCTTTCTCCCCCAGTCCCCGTCTTTGAACTGTCTGTGAGGAATCTGGTAGTAGGATGAAATTCTGATTTTCTTCATGAGTTGCCCCAATTCCTGTTCACGCAGCAACTGCTGTGCAGACTGAGCGAGCTCTGAGCCACTGGTCTCTAGCACAGGCCCCAGTTCGTGCTTTTTTCTCTTCTTCCTTAAACATGAAAGAATTGTGTGCAAATCGCCCTATTGGTGGCCATCTGTTCCCATCAGAAGCTGAAAACTTTGCATGAATTGCACATATCTGCACAAATTACGCGAGGACTACGTGCTTCCTAAGCTCCAGTTTGTGCAAACAGTGCACATGCATTTTAGTGTTTTTAATGCGCAAAATGTAAAGACACAAGACTGCATTTTAAACAAACGAGACGACTAAGAGGTTCCTATAGCGAGGCCTGCTAAAGCAGCTGGCATACCCCACATGTGCTGTTAAGAGCTCTTAAATTCCTCAGTCTCAACTTGGTGCTGAAAGGATAGCAGAGCTGGTGCCAGGCAGGCCTCAGAGGGGAGGTCATTCCATAAAGTGGGGGCTGCTGCAGAGAAGGCCCTTTCCTTTGTTGGCACCAGCTGAGCCTCCTTGGAGATGACAGCTGCAATAAGAGTCCAGATGTCGGGTGTGACAACCAGCTACATGGCAGTCCCAAGCCATGAAGGGCTCTTTAGGCTGAAGCCAGTTCCTTGAATTGTGCTTGGAAGCCTGCAGGCAACTACAGCCAAATTCCTAGCAATAAATATAATCTGTTGCAGAGTAGTAGAAAGAAGAGCTTTCTCCACAGATGTTCCTGTGACTCTTCCTTTGGGGACCTGCCCCTGAAGAGTTCTGGTTACAACTGGTTACAAACCAGGGCTGCCATGCCTGGACTGGGATGGGCTAAGGAGAACATGGGATGAAATTCTGGAATCCCACCACTGCTTCCCAGAAGGTGCATTGCTCTAGACTCAGACAGTCATATTCCAGGGGTGAGAATATGGATTCTGAGGCAGAGAAAGACTAGGGGAAGAAACTGTTTTCAGCACAGACCTGAAATGACTCCATTTTCCCAGAGCCATGGCATGCAAGCATCCCCAGGAACCCAATCTGCCACCCACTCTCTGCCCAAGGAGGTTGTACTTCCAGACAGTTAGGACCCTGAGGGCATGGGATGGGCTTCCATGGGAGGTCGTTGAAGCCCCATTGGTGAGGGTGTTCACAGATAGGCTGGACATGCACATGGCGGGCATGTCTTGAGTGGAGCCGGCTGGAGCTGGGGGTCAGACTAGATGGCCGGGGAGGCCCCTTCTGACTCGCTCTGTTTCTAAGTTGTGCTCCCACCTCAGAAACTGCAACAGAGTCACAACCACCTTCCCAAGGCCTTCAAAATCAACTCTTGCCGAAATGAAGAAGGCCTCTTTCACTACAAGAGGTGCTGCCAATGGCCATCTTGGCTGAGTCCAAGACATCTCGAGGGCTTTCAGCTGTGGAAAGCTGGTCCAGACCTTGTCCAGAACCTTCTTAAGCTTTTCTGTGAGTGTCTGACCTCAGTTGCATTTAGAGATTTCCTAGCTTTGGCTGAAACCCTCGCTCAGGTCACAAAATAGGGAGGAATTGAGCTGTCTGGGTGTTCAAACCCTCAACAAATCCATTAAGGGAGATATGGCAAGAACTCACTTATGCTTACAGACTCCCCACATGGGTCTTGTCTTGCTCATCATCTTTCTACAGGGAACGCATATCTTGATTTTCTGATACCTCTGACTTGTTGCGTTTGCCTGACTTGGAGAGACAGTGGAATGCAAATATAAACAATAGTTTGCACAATCTATTTGGGAGAAAAAATGCCCATTTCTCACTACAGGATCCTCAGCTTTTTCATGCCTTTTTTAAAATTAAAAATTCAGGCTCCCTTTCCCTCTATCCATAACAAACACAAGCAAGAATGGATCCTCATTGTTTTCTCTTTTTCATTAAATAGCTTTCAGAGTGAGCAGGGAAGGAATCCGAGCACATGTGCAGGAGTGCAACAGCTGCTAAAATTGACAAGCCGAGGGACGATGGTTCGTTAAAGTGAAGCCTGGTGACAACACAATGAGGCTGTAACAATAAGCAATGATCATTTGTACTTCACACTCGGAGAGTGTTTGCCTCCGCGGGCTGGAACTTGGCAGTGGCGTCGGGCTCCTCTTCTGCAGGTGTGCTTTGACTTCGGAAATGGCTCGGATTTGAAGTGCCTCAGATCACCTTTTCTGTCTGTCTGCAGGGATCAGTTAAGGCTTGGATTGCCGCACACAAGTCAAGTGAGCACTGGCAGAGTGACGCAAGCAAGATGCCACTAGCGAATGGCTTCTGCAGGTGTGGTCGCTTGCTGCCTTCCTCCATTAGGCTGGGGTGAAGCTGGCTGCAGCCTGTCCATCTCGCATCCGTGGACTTCCTGCCATGCCCAGACCAGTCTTGGAAAGCCAGCCAAGCCAAGAGGCAGTCCAGGGAGCCAAGTGCAGGGAATCCAGTGGACTCCCAGTGTGGTGTAGTGGTTAAGCGCCTGGGACTGGGACTCAGGCGATCTGGGTTCTAGTCCCCGCTCGGCCATGGAGCCCACTGGGTGACTTTGGGCCAGTCACAGACTCTCAGTCCGGGCTACCTCACAGGGTTGTTGTTGTGGGGATAAGATGGTGGAGGAGAATGATGTAAGCTGCCTTGAGCCCTTTGTAGGAACAAGGCAGGATATAAATCTAAAAAGAAAAAAAAAGAAAGAAATGGATTCCTCACACATCCCTAGTGTCCACTGGCTCCGTTGATCCCTGGTCATGTTTGATCTGGACTAAACATGTGAACCAGCTTCCGCCATACTGGCCAACATTGGGTGGTGAAGGAAATTGCAGTCCAGCCTATGGAGGGCACCAGGTTGGGGAAAGCTGCCATAAATCAATTTTATTGGCAGGTTCATCAGCCAAAGTCTTGATTGATTATGTGGTGTAGCTGAGCTGCAAGGACAGCCCCAAAAGGAGAGCCTTTTCAGGGGTGGCTCCCTGGCCATGGAATGTTGATGCTTGCCCCAAGAAGCTCGCCTGGCAACGACCATGCCCTTGAGAGTGCAAGGTATTATCCAGGTTTGTATAGGAACTTCGTTAGGGCTTCTAGGTCGTTACCTTTTACGGCTGCTGGCATCACTTTGGCTTTATGTGTGGGTGTGTCTTTCCCCTTTGATGCTGACTTGTTCTTGCTTTTAGTGCCATTTTTAATCATTGTTTTGTTGTTTATACTTCAATGTATTATAAGACACGCGAGTTCAGGGTCTTGGGTGGTCTCACAGTATAAGGCACTGAACCCCAAAAATAAATACCACGCTTAGCAGAAAGAGAATTGGCAGTTGGCAGCCCAACGGCGCTACATGGAGAGAAAAGAAGTGTTTCCTTCTGAAATTGCTGTGTTTTATTCGATTTTGTCTTATTGTTAAACCATTCTAAGACTATGGTAAGGGATGGTCTAAAAAAACCCCCATAAATAAACAAACACACCGATAAATAAATTCACTCCATTTCCAAGATGAAAGCCCAGCCTACCCCTTCCCCCAAGCAAAGATGAGCTAATCTTTGGCATTTTGATTTTTTGTTCAGCGTCGGTAGAACTATTTTCTATGTGTATTTCTGCATCGCATTAAAATAAGAGATGAAAACAAGACATTGAAGATGTCTTTTTTTTCATTGGAGGATGAATGGCAGTTTTTGTTTTTCAATTGTATGTTAACTTGCATGGCTTTTCAGTATGGTCAAAAGAGACACATAATGTGAGCTTCTTGGAACAAGGCAAACTCAGTTCCCATAATATGGATAAAACTCATATGATTAACCAATTAAAAATCTTTAATTCACCAATGACACAATATTTAATCATTAAAATTGAACATCTATGTTGTAGGCCTGTATTGTCGAACTCGAATATTACAAAGGCAAGGATAATTTATACCTGCAGAGAAAAGCATCTTTCTGTCACATTTGTACGATCTGTAATTATACAGAAGGTTTCTGACCTCCACTGGCATAAATCATGTCAGGCTGACAGACTACTAGAAACTTGCTTAGGTTTTTCTAATCCTGTACGTGTGGGCTAGTTTGTTGTTATAAAAGCGCCCTTCTTCATCGTGACGTGAGATGCTCCAAGGTTGCATTCTGGCAAGGAAAAGAGATTCCAGGTCCCAGACAGAGCCTCTCCGTTCTATTTGTGCATCAGCATGAGCACACAGTGTTTTATCAGTGTGGCTTGTAGTAAACAAATCAAGTGTGAAGGGAAGGACAGGTCCAAACGTGGAGTGGATGTGCACACACAGCTCTCTTGTACATGTTTATGGCACGTACCCAAATATTGGGAGACCTGTCCCCTTCACACGGAATTGATTTCCCCCCTCTTTTCGAACAAACACTAGTGAGTCTGTTCTGCACTGATGAATCTGTAGACTGTCCATGTTCACTGGGTAGAGGGCACATTTTCTTTTAAAGATAGAAATTAGGACACTGCCTGGGTGTGGTAATGGAGTGGATCAGGGCCAAGAACCCAGGACTCGGCCCAGAAAACACAGAGGTGCTGTTAGTGAATGCTTCACCTGCCCAGATGCGTGAGATTTAGCTGATTCTGGAGGGGTTGCACTCCCCCTAAAGGAACAGTTTCATAATGTTGGATGCTCATGGATCTGGAGGCATTGTTTGACTTAATGGCATGGAGCACCTTTGATCAGCTTAGACTGATGGAACAATTATATGCTAACTCTAACCCTGATCTGGATAGGATTAGCCGAGCTGCACTTATCCATTCTTTGGTAAACTCTTGGTTGGATTACTGCAATGCATTTTACATGAACTGCCTTTAGAAGTAGACTAGAAATGGCAGTTGGTCCAAAACAGGGCAGTGTGGTTGTTAATGGGGACTGGGCACCATGATCATATTAGGCCAGGACTTAGCCATCTGCACTGGTTCCAAGATCACGTCCAGGCCTGATCTAGAGGGCTGGCATTAACTTTCAAGGCCTATGTGGCCTGAAGTCAGATTACATAAGGATTGTCTTCTCCCATATATACCTCTTTGGATCCTAAAACATGCTTGGCTGTCCTTTTGAGGGCACCTGGACCAAAGAATGCAGGTGGGTGGCTATAGAGATGAGAACTTCTTCTGTTGTGACCCCACAAGTATGGAATGAACTTCCCAGAGGGGCTTGCTTGGCCTGTTCTGGTGCCAGGTGAGGAAGCAATGTTTGAAAGAATTTTCCTAGGAGTATTAGTTTCAGACTGTTTCAAATGCTGCATTGCATGTTAAATCATTGAACTACTACTGGTTCTTACTCTATGTCTTATTATCATTTTATAGTGTAGTCTTAACCTTTATTTTTTATACTGCATATTATGTTTCAATGCTTGCGAAGCACTCAGAAAGCTTTGACTATTGGGTAGTGCAAAACTGTAATGAATTAATGAATAAGTAAATAAACAAACACAATGACACTAGTTAGGAGAAAATATGCATTTTTAGTTCCTGTAATAATATTTGGTTCTGTTTAACAAGGACATCCTGCTGATGGACTCATCAAGAGGAGTCTGGAAACAGAGCCTTCCTGTTTCAAAGAAACAGGAGTTTCTCATTACTTCCAAAGTGAGGATGCTGGCTGGCTGTAAACCTTAAATGATGGTTTGTGGAAAGAAGCCAGGATTATAAACTAGGTTTGCTTATGGCTTGTTTCAACTAGCTATGGTTTAAACAAACCACAATGTCCCTTTTGGAAGTAATTAGAAATTCAGGTTATTTTAACCTGAAAACAGACGCCTCCAGTCTCCTCCCTGTGGTCATAGGACGGGATGAGAAGAGAGGGGTGTCAGGGATTGCTGACTGCAGCTGACCAATCAACAACTGTGAACCCCTACTTTGCAAAGAAAAGGTCCTGACTCCAGCATCTCCAGTTTCCAGGTAGGATTGGAAAACTTCTTGCCTGAAGCCTTGGAGAGCTGCTACTGGTCCATGTTGACAGTCCTTGGCTTGATAGACCAAGTGTACAACCCAGTAGCAGGCAGCTTCCCATGTGGCAAACCCGCTCATCACAGCTTCTCCATTAAGAACATTTAGAGCTGTCTTTGTCCAAGCCATTGGCTCCTCCCAGGCAGGATGGAGTATCAGAAGGATTCTTATCATCCCAGTGTAAGTTCGTTTGAACAAGGTCTTCCTGAACTCTGGTGTACTTGTGGTCAGGCTCTTCAGCTCTTACTCCAGGCTTTGCCCCAGTCCTGTCTTCTGGTTTGCGCACTGAGCCCGATTGTCCTTTGTTCCTGATTCCCAGTTCCCAGCCAATCAGCAAATCTAGCATCTTGCAGCCGAGCGAAGAGCTCAAGGACACAGTCCGGCGCCCTTCACTTTGGATGTGCAGGACCCTCTGAACATCCTGTGCATGGAGCAAAGCACTGTGCCAGTGGGCTATACCACTGGCATGCTTGCACTTCATATTCTTCTCGGCCATCTGCACTGAGTGCCGAGAAGAGGGCGGGAAGAAGGCTGGGGTGCCGTTTGGAGATGGCACAATCCATCTGCTCCAGTTTTCTCCCCTCCGTACCTCTTGGCACACTCTTCCTCTCCAAGGTCCTTCGTGGTAGGATGGACTTTCTGTGCCAGCTATGGGGGAAGTGGGGCAGGGCCTTGGTTGGCAGAGACCTGGCACCAAGGTCACAGAGATGGGGCGCCAGATAATTCTATCCATCCTGACAATGCAGGGAGGCCCCAAAGGGCCGTACCCCAAATCTGATTCCATTCCATCTACTCAAACTCCATGATTTTAGTCATTTATATGCTAGCTTTTATTTATTTCTATCCCACCTTTTCATTAATAAATATGTCCCTGAAGGCCAATTTACAGTGAAAAAGATTTTTTAAAATAAGCAACACAGTGGTAAAACCTGCAAAGCATGCAGTAGCGAAGATCCTTTTGAGTGAGCTCCAATGAGCAGATGGGGAAGTTCTTTGACAAAAACAGGAGTGAGATTGCGCTGCACAGCAAGAATAAAATGACAGCACAAATAAGACCAGAAAACCAAAGAAGGACTTTAAAGCCATTGTTGTTAATGAAAAACTCTCGATTCTGGGAGAATGTTAGTCTTGGGGACAATAGCCGTGGTGCCATGCAAATACCTGTAGAGAGATTTCCAAAGCTAGCCTGCCTGTGCAGAAAAGGACCTTTCTCCTGTTCTCCCCCACATCTGCTGATGTCCTGGGAGCATTTGTCTGAGCCGAGCTATTTGTTGTGCGTTGTTCACAATGCTGAGCTTGTTCCGTTTGTTTCCAAGAGGTGGCCAGGGATGGCATCGAGCCTAGACCTGGCTGGGTACTTGCTGAGGGCCCCTGCCCCAAGAGCAGCCTCCTGATAAACCCCCCTGGACTTGCATGTCCTCTTCCCCATTGCACCTGCCTCTTCCTGAGCCCCAGACAACAGAGCTGCGGAGAGAGAACTGCATCAGCTGCATTTGGCTGCTCACGGTGTCTCTGCTTGTCAAGGACGCCAGTGGGAGAGCTGCTGAAGAAGATAAGGAGCAATGGCAGCTTTGAAGAAAAACAAGACTCGCTGGGGATAGAGAGCCACTGAGAGGGTCTTCTCTAAGGGAGCTCCAAAACCTGGAGCTAGCTTGCTATTGCTGAGGACTCATTTCATCTCTCCATCAATGAATGTCTAGTGCACATTTACCTTATGGATATTAGAAGCATGCCTGCAGTGGGAATGCGGCTGAAGGAAAGGCTTGAGTACCACCTCTTGTTTCCTGTAGGCATCAACGGAGATGTTTCCCTATCAGTGCAGAGTTTATTGGAGTGAAGGAAGTGTGAGGTATCCATTTTGGTGGGGGATATCTGTCGGACTCTCTAGGCTCAGCTCTCTGGCCTGTGGTCCACTTTGCCATGACCTGGAGGTCAAGTTCCTGGGAAAGGCACTCCACATTCACATGGTGCTTGCCCGAAATCAAGTTCCACACAATGTGCATGTAGCATCCTTCTTCCATGCCAAGTGTGGCCACCTTTGTTGTGCAGAAGCAGAAGTTTTAAACCTCTTTGAGCCTGAGGACTGAATTCGGCTGCGGCAACCATAATTCAGTGGTGAGCAAGACCAAAGGCAAGAAAATGGACGTACCAACACAGTCTTGCTTAAATCTCTCAGTGCCAATTATGAACGCAGTTTGGGTGTGCTCCTTGATCTGGAGCTGTCCCTGGAGTCCCAGGGGGCGGCTGTGGTGAGGAGTGCTTCCCTTCAGCTTCAGCTGATGTATCAATTGCACTCCCATCTGGATGGGCAGTGCCAGGCAATGGTGACCCATGCCCTGGTAACTTCCCAATTGGACTACTGCAATGCGCTCTACATGGGGCTGCCCTTGAAGACGGCCTGGATACTTCAACTGGTTCAGAACAGAGCTGCCAGGTTGTTAACAGGGACCAGCAGGTATGAACACATAATGCCAGTCCTTTTCCACCTACACTGGCTACCAGCTAAAGTCAGGGCCAATTCAAGGTGCTGGTGATGACCTTTAAAGCCCTAAACAGCTTAGGGCCTCGTTACCTGAAGGAGTGTTTCCTTCTATATGTGCCTGCCTGCCCCCTAAGATCTGGGGCAGAGGCCCTTCTCCGGGAGCCCCCCTGGAAGGAGCTTAGGAGGGTGACTACCCAGAGAAGGGCCTTCTCTGCGGTGGCACCTCGATTGTGGAAATCACTCCCCAGAGAGGTTCGCCTGGTGCCATCACTTTCTTCTTTTCAGCGCCAGGCTAAAACCTTTTTATTTTCCCAATATTTTAAGCATGGACTTTTATTTTAATATGGGTTTTATTGTCAGAGATTGAGTGGGATGCTGGGTTTTTTTGTTCTTACTGTGACTTTGGTAAGGGACGGTCTAAAAAACTTTTGAATTGAATGAATGAATAAATAAAAATAAATGTGTAGGAGAGGCATTACCACCTTTCAGAAAAGTTGGGGTATCACAAAAACTGGGAAACTACCAAATGATGGGGGGGGGGATCTTGTGAGGCCAGGGGGAGGGCCCATGGCTTTGGGGGAACCCCCCAGATTTGCCCTTCCTGATGGGGGCTCCCCACTTCTGCAATAAAGCACTGGCAGTGGGGGGTGTTCCCAAAGCAGTGGGAAGTTAATTACTGTCTGATGCAACCAATGCCTGAAGCTGACAGGCAGGAACCGGCTTCTGATTGGGTGGTGGCCCGCAAAATGATGTCCCCAGACAGCATGATGTCAGCAAGAAGGGTGGAGGCAGCTGGGGGGGGGGGTGGTCTTTGCAGCATCAGCCGGAGACATTAAAAAAGCATCTCTATTCCTCACACACAAGAGCACCAATTATAATCTAATTCAATTCAGATTAACGGCGCTTTGATGGCATTTCCATTACACAAAAAATAAATTTATTAGCCGAGTATAATGGCGTCTTGACTATCATGCTAATGCTAATAAGAAGGCAGTTTAACTGCCTTAATGCCACTTTTTAACCACAGTTAGACGTGATGGCTTGAAAATGTATTCCTCAGATGAGGTAAACCTGGCGAGTCCAGGCACCCTGAAAATCATATCAGTTCTGTTCCTGTCTTTGTCATATGTCAGCCCTGCTTTTCTGACAAGGAACTCTGAAAGACTTAAACACGGTCCTTGTAAGTGTCACAACGAGGCTGTGTGTGTGTGTGTGCGTGCAGGGGTCACCAGCCACTGATTTCCATCACGTGCCTTCAGATCATCCTTATGAGCCTGACCCTGCGTGAACTTCCTCAGAAGTAAATGAGACTTACTCCAGGGTAAGCACACAAGGAGTGAAGCTTCAATTTGTTCACCTCTTCACAGGGTCCAATCACACATTACACAATCCACGCCCTTTAAAAACAATTGTGTTGAAAAAATGGCCACTTTTGTTGGAATGGGAGGGGGTATGCTACGTTTCAACTGAGAGAGCTGATCCCTCTGTGGCTGCTATTTGCCCCTAAAGGTGCTATTTGGTGCAAGCAGAACCTGGGGACAAATAGCAGTGGGAAAGAAGGCTTGGCTCCCTTCCCCCCCACCATGCGTGGGGTGAAGAAGTCCTTCCTTCGATCTCTTCCGAATCTCCAACCTTCATGGGCCGGTTCCATTAAAAAACACTCCATTCCTAAAACCACTTACTGTGGAGTAAGAACTGCTGAACTTAGTGGGACTTGCTTGAGCAAATACGTACAGGATTTGTACCATATTGGTGGCGTTCTGGCCATGGAATGATCTTCCATGGAATGAGAGGTTTTCCTGGCCTCTCTGGTGCCCAGTGAAGCACCTACTTTTCCAGGAAAGTCCTCAGGGATTTTAGTTTCAGTCTCTGTTATATCCTGCATTATATTTCACATCTTTTGACCACTGCTAGTCTTGCTCTGCTCTTATTTGATACTGTAGTTTTGACTATCTGATTTTCCTCTACTGTATTTTATGCTTCCTAATAGGTTTAAATGGTTCTTCCAGAGAGCTTTGCCTATCAGGCTGTATAACAATACAATCAGTCAATGGATCGATCGATTGATCTAGGTATGTATGTATGTGTACTGAAGGGAAAGCTTTGTAGATCCTTAAATGGAAATATCAGTATTGTAAGGAAGTGTTTGAGTATCGACAGCACCCACACACACTGTGGCATGCGGCAAAAAGACTTGCAGGGTCAATAATTTTTCTGTATTTAATGGTAATTTATTATGTTCTATTGTATTTCAATGTATTTTATTGTGTTGTAAGCCGCCCCGAGGTTTCGGCAAGGGGCAGCATAGAAATGTTATAATAATAATAATAATAATAATAATGATGATGATGATGATGATGATGATGACACTTGTGCTCCTGAAATTACCTTTCTTTGCACAGCTTTTCACATTGGGCTCTTGCGATGCTATTCTAAACAGTGTTGTGCCATTTGCACTGTTGCACCAGAAGGTGTAATTAGAGAGAATGGATGGAAATCCAGGAGAAGCAGATTTGGGTGAGACCTCAGGAGAAATGCCCAATGGTAAGAGCTCCTCAGCCCTCGAGGCTCTTTCTCTTTCTCATGGGCTCTCGGGGTCTCTTTCTCTTGCCAGATTTCAGCAGAAACTCCTTACAGATGCTCCATGAGGGTACAGTGAATGTGTTTTCGATCTGCCCAGCATCCTGACGGCCAGCTGCACCCCCAGCACTGGCAAGTGTCTTTATCGATGTCATTTTTAAATGCTGCCTTCTCTGAAAAGGAAATCAGGATGGATCTTCCCCGCCTTCCTTTTGTTTTCATGGAAATCCTGTGAAATACAGATGGCTCAGGGACAGCATCCCCCTCAAGATCGCCTGGTGGTCCTCATGGCTGAATGCAGACTTGGACCTAGGCTTCACTGGTCCTCCTCCTACAAGCATCTGGCAAGCTCAGCATGCAGAAGAGCTGCCTGCTTATTCTTCCATGGGTCAAGCGGGTGCTTGGACTGCAGAAGGCCCCACGGTCAATCCATGGCGTCTTCGGGCAGAGCTGGGGGAGGATGCCTGGTCTGAAGCCCCAGAGAGCTGCTCCCAGTTGGGATCGACCAAGGGTGGGAAAGCGCTTGCTTGCCACGTAGCTTTGGACTTCCAGCTCCTGTTAGCTTCACCCGGCATGGTCCAGTAAGACAGAAGCTGTCATCTGGAAGAGTGCAGGTTCCACACCTCTGGTGCAAACAAGACTTTCCTTGATGGACCAGTGGTGAGATTTGGCCTCCTTCGTATGTTGTGATGCGAGTAGGTAGGAAGGGACTGCTCTCTTTCATTGCTCAGCCACTGGAGCTCGGTCTAAAAGAGCGACACAATCCCCAGTTGCCTCCTTGGAGTTCAGTTCTGCCTCCATACCAGCTGTGTGTTTCCTGTGGACCCTCTTTGAAGAAACATACAGGTTTTCCCCCTGCTCTGGGAAATTATGGACACAAAAAAAGGTCTACAATTCCCAGGATGCCCCAGCCAGCTTGGAACATGCTCGGAACTGTAAAGCTTTTATTCCCCATCTGAACAGCATTTTTCCATCTAAACATTCCATCTAAACATGCATCTAAGCATGCATAAGACTATAAGAGAGCCATAACTAGGTTAGAATCAGTTCAGCACAGGGTCACACGGATGGTAACTGGATTGGAGGGATGCCATATGAGATGAGGCTGAGGGAGCCGGGCCTTTTCAGCCTGGAGAAGAGGAGACTCCGGGGGGGATCTTATAGCAACATACAGGTATGTGAAGGGGTGTCACACGGTGGAGGGTCATGACCTGTTCTCCCCTGCAGTGGAGGGAAGGACGTGTTCCAACGGGGCAAAGCGCAAGGAGCCAGGCTTCAGGCTGGATGTCAGGGAGTACTTCCTGATGGCGAGGACCCCTAGGATATGGAACGTGCTTCCATGGGAGGTGTTGGAGGCCCCATCAGTGAGGATGTTCAGAGAAAGACTGGGCAACCACATATTGGGTATTGCATGAGCGGAGCCAGGGGTCAGACTAGATGGCCTGGGAAGCCCCGTCTGGCTAGTTGTGTTTCCAAATTTCCATATTGAACCTTAAGCCGTGTGGGAAAGGGAAGCAGCCCTGAAAAGTCACCAAAACGGCTGGGGGAGGGGGTATCTAGCGTGTAGGCGATCCATTGCCCATCTTGTGTTGTCCCCCAATTTGTATGGGGGTATAATCATGCAATAAATGTTTGCAATCAACAGCAGAATTGCAACAGGCCTTGTCTTTAGAAACATAGAAACAGAGCGAGTCAGAACGGGTCTCGTGGACCATCTAGTCTGACCTCCGGCACCAGCCGGCTCTGCTCACGACACGCCCACCATTCCATTCTTTGTGGAGGGTCGTACTGCCAAGCAAAGTCCTTGCAAAGCAAGCCTGATGCCTCCCCATCCCTTTTGAAAGAACGCTCTGCATTCTCCATATTCGCACTTCCCGATGAAAACATTCCTCACAGGCAATTTCCCCAAAGAGGAAGAAGAATCCTGCTATAGGGAAGAATTAGTCCTGTGCCAAACAATGTTTCCTGCTTTGCTTTGGGATCACGCAAATAATCACAAGTAATGGCATGGCGAAAAAAAATCTGATTATTCCAAATTTATATCTGCGGAAGCGCCATTTTTAAATTACATTCCACTCTGACAGAAAAAAGCAGACCCCTGCTGTACTTATGAATTACAGATGAATCAAATTCATTTCTCTGGGAAGACATTATTTCATGTGAGCAAAAAAGCAGCATTTGATTTTTGCGACTTCATCTCACAACACATGGTTTAACTTTTTTTCTAAGCCACAATCAAATCTAAGGCGATATGAGCAAGAAATACACTGAAGCGGAGTTGTTCGCATTATATTATAATGACAGTTGTGTTTGAGGAGAGCAGACTCTTATAGGTGTTTACATCTGTGTGTTACAGATGGGGCATCTGCTTTTTAAGAGTGGCTCCCTGTGGGGATTAGGAATTTGATTCATGCTTTGGGTTGTCCTGTGTTCGAATTCTGAGTCAGGATGCATTTACCGCAAGGCAACCTTGGCGACCTGATGTTCCTGGGATAACAGGCCCCCAAACTTGGTCCGTTTTCAGATCAGTTTAGGTGTTCATGTGAAGGTGGATGCAAAAAGCAAGTAATCCTTTCTAATACTTTAGAACACTATTTTAACTGTTAATGGTTTACTTGTTGGTTTAAATTGACCAGGCTGGATCCACTATTTTATTTTATTTTATTTGATGAATTTTTTGTATTTTATATGGGATTTTAATGATAGTAAGCCATCCCGAGGCTCATGCGATGGGGCGGCATATAAGTTGTTTAAATAAATAAATAAAATCCAGGAAGCAGCCAAAGCAACTGTTTTTCATTCAGAGCAGGCACTATGGCTTCATTTACCATCTTTATGCCCTGCTTTTTTCCTTCCAAGGAATGACCTACATCATTTTCCTCCTGCTGTTCTCAATCTTTTCCCCACAACAGCAACCCTGCAAGGGAGGTTGGGCTGAGCGTCTGGGGTGAGCCACAAGTCACTCAGATGGCTCCATGGCCGAGTGGGGACTAGAACCCATATTGCCTGAGACCTAGTCTGGCGCTCCCAACCACTACACCACGCTGCCTTTCATGGAATCTCTAGAAATGGATACAGAACACGAGAAAGACTCTGCTTAACAGGCTACGGACTCACCTCCTTCTGCATTCTGTCCACAGGTGGCCAACCAGGATCCCGCAAGCTGGGCACAAGCGCAAAACTACCCTCCTTCCCCAGTTCCCAAGCCAATGGCATGCCTAGGTCTATCTCAGTGGCTCAGTGAGTCCTTAGGTGTGCCTAGTGAAACTTTTGTGTGCATCTTCCCAAATGTATACATCTCTGTGTGCATTTTTGCACATACATTTCTCCTCCCCCAAGTGCCTTACATTGCTGAAATGCTGCTTCCTGCACCCTCTTCCCAAATATGCGCGTCTTGGTGTGCATTTTCCCCCAAGATGAGCTGCATTAGGAAGCTTGGCAAAATGTGGATTTGGGAACAGAAGACGATGGGCTTCTGTGACCAGCTTGTTGTTCCCCTTGACCACCTTAAGAAAGGTGCAGGTAAATTAGAGAGGGTCCAGCGGAGGGCAACAAAAACGATCCAGGGTTTGGAAACACTGAACTGTGAGGAGAGACTGAGAAAGCTGGGCAAGTTCAGCCTTGAGAACAGAAGACTGGGGGGGGGGGACAGGATGTCCCTCTAGAAGTACCTCAAAGGCTGTCACAGAGAGGATGGTCAAGATCTCTTCCTGCTGATGCCACAGTGCAGGACACAGGATAACTCAGGTTGCGACAACCCAGATTCAGGCTGGACATCAGGAAAAGCTTCCTCACTGTCAGAGCAACATGGCAGGGAACCAGCTGCCCAGAGAGGTGGTGGGCTCTCCCACACTGGAGGCATTCAAGACGAAACTGGACAGCCATCTGAGTGGGATGGTGGAACTTGGTGTCCTGCAACAGCCGGGGGTGGACTAGATGGCCTTCATGGCCCCTTCCAACTCTGCTATTCTATGATTCTATGATCCCAGCAAATGTGTTCCATCCAGCACCTTTGGCAGAACCCTCCCTTGAACAGTAGGAAGGGGGAATGACACAAAAAACCGTATTGTGATAATCTCGTAAAATGTGTGTGTGTGTGAGTGTGTGAAGGGAAGACAAGAAAACCGCCTTTAATTTGCAGGCATGAATCCTGCCTCTGTTTCTCACCCACTGGGCTATGACTGGATTTACAGAGAGACGGAGAGTAAGAGAAAGGGGATATTTAAACTTTTGACCTGTTCTGTAGAAGCAGAGTTTATAACTTTGGAGCTGTTAAGTTGCTGTAAGCGAATCTGAATTATGAGAAGTAGGGCAAAAGGAATCAAAGTCCGATGTTGTTTCTCTTTGAGATTAATTTTGTCACTTTGGTATAATTATTATTAATATTCATAATAATTCCATGCCATACCGGCTTTAAAATAATGCTAGTTATAATAAATGTTCAAGCAGTGATGGTGGAGAGGTAAAGATAAGCTAAAGTAAAGCAAAGAATTTGATTTGCGTTTTCTGTATATATTTACATATACCTCCCGTTTTTTGTCAGCTGAAAACTGGGTGGGCAAACAAGTTATATTTGAGATCACTATGATTCTCCAAATATCTTGTTGGTACCCAATTCCTAGCCATGTCTGCATGTACCGCTCATGTTGTAAAAGAGGGAAATGGTGTGCACAGTACCACAATCATACAGAAAATGTACCCAGATCTCCCATATTTACATAGGCCTGTTCAGTCTACCAGGATTTTTTTTTTTTTTTTGAAAAATGATGTGCATACCATAAGAGCTAATGCTGGTCCATTTGCAATTTTTTTCGGGGGACGCAGGCTTGTGATCACATTCTGTGCTTTGAACAGGGTATGTGTGTATGTTTTGTGGGCCCAAAAAACAAAACAAAACAAAACAAAACAAAATCTTATATATCTCTGGTTGAGGTACCTCCCATAGCAAGATGGCAGGTCAGGTACCTTGCATGGACTGTGTCTGCTGGTTTGTGTGTGTATTCGCGTGTGAGAATACTTGTGTGCACAGGCCTTTGCAAGACTCCTGTCTGTCATAGTCACACCTGCGATTATCAAGGGTTGGGGGGGCACCAAGTTAATTTTTGATCCAATTCTTCCCCATATGAGCAAAGCAGGACAGTCTGGTTGGTCTCTGGGACATTTGTGTGTCAACTACATCAAAGTTTCTCTCCTGGCTGCCAACAGGTTTCCGGATGCAGCAGTAATGATCTTTACAGCCCTTCATCTTTTGGCTCCCAAATACCTTCAGATGCACCTTTGCCCATATATCCCCCCTCATCTGCTACCATCCTCTAGGGATGAACTTCTGACATTTGCTTCTGTAAGATTCATGTCAGCTACTCAGAGGACTGTCTTAGTGGCCACCCCTGAACTGTGGAATGGCCTGCAGGAGAGATGCATCCATTATCCCAGTTGGTTAGCCTCAAGAGGAGTTCAAGATGTATCTCTTCCAACAGGCCTTCCCAGATTAATTTTGTGAAATATGCTTGTTTTCAATCTAAATTTGAATTATTGCTGGTTTGATGCCAACCACATAGAGCCTATGGAAATGGGATGGATATAAAAATAAACAGGCAAACAAACAAACAGCAACCATTAAATTTCAGGAGAGGAGGTAAAGAGGTACATTGAGACCTTATCCCTGAACTCTAAATATCTGAACTCTAGATAGAAATCCACAACAGACTGAAATGAGTTTATATCAATGAATACAATGTATGGATTCTTCATCAGACCAGATTATCCTGAGTTGCATGAATTCCATGGACTAGCAGACTGGTTGTCTTTTCTTTGCATACTTTTTCTGCAAATGCAACTGAATGAAAAAAAGAAGGGAGATCTCATGCATGGAAATATGCATTTTGGGGGATTTGAGTCTTTTAGTGAAAGTCTGCATATTTTCAGAATTTGCACTGCCCAAGTGCAAATTTTTGCAGCTTTGTATGAGTGCATACAAATGCATTCATGAATAATCTGATTCTACCCAGGGACAGACAGTGAAATACAAGGTGGTTGCGGCCCCCTCGGTGAGGGTGTTCAAGGATAGGCTAGGTTGCACATGGTGGGCCTGTCATGAGTGGAGCTGGCTGGAGCCAGGGGTCAGACTAGATGGCCTGGGAGACTCCTTCTGACTCCCTCTGTTTCTATGCTTGAAAACCCACAAAACACAGATGGAAAAATCATAGAATAGTAGAGTTGGAAAGGGCCATGAAGGCCATCGAGTCCAAGCAATTGCTGTTGCAGGACACCAGGTCACACCATCCCACTCAGATGGCTGTCCAGTTTCTCCTTGAATGTCTCTAGTGTGGGAGAGCCCCCCACCTCTCCAGACTGCTGGTCCCACTACTGTATTGCTCTGACAGTGAGGAAGCTTTTCCTGTTGTCCAGTCTGAATCTGGGTTGTCGCAACCTGAGTTATCCCGTGTCCTGTACTCTGGCATCAGCAGGAAGAGATCTTGACCATCCTCTTTGTGACAGCCTTGGAGGTCCTTCTAGAGGGATCTCATGCCCCCCCTCAGTCTTCTCTTCTCAAGGCTGAACATGCCCAGTTCTCTCAGTCTCTCCTCACAGGGCAGCGTTTCCAAACCCTGGATCGTTTTTGTTGCCAAACAAAATGCTTGCAGTGGCTATATATCACTGTTCTTAACCCTCACTTCTGCAAGCCGCAAGCCTCCCATGCAGAGATATATTCACCCTAGCGCTTGTTCGATGCAGCATGGAGCACTTGGCTGGCCTGTTCCCCTTCCACTCATTGTCACCTTCCCAGTGATCCTTCGTCTTCCTGGGCCAGTGAAGTGTTGCAAAATTTGGAGGCAGACACGTTCACTGGCAGCCGCAAAAGCGATGCTACGAGGCTGCATGCGTGTTTGTTCCCTCCCTGCCCTGGCTGTTCTGCAGAAATGCAGGGCTTGCTTACATGATGGGGAATTGCAACCGGTCCCTGCAGCCCGCCGGTCTACGGGGAATATAATCTGATGTGATTATCGACCTGACAGTAGCCTGCAGTTGCTTCTGCTCCTGAAATACATAATGGGTGAAACCGCAGTCCTGATTAAGGCTCGTTGAAACTGCGGGGAGAAGATGGATCTAAGTGCCAGATAATGAGTCTCATCCATAAATGGGACATGGTTCAGAAGGAAGCTGGCTGGGACAAAAAGAGCAGGGGCATTTTCCTGTTTATACTGTGGTCTGAATTCATTTTTAGCAGCTGCCGCATGCCAGCCGCTGAATTATCTTTATCGGTTGTGCATCCTGAGTAAGCGATTGCCGCTGGGTGGATTAGTTTATGACAGGGACTGCTTTTGCAAGGGGTGAGATGGACCCCTGCTTCAACAGGTCAGTTGTGGTGGGCAGTGGGTGACAAGTGTCCCTTTCCAAGCTCCTGCCCCTTACCAACTCCACAGGTATAGCCAGCCACCTCATGCCCAGCTCGAAGAGGGCAAGCCGGGTGGGGAGGCTTCCTGGGCATCTGCCAGACCCAAACATCTTCTTCTGAGAAGCTGTCCTTCAGAAGGAGGTGTGGTGGGCAAGGTGGCCATTCCGTAGCTCACGGACAGGGCTACCGTCAGGGTCAGAGACATGGGAACTCGGGAAGGTGCCCTATGCTGAATCACACCCTTGGTCCATCCAGCCCAGGATGGTGGACAAGGACTGGCAGCAATGGTTCTCCAGGGCTTTCGGCAGAAGCTTTTCCATCCCTGCTTGGAGATGCTGGGGACTGAGTCCTGGACCTTCTGCATGCTCCCTTTCAGTGGATTTTAGTTATGTATTGCATTTGGGTAGAAACTGGTATATTCATTTACTTATTAGATTTACAGCCCACTTTTTTCTTACAAAGGATTCAAAGCAGTTTACATCCTTCTGTTCTTCCTTTCAATCTTAGCAACAAGAACCTTGTGAGGGAGGTTGGGCTGAGAGGCTGTGAGTGTTCCAGTTGGCTCCATGGCTGAGCGGGGACTCGAACTCGGATCTCCTAAGTCCCAGTCCTGCACTCTTAACCACTAGGATTTTAGTTTTGCCTGTTATTTGCTTCTGCATTTGAGGAGGTTTTGGGTAGAAAAGTGGCATTTAAAACACCAGGAATGATTTGGTTATGCATTTTATTTGAGGTTGCATTCAAGGAGTGTTTTGGGTAGAAAACCCACACATAAAGTGTAAAGAGGAAAGTCCTTTTCTGAGTATTGCTTTTAATAAATTATATAAGAAAATAAATCACAACCAAGAGCGAGAACATTGTGAGAGAAGCAGAAAGACCAGGCTTCTTGTGGCAACCGAATCTCCAACAACATTCTGTCTGTCCTCTCCTGTTTGCATTGTCTTTCAACTGCATTCTAAGCAGAATTCCAGCTGGATGAAAGACAATCAGTTTAATGAACCAGGGATCTTGTTAAAAGCTCTTGTTTGGCAGGCACTTGCCATGATTCACATAACTCTTCATGCTTCAAGCAATGAAAATGGTCTGTCTTCTCAGAGGAGACTTTGGGGTGCATTACACGTTAATCGCAACTGTGTGTAATCAAGCCCCAATGCCAGAATTGGTAATTGTGTTACTAAAACCTCATCTGGGAAAAAGCATCTTGTCAGGAGTGGAGAGAAAACATGCATTCCGTTTGTATGTGACTTTAGTAACCCCACTTTTGCATTTTCAGACCGATATGCGAACCATATTATGCCGACCCTTCAAAATTTGTACTTCTCCACATTGTGCAATGAAATTCTCCAACCAAAATAATAAGTAAATGTCTATATGAGGAAAAGTGCATGCAAAAGTGCTATGTTAGGCAAAAGAAGGCATTACATTAGGAAAATTGCTTGGAAAATGAATATGTTAGGCAAATGTGCACACACAAATGCATGTATTCGGGGAAAGGCAGACCATTCTTTGTCATGCAAACTTAAAAAAATATTTTGCAAATGTTTGAGAGTGATCAACTACAACAGGTTTTTTAAAATGAGAAAGAAAACAAAATTTACTCAGAGAGAAACCAAACTGAGCAGAATGGTTTCTTACATCCCTGGGCAGGAGAAGGAACGATGACAGAAAACTATCAGAAAAGATGAACTGCCTTCTCACTGTTTCGTTGGGCAAACATGTTCCCATCTACAGTTGCTTCCAGAATTCCTACACCTTGCGATTCCAAAGCTGGCAGGACAGGAGTGGCAGAGCATCCTTTACAGAGATCCACACTGGCATCTCCCTTCCACACACCCCAAACTGACCTCCTCATTCTATTTCTCAAAATTCTTTGGGTATGTAATGCATACATTAAGACATTGTATTTAGTTCACAGCATAGATTTCAGTATGTCTTAAACGATCCCTGCTCCCCACCCACTAGGGCGCCGCCTCTCCGAGGTCGATTTTCCAACCCTGAACCAGCAGCTAGCTGGCTCTCTCCATGCCAGGTGGGGTAGGGTGAGGCCGTTTGTCAGTCCTCCAGCTCCTCTTTCCAAGGTTGGAGCTCTGACCTCATGGGGTGCAATATGACCCATTCCACCCTTCTGGGGACTCTAGCCAGGGAACCTAGCATTCAAAATTTGTACTTCTCCACATTGTGCAATGAAATTCTCCAACCAAAATTCTCTGTGGCTTTCTTTGGTTTGCTCCTCTGTCAGCAAAATCTGAACTCTGATGCCACAGAAGCAGAATGAAATGTGTTGATAACACATGCCTATGTGCGTACTTAAATCAGCCCTGGTGCACTGCAGCTCTGTGCTCACACGTGCAAGTTCTTCGTTTGGTGGTTGTGTCGCTGAGCAGAGGCATGCATCTCTGAAGGGACATCACGGACTGAACGCAAGGCAGAGCTTCTGCTTGGTTTCACATGGCAGGGAGCCAGTCAGATTCACCCATTGATCTTATTCCGAAAGGAAGGAAAATATTTTAGTTGTGACTAAAGGCCAGTTTATACACTGAATGAAACAAAGTTCATGAGAGAAATTATGGCAGTGGCCACAACTGAGGAGCAGGTACTCCAGATCCAGAAGGATCTGGACAGGCTATGGAAGTGGGCAGGAGACAACAGGATGGCGTTCAACGTGGATAAGTGCAAGGTCTTGCACTTGGGGCATAGGAATGGGTGTCATAGGTACAGGTTAGGGGACAAGTGGCTGGAGAGCAGCACTTGTGAAAGGGT